>NW_026046791.1:2175567-2485290 GCF_023864275.1 Schistocerca cancellata | reverse complement strand
AGTTTTTCGGCCGATTCAAAAATCTTTGACTCACAGCAGAACGGCCATAATGTGTCCGAGGCAGCAATAGACCCATGGAGACTAGTCTGCTGGAGCACGAGGTATTGAATCGGGACGCAATTTGAGTGATCCATCGTCATTAGGTGGCCCTGAACGTTACAATTCACTATCAGTTTTTCGTCCGATTCGAAAATCTTTGACTCACAGCAGAACGGCCATAAGGTGCCCGAGGCAGCAATAGACCCATGGAGACAAGTCTGCTGGAGGACGATGTATTGAGTCGGGACGCAATTTGAATGATCCATCGTCGTTAGGTGGCCCTGAACGTTACAATTCACTATCAGTTCTTCGTCCGATTCGAAAATCATTGACCCACAGCAGAACGGCCATAAGGTGCCCGAGGCAGCAATAGACCCATGGAGACAAGTCGGCTGGAGGACGATGTATAGAATCGGGACGGAATTTGAGTGATCCATCATCATTAGGTGGCCATGAATGTTACAATTCACTATCTGTTATTCGTCCGATTCGAAAATCTTTGACTCACAGCAGAACGGCCATAAGGTGCCCGAGGCAGCAATAGGCCCATGGAGACAAGTCTGCTGGAGGACGATGTATTGAATCGGGATGCAATTTGAGTGATCCATCGTCATTAGGTGGCCCTGGACGTTACAATTCACTATCAGTTTTTCGTCCGATTCGAAAATCTTTGACTCACAGCAGAACGGCCATAAGGTGCCCGAGGCAGCAATAGACCCATGGAGACAAGTCTGCTGGAGGACGATGTATTGAATCGGGACGGAATTTGAGTGATCCATCGTCATTAGGTGGCCCTGAACGTTACAATTCACTATCAGTTTTTCGTCGCATTCGATAATCTAGATTCACAGCAGAACGGCCATAAGGTGCCCGAGGCAGAATAGACCCATGGAGTCAAGTCGGCTGGAGGACGATGTATTGAATCGGGACGCAACTTGAGTGATCCATCGTCATTAGGTGGCCCAGAATGTTACAATTCACTATCAGTTTTTCGTCCGATTCGAAAATCTTTGACTCACAGCAGAACGGCCATAAGGTGCCCGAGGCAGTAATAGACCCATGGAGACAAGTCTGCAGGATGACGATGTATTGAATCGCGACGCAATTTGAGTTTTCCATCGTCATTAGGAGGCCCTGAATGTTAGAATTAACTATCAGTTTTTCGCCCCATTCGATAATCTAGACTCACGGGAGAACGACCATAAGGTGCCCGAGGCAGCAATAGACAAATGGAGACAAGTCTGCTGGATGACGATGTATTGAATCGGGACGCAATTTGTGTGGTCCATCCTCATTAGGTGGCCCTGAATGTTACAATTCACTATCAGTTTTTCATCCGATTCGAAAATCTTTGACTCACAGCAGAACGGCCATAAGGTGCCCGAGGCAGCAATAGACCCATAGAGACAAGCCTGCTGGAGGACAATGTATTGAATCGGGACGCAATTTGAGTGATCCATCGTCATTAGGTGGCCCTGAACGTTACAATTCACTATCAGTTTTTCGTCCGATTCGAAAATCTTTGACTCACAGCAGAACGGCCATAAGGTGCCCGAGGCAGCAATAGACCCATGGAGACAAGTCTGCTGGAGGACGATGTATTGAATCGGGACGCAATTTGAGTGATCCATCGTCATTAGGTGGCCCTGAAAGTTACAATTCACTATCAGTTTTTCGTCCGTTTCGAAAATCATTGACTCACAGCAGAACGGCCAAAAGGTGCCCGAGGCAGCAATAGACCCATGGAGACAAGTCTGCAGGATGACGATGTATTGAATCGCGACGCAATTTGAGTTTTCCATCGTCATTAGGAGACCCTGAATGTTAGAATTAACTATCAGTTTTTCGTCCCATTCGATAATCTAGACTCACGGGAGAACGACCATAAGGTGCCCGAGGCAGCAATAGACCCATGGAGACAAGTCTGCAGGATGACGATGTATTGAATCGCGACGCAATTTGAGTTATCCATCGTCATTAGGTGGCCCTGAAAGTTACAATTAATTTACTATCAGTTTTTCGTCCGATTCGAAAATCTTTGACTCTCTGCAGAACGGCCATAAGGTGCCCGAGGCAGCAATAGACCCATGGAGACAAGTCGGCTGGAGGACGATGTATTGAATCGGGACGTAATTTGAGTGATCGATCGTCATTAGGTGGCCCTGAATGTTACAATTCACTATCTGTTTTTCGTCCGATTCGAAAATCTTTGACTCACAGCAGAACGGCCATAAGCTGCCCGAGGCAGCAATAGACCCATGGAGACAAGTCTGCTGGAGGACGATGCATTGAATCGGGACGCAATTTGAGTGATCCATCGTCATTAGGTAGCCCTGAACGTTACTATCCACTATCAGTTCTTCGTCCGATTCGAAAACCTTTGACCCTCAGCAGTACGGCCATAAGGTGCCCGAGGCAGCAATAGACCCATGGAGACATGACGGCTGGAGGACGATGTATTGAATCGGGACGATATTTGAGTGATCCATCGTCATTAGGTGGCCCTGAAAGTTACAATTCACTATCAGTTTTTCGTCCGATTCGAAAAACTTTGAGTCACAGCAGAACGGCCATAAGGTGCCCGAGGCAGCAATAGACCCATGGAAACAAGTCGGCTGGAGGACGATGTATTGAATCGCGACGCAATTTGAGTGTTCCATCGTCATTAGGAGGCCCTAAATGTTACAATTAACTATCAGTTTTTCGTCCCATTCGATAATCTAGACTCACGGGAGAACGACCATAAGGTGCCCGAGGCAGCAATAGACCCATGGAGACAAGTCGGTTGGAGGACGATGTATTGAATCGGGACGCAATTTGAGTGATCCATCGTCATTAGGTGGCCCTGAACGATACAATTCACTATCTGATTTTCGTCCGATTCAAAAATCTTTGACTCACAGCAGAACGGCCATAATGTGCCCGAGGCAGCAATAGACCCATGGAGACTAGTCTGCTGGAGCACGAGGTATTGAATCGGGACGCAATTTGAGTGATCCATCGTCATTAGGTGGCCCTGAACGTTACAATTCACTATCAGTTTTTCGGCCGATTCGAAAATCTTTGACTCACAGCAGAACGGCCATAAGGTGCCCGAGGCAGCAATAGACCCATGGAGACAAGTCTGCTGGAGGACGATGTATTGAATCGGGACGCAATTTGAGTGATCCATCGTCATTAGGTGGCCCTGAACGTTACAATTCACTATCAGTTCTTCGTCCGATTCGAAAATCATTGACCCACAGCAGAACGGCCATAAGGTGCCCGAGGCAGCAATAGACCCATGGAGACAAGTCGGCTGGAGGACGATGTATTGAATCGGGACGCAATTTGAGTGATCCATCGTCATTAGGTGGCCATGAATGTTACAATTCACTATCTGTTATTCGTCCGATTCGAAAATCTTTAACTCACAGCAGAACGGCCATAAGGTGCCCGAGGCAGCAATAGGCCCATGGAGACAAGTCTGCTGGAGGACGATGTATTGAATCGGGACGGAATTTGAGTGATCCATCGTCATTAGGTGGCCCTGAACGTTACAATTCACTATCAGTTTTTCGTCGCATTCGATAATCTAGATTCACAGCAGAACGGCCATAAGGTGCCCGAGGCAGCAATAGCCCCATGGAGTCAAGTCGGCTGGAGGACGATGTATTGAATCGGGACGCAATTTGAGTGATCCATCGTCATTAGGTGGCCCTGAATGTTACAATTCACTATCAGTTTTTCATCCGATTCGAAAATCTTTGACTCACAGCAGAACGGCCATAAGGTGCCCGAGGCAGCAATAGACCCATAGAGACAAGCCTGCTGGAGGACGATGTATTGAATCGGGACGCAATTTGAGTGATCCATCGTCATTAGGTGGCCCTGAACGTTACAATTCACTATCAGTTTTTCGTCCGATTCGAAAATCTTTGACTCACAGCAGAACGGCCATAAGGTGCCCGAGGCAGCAATAGACCCATGGAGACAAGTCTGCTGGAGGACGATGTATTGAATCGGGACGCAATTTGAGTGATCCATCGTCATTAGGTGGCCCTGAAAGTTACAATTCACTATCAGTTTTTCGTCCGTTTCGAAAATCATTGACTCACAGCAGAACGGCCAAAAGGTGCCCGAGGCAGCAATAGACCCATGGAGACAAGTCTGCAGGATGACGATGTATTGAATCGCGACGCAATTTGAGTTTTCCATCGTCATTAGGAGGCCCTGAATGTTAGAATTAACTATCAGTTTTTCGTCCCATTCGATAATCTAGACTCACGGGAGAACGACCATAAGGTGCCCGAGGCAGCAATAGACCCATGGAGACAAGTCTGCAGGATGACGATGTATTGAATCGCGACGCAATTTGAGTTATCCATCGTCATTAGGTGGCCCTGAAAGTTACAATTAATTTACTATCAGTTTTTCGTCCGATTCGAAAATCTTTGACTCACTGCAGAACGGCCATAAGGTGCCCGAGGCAGCAATAGACCCATGGAGACAAGTCGGCTGGAGGACGATGTATTGAATCGGGACGCAATTTGAGTGATCCATCGTCATTAGGTGGCCCTGAAAGTTACAATTCACTATCAGTTTTTCGTCCGTTTCGAAAATCATTGGCTCACAGCAGAACGGCCATAAGGTGCCCGAGGCAGCAATAGACCCATGGAGACAAGTCTGCTGGATGACTATGTATAGAATCGCGACGCAATTTGAGTGTTCCATCGTCATTAGGAGGCCCTAAATGTTACAATTAACTATCAGTTTTTCGTCCCATTCGATAATCTAGACTCACGGGAGAACGACCATAAGGTGCCCGAGGCAGCAATAGACCCATGGAGACAAGTCTGCTGGAGGACGATGCATTGAATCGGGACGCAATTTGAGTGATCCATCGTCATTAGGTGGCCCTGAACGTTACTATCCACTATCAGTTCTTCGTCCGATTCGAAAACCTTTGACCCTCAGCAGTACGGCCATAAGGTGCCCGAGGCAGCAATAGACCCATGGAGACAAGTCGGCTGGAGGACGATGTATTGAATCGGGACGCAATTTGAGTGATCCATCGTCATTAGGTGGCCCTGAACGTTACAATTCACTATCTGATTTTCGTCCGATTCAAAAATCTTTGACTCACAGCAGAACGGCCATAATGTGCCCGAGGCAGCAATAGACCCATGGAGACTAGTCTGCTGGAGCACGAGGTATTGAATCGGGACGCAATTTGAGTGATCCATCGTCATTAGGTGGCCCTGAAGGTTACAATTCACTATCAGTTTTTCGGCCGATTCGAAAATCTTTGACTCACAGCAGAACGGCCATAAGGTGCCCGAGGCAGCAATAGACCCATGGAGACAAGTCTGCTGGAGGACGAGGTACTGAATCGGGACGCAATTTGAGTGATCCATCGTCATTAGGTGGCCCTGAACGTTACAATTCACTATCAGTTCTTCGTCCGATTCGAAAATCATTGACCCACAGCAGAACGGCCATAAGGTGCCCGAGGCAGCAATAGACCCATGGAGACAAGTCGGCTGGAGGACGATGTATTGAATCGGGACGCAATTTGAGTGATCCATCGTCATTAGGTGGCCATGAATGTTACAATTCACTATCTGTTATACGTCCGATTCGAAAATCATTGACCCACAGCAGAACGGCCATAAGGTGCCCGAGGCAGCAATAGACCCATGGAGACAAGTCGGCTGGAGGACGATGTATTGAATCGGGACGGAATTTGAGTGATCCATCGTCATTAGGTGGCCCTGAACGTTACAATTCACTATCAGTTTTTCGTCGCATTCGATAATCTAGATTCACAGCAGAACGGCCATAAGGTGCCCGAGGCAGCAAAAGACCCATGGAGTCAAGTCGGCTGGAGGACGATGTATTGAATCGGGATGCAATTTGAGTGATCCATCGTCATTAGGTGGCCCTGAATGTTACAATTCACTATCAGTTTTTCATCCGATTCGAAAATCTTTGACTCACAGCAGAACGGCCATAAGGTGCCCGAGGCAGCAATAGACCCATAGAGACAAGCCTGCTGGAGGACGATGTATTGAATCGGGACGCAATTTGAATGATCCATCGTCATTAGGTGGCCCTGAACGTTACAATTCACTATCAGTTTTTCGTCCGATTCGAAAATCTTTGACTCACAGCAGAACGGCCATAAGGTGCACGAGGCAGCAATAGACCCATGGAGACAAGTCTGCTGGAGGACGATGTATTGAATCGGGACGCAATTTGAGTGATCCATCGTCATTAGGTGGCCCTGAAAGTTACAATTCACTATCAGTTTTTCGTCCGTTTCGAAAATCATTGACTCACAGCAGAACGGCCATAAGGTGCCCGAGGCAGCAAAAGACCCATGGAGACAAGTCGGCTGGAGGACGATGTATTGAATCAGGACGTAATTTGAGTGATCGATCGTCATTAGGTGGCCCTGAATGTTACAATTCACTATCAGTTTTTCGTCCGTTTCGAAAATCATTGACTCAAAGCAGAACGGCCATAAGGTGCCCGAGGCAGCAATAGACCCATGGAGACAAGTCTGCTGGAGGACGATGTATTGAATCGGGACGCAATTTGAGTGATCCATCGTCATTAGGTGGCCCTGAACGTTACAATTCACTATCAGTTTTTCGTCCGATTCGAAAATCTTTGACTCACAGCAGAACGGCCATAAGGTGCCCGAGGCAGCAATAGACCCATGGAGACAAGTCTGCTGGAGGACGATGTATTGAATCGGGACGCAATTTGAGTGATCCATCGTCATTAGGTGGCCCTGAACGTTACAATTCACTATCAGTTTTTCGTCGCATTCGATAATCTAGACTCACGGGAGAACGACCATAAGGTGCCCGAGGCAGCAATAGACCCATGGAGACAAGTCTGCTGAATGACGATGGATTGAATCGGGACGCAATTTGTGTGGTCCACCCTCTTTAGGTGGCCCTGAATGTTACAATTCACTATCAGTTTTTCGTCCGATTCAAAAATCTTTGACTCACAGCAGAACGGCCATAAGGTGCCCGAGGCAGCAATAGACCCATGGAGACAAGCCTGCTGGAGGACGATGTATTGAATCGGGACGCAATTTGAGTGATCCATCGTCATTAGGTGGCCCTGAATGTTACAATTCACTATCAGTCTTTCGTCAGATTTGAAAATCTTTGAGTCACAGCAGAACGGCCATAAGGTGCCCGAGGCAGCAATAGACCCATGGAGACAAGTCAGCTGGAGGACGATGTATTGAATCGGGACGCAATTTGAGTTATCCATCGTCATTAGGTGGCCCTGAACGTTACAATTCACTATCTGTTCTTCGTCCGATTCGAAAATCTTTGACCCACAGCAGAACGGCCATAAAGTGCCCGAGGCACCAATAGACCCATGGAGACAAGTCGGCTGGAGGACGATGTATTGAATCGGGACGCAATTTGAGTTATCCATCGTCATTAGGTGGCCCTGAAAGTTGCAATTAAAACACTATCAGTTTTTCGTCCGATTCGAAAATCTTTGACTCACAGCAGAACGGCCATAAGCTGCCCGAGGCAGCAATAGACCCATGGAGACAAGTCTGCTGGAGGACGATGTACTGAATCGGGACGCAATTTGAGTGATCCATCGTCATTAGGTGGCACTGAAAGTTACAATTCACTATCAGTTTTTCGTCCGATTCGAAAATCATTGACTCACAGCAGAACGGCCATAAGGTGCCCGAGGCAGCAATAGACCCATGGAGACAAGTCGGCTGGTGGACGATGTATTGAATCGGGACGCAATTTGAGTGATCCATCGTCATTCGGTGGCCCTGAACGTTACATTTCACTATCAGTTTTTCGTCGCATTCGATAATCTAGACTCACGGGGGAACGACCATAAGGTGCCCGAGGCAGCAATAGACCCATGGAGACAAGTCGGCTGGAGGACGATGTATTGAATCGGGACGCAATTTGAGTGATCCATCGTCATTAGGTGGCCCTGAACGTTACAATTCACTATCAGTTTTTCGTCCGATTCGAAAATCTTTGACTCACAGCAGAACGGCCATAATGTGCCCGAGGCAGCAATAGACCCATGGAGACTAGTCTGCTGGAGCACGAGGTATTGAATCAGGACGCAATTTGAGTGTTCCATCGTCATTAGGAGGCCCTGAACGTTACAATTCACTATCAGTTTTTCGTCCGATTCGAAAATCTATGACTCACAAGAGAACGCCCATAAGGTGCCCGAGGCAGCAATAGACCCATGGAGACAAGTCCGCTGGAGGACGATGTATTGAATCGCGACGCAATTTGAGTGATCCATCGTCATTAGGTGGCCCTGAAAGTTACAATTCACTATCAGTTTTTCGACCGATTCAAAATCTTTGACTCACAGCAGAACGGCCATAAGGTGCCCGAGGCAGCAATAGACCCATGGAGACAAGTCGGCTGGAGGACGATGTATTGAATCGGGACGCAATTTGAGTGATCCATCGTCATTAGGTGGCCCTGAATGTTACAATTCACTATCAGTTTTTCGTCAGATTTGAAAATCTTTGAGTCACAGCAGAACGGCCATAAGGTGCCCGAGGCAGCAATAGACCCATGGAGACAAGTCAGCTGGAGGACGATGTATTGAATCGGGACGCAATTTGATTTATCCATCGTCATTAGGTGGCCCTGAACGTTACAATTCACTATCAGTTTTTCGTCCGATTCGAGAATCTTTGACCCACAGCAGAACGGCCATAAGGTGCCCGAGGCAGCAATAGACCCATGGAGACAAGTCTGCTGGAGGACGATGTATTGAATCGGGACGCAATTTGAGTGATCCATCGTCATTAGGTGGCCCTGAACGAAACAATTCACTATCAGTTTTTCGTCGCATTCGTTAATCTAGACTCACGGGGGAACGACCATAAGGTGCCCGAGGCAGCAATAGATCCATGGAGACAAGTCTGCTGGAGGACGTCGTATTGAATCGGGACGCAATTTGAGTGATCCATCGTCATTAGGTGGCCCTGAACGTTACAATTCACTATCAGTTTTTCGTCCCATTCGATAATCTAGACTCACAGCAGAACGGCCATAAAGGTGCCCGAGGCAGCAATAGACCCATGGAGACAAGTCGGCTGGAGGACGATGTATTGAATCGGGACGCAATTTGAGTGATCCATCGTCATTAGGTGGCCCTGAATGTTACAATTCACTATCAGTTTTTCGTCAGATTTGAAAATCTTTGAGTCACAGCAGAACGGCCATAAGGTGCCCGAGGCAGCAATAGACCCATGGAGACAAGTCAGCTGGAGGACGATGTATTGAATCGGGTCGCAATTTGAGTTATCCATCGTCATTAGGTGGCCCTGAACGTTACAATTCACTATCAGTTCTTCGTCCGATTCGAGAATCTTTGACCCACAGCAGAACGGCCATAAGGTGCCCGAGGCAGCAATAGACCCATGGAGACAAGTCTGCTGGAGGACGATGTATTGAATCGGGACGCAATTTGAGTGATCCATCGTCATTAGGTGGCCCTGAACGAAACAATTCACTATCAGTTTTTCGTCGCATTCGTTAATCTAGACTCACAGCAGAACGGCCATAAGGTGCCCGACTCAGCAATAGACCCATGGAGACAAGTCTGCTGGAGGACGATGTATTGAATCGGGACGCAATTTGTGTGGTCCATCCTCATTAGGTGGCCCTGAATGTTACAATTCACTATCAGTTTTTCGTCCGATTCGAAAATCTTAGACTCACAGCAGAACGGCCATAAGGTGCCCGAGGCAGCAATAGACCCATGGAGACAAGTCGGCTGGAGCACGATGTATTGAATCGGGACGCAATTTGAGTGATCCATCGTCATTAGGTGGCCCTGAAAGTTACAATTCACTATCAGTTTTTCGTCCGATTCGAAAATCTTTGACTCACAGCAGAACGGCCATAAGGTGCCCGATGCAGCATTAGACCCATGGAGACAAGTCGGCTGGAGGACGATGTATTGAATCGCGACGCAATTTGAGTGTTCCATCGTCATTAGGAGGCCCTGAATGTTAGAATTAACTATCAGTTTTTCGTCCCATTCGATAATCAAGACTCACGGGAGAACGACCATAAGGTGCCCGAGGCAGCAATAGACCCATGGAGACAAGTCTGCTGAAGGACGATGTATTGAATCGGGACGCAATTTGTGTGGTCCATCCTCATTAGGTGGCCCTGAATGTTACAATTCACTATCAGTTTTTCGTCAGATTCGAAAATCTGTGAGTCGCAGCAGAACGGTCATAGGCTGCCCGAGGCAGCAATAGGCCCATGGAGACAAGTCTGCTGGAGGACGATGTATTGAATCGGGACGCAATTTGAGTGATCCATCGTCATTAGGTGTCCCTGAACGTTACAATACACTATCAGTTCTTCGTCCGATTCGAAAATCTTTGACTCACAGCAGAACGGCCATAAGGTGCCCGATGCAGCAATAGACCCATGGAAACAAGTCGGCTGGAGGACGAGGTATTGAATCGGGACGCAATTTGAGTGTTCCATCGTCATTAGGAGGCCCTGAACGTTACAATTCACTATCAGTTTTTCGTCCGATTCGAAAATCTATGACTCACAACAGAACGCCCATAAGGTGCCCGAGGCAGCAATAGACCCATGGAGACAAGTCCGCTGGAGGACGATGTATTGAATCGGGACGCAATTTGAGTGATCCATCGTCATTAGGTGGCCCTGAAAGTTACAATTCACTATCAGTTTTTCGACCGATTCAAAATCTTTGACTCACAGCAGAACGGCCATAAGGTGCCCGAGGCAGCAATAGACCCATGGAGACAAGTCTGCTGGAGTACGTTGTATTGAATCGGGACGCAAATTGAGTGTTCCATCGTCATTAGGTGGCCCTGAACGTTACAATTCACTATCAGTTTTTCGTCCCATTCGATAATCTAGACTCACAGCAGAACGGCCATAAGGTGCCCGAGGCAGCAATAGACCCATGGAGACAAGCCTGCTGGAGGACGATGTATTGAATCGGGACGCAATTTGAGTGATCCATCGTCATTAGGTGGCCCTGAACGTTACAATTCACTATCAGTTTTTCGTCCGATTCGAAAATCTTTGACTCACAGCAGAACGGCCATAAGGTGCCCGAGGCAGCAATAGACCCATGGAGACAAGTCGGCTGGAGGACGATGTATTGAATCGGGACGCAATTTGAGTGATCCATCGTCATTAGGTGGCCCTGAATGTTACAATTCACTATCAGTTTTTCGTCAGATTTGAAAATCTTTGAGTCACAGCAGAACGGCCATAAGGTGCCCGAGGCAGCAATAGACCCATGGAGACAAGTCTGCTGGAGTACGTTGTATTGAATCGGGACGCAAATTGAGTGTTCCATCGTCATTAGGTGGCCCTGAAAGTTACAATTCACTATCAGTTTTTCGACCGATTCAAAATCTTTGACTCACAGCAGAACGGCCATAAGGTGCCCGAGGCAGCAATAGACCCATGGAGACAAGTCTGCTGGAGGACGTCGTATTGAATCGGGACGCAATTTGAGTGATCCATCGTCATTAGGTGGCCCTGAACGTTACAATTCACTATCAGTTTTTCGTCCCATTCGATAATCTAGACTCACAGCAGAACGGCCATAAGGTGCCCGAGGCAGCAATAGACCCATGGAGACAAGTCGGCTGGAGGACGATGTATTGAATCGGGACGCAATTTGAGTGATCCATCGTCATTAGGTGGCCCTGAATGTTACAATTCACTATCAGTTTTTCGTCAGATTTGAAAATCTTTGAGTCACAGCAGAACGGCCATAAGGTGCCCGAGGCAGCAATAGACCCATGGAGACAAGTCAGCTGGAGGACGATGTATTGAATCGGGACGCAATTTGAGTTATCCATCGTCATTAGGTGGCCCTGAACGTTACAATTCACTATCAGTTCTTCGTCCGATTCGAGAATCTTTGACCCACAGCAGAACGGCCATAAGGTGCCCGAGGCAGCAATAGACCCATGGAGACAAGTCTGCTGGAGGACGATGTATTGAATCGGGACGCAATTTGAGTGATCCATCGTCATTAGGTGGCCCTGAACGAAACAATTCACTATCAGTTTTTCGTCCCATTCGATAATCAAGACTCACGGGAGAACGACCATAAGGTGCCCGAGGCAGCAATAGACCCATGGAGACAAGTCTGCTGGAGGACGATGTATTGAATCGGGACGCAATTTGTGTGGTCCATCCTCATTAGGTGGCCCTGAATGTTACAATTCACTATCAGTTTTTCGTCAGATTCGAAAATCTGTGAGTCGCAGCAGAACGGTCATAGGCTGCCCGAGGCAGCAACAGGCCCATGGAGACAAGTCTGCTGGAGGACGATGTATTGAATCGGGACGCAATTTGAGTGATCCATCGTCATTAGGTGACCCTGAACGTTACAATACACTATCAGTTCTTCGTCCGATTCGAAAATCTTTGACCCACAGCAGAACGGCCATAAGGTGCCCGAGGCAGCAATAGACCCATGGAGACAAGTCGGCTGGAGGACGATGTATTGAATCGGGACGCAATTTGAGTGATCCATCGTCATTAGGTGGCCCTGAAAGTTACAATTCACTATCAGTTTTTCGTCCGATTTGAAAATCTTTGACTCACAGCAGAACGGCCATAAGGTGCCCGATGCAGCAATAGACCCATGGAGACAAGTCGGCTGGAGGACGAGGTATTGAATCAGGACGCAATTTGAGTGTTCCATCGTCATTAGGAGGCCCTGAACGTTACAATTCACTATCAGTTTTTCGTCCGATTCGAAAATCTATGACTCACAACAGAACGCCCATAAGGTGCCCGAGGCAGCAATAGACCCATGAAGACAAGTCCGCTGGAGGACTATGTATTGAATCGGGACGCAATTTGAGTGATCCATCGTCATTAGGTGGCCCTGAAAGTTACAATTCACTATCAGTTTTTCGACCGATTCTTAATCTTTGACTCACAGCAGAACGGCCATAAGGTGCCCGAGGCAGCAATAGACCCATGGAGACAAGTCTGCTGGAGGACGTTGTATTGAATCGGGACGCAAATTGAGTGTTCCATCGTCATTAGGTGGCCCTGAACGTTACAATTCACTATCAGTTTTTCGTCAGATTTGAAAATCTTTGAGTCACAGCAGAACGGCCATAAGGTGCCCGAGGCAGCAATAGACCCATGGAGACAAGTCAGCTGGAGGACGATGTATTGAATCGGGACTCAATTTGAGTTATCCATCGTCATTAGGTGGTCCTGAACGTTACAATTCACTATCAGTTCTTCGTCCGATTCGAAAATCTTTGACCCACAGCAGAACGGCCATAAGGTGCCCGAGGCAGCAATAGACCCATGGAGACAAGTCTGCTGGAGGACGATGTATTGAATCGGGACGCAATTTGAGTGATCCATCGTCATTAGGTGGCCCTGAACGTTATAATTCACTATCAGTTTTTCGTCGCATTCGATAATCTAGACTCACAGCAGAACGGCCATAAGGTGCCCGACTCAGCAATAGACCCATGGAGACAAGTCTGCTGGAGGACGATGTATTGAATCGGGACGCAATTTGTGTGGTCCATCCTCGTTAGGTGGCCCTGAATGTTACAATTCACTATCAGTTTTTCGTCCGAGTCGAAATTCTTAGACTCACAGCAGAACGGCCATAAGGTGCCCGAGGCAGCAATAGACCCATGGAGACAAGTCGGCTGGAGCACGATGTATTGAATCGGGACGCAATTTGAGTGATCCATCGTCATTAGGTGGCCCTGAATGTTACAATTCACTATCAGTTTTCCGTCAGATTCGAAAATCTGTGAGTCACAGCAGAACTGTCATAGGCTGCCCGAGGCTGCAATAGGCCCATGGAGACAAGTCTGCTGGAGGACGATGTATTGAATCGGGACGCAATTTGAGTGATCCATCGTCATTAGGTGTCCCTGAACGTTACAATACACTATCAGTTCTTCGTCCGATTCGAAAATCTTTGACCCACAGCAGAACGGCCATAAGGTGCCCGAGGCAGCAATAGACCCATGGAGACAAGTCGGCTGGAGGACGATGTATTGAATCGGGACGCAATTTGAGTGATCCATCGTCATTAGGTGGCCCTGAAAGTTACAATTCACTATCAGTTTTTCGTCCGATTCGAAAATCTTTGACTCACAGCAGAACGGCCATAAGGTGCCCGATGCAGCAATAGACCCATGGAGACAAGTCGGCTGGAGGACGATGTATTGAATCGCGACGCAATTTGAGTGTTCCATCGTCATTAGGAGGCCCTGAATGTTAGAATTAATTATCAGTTTTTCGTCCCATTCGATAATCAAGACTCACAGGAGAACGACCATAAGGTGCCCGAGGCATCAATAGACCCATGGAGACAAGTCGGCTGGAGGACGATGTATTGAATCGGGACGATATTTGAGTGATCCATCGTCATTAGGTGGCCCTGAACGTTACAATTCACTATCAGTTTTTCGTCCGATTCGAAAATCTTTGACTCACAGCAGAACGGCCATAAAGTGCCCGAAGCAGCAATAGACCCATGGAGACTAGTCTGCTGGAGCACGAGGTATTGAATCGGGACGCAATTTGAGTGTTCCATCGTCATTAGGAGGCCCTGAACGTTACAATTCACTATCAGTTTTTCGTCCGATTCGAAAATCTATGACTCACAAAAGAACTCCCATAAGGTGCCCGAGGCAGCAATAGAGCCATGGAGACAAGTCGGCTGGAGGACGATGTATTGAATCGGGACGCAATTTGAGTGATCCATCGTCATTAGGTGGCCCTGAAAGTTACAATTCACTATCAGTTTTTCGACCGACTCGAAAATCTTTGACTCACAGCAGAACGGCCATAAGGTGCCCGAGGCAGCAATAGACCCATGGAGACAAGTCTGCTGGAGGACGATGTATTGAATCGGGACGCAATTTGAGTGATCCATCGTCATTAGGTGGCCCTGAACGTTACAATTCACTATCAAATTTTCGTCCCATTCGATAATCTAGAACCACAGCAGAACGGCCATAAGGTGCCCGAGGCAGCAATAGACCCATGGTGTCAAGTCGGCTGGAGGACGATGTATTGAATCGGGACGCATTTTGTATGGTCCATCCTCATTAGGTGGCCCTGAATGTAATATTCACTATCAGTTTTTCGTCCGATTCGAAAATCTTTGACTCACAGCAGAACGGCCATAAGGTGCCCGAGGCAGCAATACACCCATGGAGAGAAGCCTGCTGGAGGACGATGTATTGAATCGGGACGCAATTTGAGTGATCCATCGTCATTAGGTGGCCCTGAACGTTACAATTCACTATCAGTTTTTCGTCCGATTCGAAAATCTTTGACTCACAGCAGAACGGCCATAAGGTGCCCGAGGCAGCAATAGACCCATGGAGACAAGTCGGCTGGAGGACGATGTATTGAATCGGGACGCAATTTGAGTGATCCATCATCATTAGGTGGCCCTGAAAGTACAATTCACTATCAGTTTTTCGTCCGATTCGAAAATCTTTGACTCACAGGAGAACGGCCATAAGGTGCCCGATGCAGCAATAGACCCATGGAGACAAGTCGGCTGGAGGACGATGTATTGAATCGGGACGCAATTTGAGTGATCCATCGTCATTAGGTGGCCATGAATGTTACAATTCACTATCTGTTTTTCGTCCGATTCGAAAATCTTTGACTCACAGCAGAACGGCCATAAGGTGCCCGAGGCAGCAATAGGCCGTTGGAGACAAGTCTGCTGGAGGACGATGTATTGAATCGGGATGCAATTTGAGTGGTCCATCGTCATTAGGTGGCCCTGAACGTTACAATTCACTATCAGTTTTTCGTCCGATTCGGAAATCTTTGACTCACAGCAGAACGGCCATAAGGTGCCCGAGGCAGCAATAGACCCATGGAGACAAGTCTGCTGGAGGACGATGTATTGAATCGGGAAGCAATTTGAGTGATCCATCGTCATTAGGTGGCCCTGAACGTTACAATTCACTATCAGTTTTTCGTCGCATTCGATAATCTAGACTCACAGCAGAACGGCCATAAGGTGCCCGAGGCAGAATAGACCCATGGAGTCAAGTCGGCTGGAGGACGATGTATTGAATCGGGACGCAATTTGAGTGATCCATCGTCATTAGGTGGCCCTGAACGTTACAATTCACTATCAGTTTTTCGTCCGATTCGAAAATCTTTGACTCACAGCAGAACGGCCATAAGGTGCCCGATGCAGCAAGAGACCCATGGAGACAAGTCGGCTGGAGGACGAGGTATTGAATCAGGACGCAATTTGAGTGTTCCATCGTCATTAGGAGGCCCTGAACGTTACAATTCACTATCAGTTTTTCGTCCGATTCGAAAATCTATGACTCACAACAGAACGCCCATAAGGTGAACGAGGCAGCAATAGACCCATGGAGACAAGTCCGCTGGAGGACGATGTATTGAATCGGGACGCAATTTGAGTGATCCATCGTCATTAGGTGGCCCTGAAAGTTACAATTCACTATCAGTTTTTCGACCGATTCAAAATCTTTGACTCACAGCAGAACGGCCATAAGGTGCCCGAGGCAGCAATAGACCCATGGAGACAAGTCTGCTGGAGGACGTTGTATTGAATCGGGACGCAAATTGAGTGTTCCATCGTCATTAGGTGGCCCTGAACGTTACAATTCACTATCAGTTTTTCGTCCCATTCGATAATCTAGACTCACAGCAGAACGGCCATAAGGTGCCCGAGGCAGCAATAGACCCATGGAGACAAGCCTGCTGGAGGACGATGTATTGAATCGGGACGCAATTTGAGTGATCCATCGTCATTAGGTGGCCCTGAAAGTTACAATTCACTATCAGTTTTTCGTCCGATTCGAAAATCTTTGACTCACAGCAGAACGGCCGTAAGGTGCCCGAGGCAGCAATAGACCCATGGAGACAAGTCGGCTGGAGGACGATGTATTGAATCGGGACGCAATTTGAGTGATCCATCGTCATTAGGTGGCCCTGAATGTTACAATTCACTATCAGTTTTTCGTCAGATTTGAAAATCTTTGAGTCACAGCAGAACGGCCATAAGGTGCCCGAGGCAGCAATAGACCCATGGAGACAAGTCAGCTGGAGGACGATGTATTGAATCGGGACTCAATTTGAGTGTTCCATCGTCATTAGGTGGCCCTGAACGTTACAATTCACTATCAGTTTTTCGTCAGATTTGAAAATCTTTGAGTCACAGCAGAACGGCCATAAGGTGCCCGAGGCAGCAATAGACCCATGGAGACAAGTCAGCTGGAGGACGATGTATTGAATCGGGACTCAATTTGAGTTACCCATCGTCATTAGGTGGTCCTGAACGTTACAATTCACTATCAGTTCTTCGTCCGATTCGAAAATCTTTGACCCACAGCAGAACGGCCATAAGGTGCCCGAGGCAGCAATAGACCCATGGAGACAAGTCTGCTGGAGGACGATGTATTGAATCGGGACGCAATTTGAGTGATCCATCGTCATTAGGTGGCCCTGAACGTTATAATTCACTATCAGTTTTTCGTCGCATTCGATAATCTAGACTCACAGCAGAACGGCCATAAGGTGCCCGACTCAGCAAAAGACCCATGGAGACAAGTCTGCTGGAGGACGATGTATTGAATCGGGACGCAATTTGTGTGGTCCATCCTCGTTAGGTGGCCCTGAATGTTACAATTCACTATCAGTTTTTCGTCCGAGTCGAAAATCTTAGACTCACAGCAGAACGGCCATAAGGTGCCCGAGGCAGCAATAGACCCATGGAGACAAGTCGGCTGGAGCACGATGTATTGAATCGGGACGCAATTTGAGTGATCCATCGTCATTAGGTGGCCCTGAATGTTACAATTCACTATCAGTTTTCCGTCAGATTCGAAAATCTGTGAGTCACAGCAGAACTGTCATAGGCTGCCCGAGGCTGCAATAGGCCCATGGAGACAAGTCTGCTGGAGGACGATGTATTGAATCGGGACGCAATTTGAGTGATCCATCGTCATTAGGTGTCCCTGAACGTTACAATACACTATCAGTTCTTCGTCCGATTCGAAAATCTTTGACCCACAGCAGAACGGCCATAAGGTGCCCGAGGCAGCAATAGACCCATGGAGACAAGTCGGCTGGAGGACGATGTATTGAATCGGGACGCAATTTGAGTGATCCATCGTCATTAGGTGGCCCTGAAAGTTACAATTCACTATCAGTTTTTCGTCCGATTCGAAAATCTTTGACTCACAGCAGAACGGCCATAAGGTGCCCGATGCAGCAATAGACCCATGGAGACAAGTCGGCTGGAGGACGATGTATTGAATCGGGACGATATTTGAGTGATCCATCGTCATTAGGTGGCCCTGAACGTTACAATTCACTATCAGTTTTTCGTCCGATTCGAAAATCTTTGACTCACAGCAGAACGGCCATAAAGTGCCCGAGGCAGCAATAGACCCATGGAGACTAGTCTGCTGGAGCACGAGGTATTGAATCGGGACGCAATTTGAGTGTTCCATCGTCATTAGGAGGCCCTGAACGTTACAATTCACTATCAGTTTTTCGTCCGATTCGAAAATCTATGACTCACAAAAGAACTCCCATAAGGTGCCCGAGGCAGCAATAGAGCCATGGAGACAAGTCGGCTGGAGGACGATGTATTGAATCGGGACGCAATTTGAGTGATCCATCGTCATTAGGTGGCCCTGAAAGTTACAATTCACTATCAGTTTTTCGACCGACTAGAAAATCTTTGACTCACAGCAGAACGGCCATAAGGTGCCCGAGGCAGCAATAGACCCATGGAGACAAGTCTGCTGGAGGACGATGTATTGAATCGGGACGCAATTTGAGTGATCCATCGTCATTAGGTGGCCCTGAACGTTACAATTCACTATCAAATTTTCGTCCCATTCGATAATCTAGAACCACAGCAGAACGGCCATAAGGTGCCCGAGGCAGCAATAGACCCATGGTGTCAAGTCGGCTGGAGGACGATGTATTGAATCGGGACGCATTTTGTATGGTCCATCCTCATTAGGTGGCCCTGAATGTAATATTCACTATCAGTTTTTCGTCCGATTCGAAAATCTTTGACTCACAGCAGAACGGCCATAAGGTGCCCGAGGCAGCAATACACCCATGGAGAGAAGCCTGCTGGAGGACGATGTATTGAATCGGGACGCAATTTGAGTGATCCATCGTCATTAGGTGGCCCTGAACGTTACAATTCACTATCAGTTTTTCGTCCGATTCGAAAATCTTTGACTCACAGCAGAACGGCCATAAGGTGCCCGAGGCAGCAATAGACCCATGGAGACAAGTCGGCTGGAGGACGATGTACTGAATCGGGACGCAATTTGAGTGATCCATCATCATTAGGTGGCCCTGAAAGTTACAATTCACTATGAGTTCTTCGTCCGATTCGAAAATCTTTGACTCACAGGAGAACGGCCATAAGGTGCCCGATGCAGCAATAGACCCATGGAGACAAGTCGGCTGGAGGACGATGTATTGAATCGGGACGCAATTTGAGTGATCCATCGTCATTAGGTGGCCATGAATGTTACAATTCACTATCTGTTTTTCGTCCGATTCGAAAATCTTTGACTCACAGCAGAACGGCCATAAGGTGCCCGAGGCAGCAATAGGCCGTTGGAGACAAGTCTGCTGGAGGACGATGTATTGAATCGGGATGCAATTTGAGTGATCCATCGTCATTAGGTGGCCCTGAACGTTACAATTCACTATCAGTTTTTCGTCCGATTCGGAAATCTTTGACTCACAGCAGAACGGCCATAAGGTGCCCGAGGCAGCAATAGACCCATGGAGACATGTCTGCTGGAGGACGATGTATTGAATCGGGACGCAATTTGAGTGATCCATCGTCATTAGGTGGCCCTGAACGTTACAATTCACTATCAGTTTTTCGTCGCATTCGATAATCTAGACTCACAGCAGAACGGCCATAAGGTGCCCGAGGCAGAATAGACCCATGGAGTCAAGTCGGCTGGAGGACGATGTATTGAATCGGGACGCAATTTGAGTGATCCATCGTCATTAGGTGGCCCTGAACGTTACAATTCACTATCAGATTTTTGTCCGATTCGAAAATCTTTGACTCACAGCAGAACGGCCATAAGGTGCCCGATGCAGCAACAGACCCATGGAGACAAGTCGGCTGGAGGACGAGGTACTGAATCAGGACGCAATTTGAGTGTTCCATCGTCATTAGGAGGCCCTGAACGTTACAATTCACTATCAGTTTTTCGTCCGATTCGAAAATCTATGACTCACAACAGAACGCCCATAAGGTGCACGAGGCAGCAATAGACCCATGGAGACAAGTCCGCTGGAGGACGATGTATTGAATCGGGACGCAATTTGAGTGATCCATCGTCATTAGGTGGCCCTGAAAGTTACAATTCACTATCAGTTTTTCGACCGATTCAAAATCTTTGACTCACAGCAGAACGGCCATAAGGTGCCCGAGGCAGCAATAGACCCATGGAGACAAGTCTGCTGGAGGACGTTGTATTGAATCGGGACGCAAATTGAGTGTTCCATCGTCATTAAGTGGCCCTGAACGTTACAATTCACTATCAGTTTTTCGTCCCATTCGATAATCTAGACTCACAGCAGAACGGCCATAAGGTGCCCGAGGCAGCAATAGACCCATGGAGACAAGCCTGCTGGAGGACGATGTATTGAATCGGGACGCAATTTGAGTGATCCATCGTCATTAGGTGGCCCTGAAAGTTACAATTCACTATCAGTTTTTCGTCCGATTCGAAAATCTTTGACTCACAGCAGAACGGCCATAAGGTGCCCGAGGCAGCAATAGACCCATGGAGACAAGTCGGCTGGAGGACGATGTATTGAATCGGGACGCAATTTGAGTGATCCATCGTCATTAGGTGGCCCTGAATGTTACAATTCACTATCAGTTTTTCGTCAGATTTGAAAATCTTTGAGTCACAGCAGAACGGCCATAAGGTGCCCGAGGCAGCAATAGACCCATGGAGACAAGTCGGCTGGAGGACGATGTATTGAATCGGGACGCAATTTGAGTGATCCATCGTCATTAGGTGGCCCTGAAAGTTACAATTCACTATCAGTTTTTCGTCCGATTCGAAAATCTTTGACTCACAGCAGAACGGCCATAAGGTGCCCGATGCAGCAATAGACCCATGGAGACAAGTCGGCTGGAGGACGATGTATTGAATCGCGACGCAATTTGAGTGTTCCATCGTCATTAGGAGGCCCTGAATGTTAGAATTAATTATCAGTTTTTCGTCCCATTCGATAATCAAGACTCACAGGAGAACGACCATAAGGTGCCCGAGGCATCAATAGACCCATGGAGACAAGTCGGCTGGAGGACGATGTATTGAATCGGGACGATATTTGAGTGATCCATCGTCATTAGGTGGCCCTGAACGTTACAATTCACTATCAGTTTTTCGTCCGATACGAAAATCTTTGACTCACAGCAGAACGGCCATAAAGTGCCCGAGGCAGCAATAGACCCATGGAGACTAGTCTGCTGGAGCACGAGGTATTGAATCGGGACGCAATTTGAGTGTTCCATCGTCATTAGGAGGCCCTGAACGTTACAATTCACTATCAGTTTTTCGTCCGATTCGAAAATCTATGACTCACAAAAGAACTCCCATAAGGTGCCCGAGGCAGCAATAGAGCCATGGAGACAAGTCGGCTGGAGGACGATGTATTGAATCGGGACGCAATTTGAGTGATCCATCGTCATTAGGTGGCCCTGAAAATTACAATTCACTATCAGTTTTTCGACCGACTCGAAAATCTTTGACTCACAGCAGAACGGCCATAAGGTGCCCGAGGCAGCAATAGACCCATGGAGACAAGTCTGCTGGAGGACGATGTATTGAATCGGGACGCAATTTGAGTGATCCATCGTCATTAGGTGGCCCTGAACGTTACAATTCACTATCAAATTTTCGTCCCATTCGATAATCTAGAACCACAGCAGAACGGCCATAAGGTGCCCGAGGCAGCAATAGACCCATGGTGTCAAGTCGGCTGGAGGACGATGTATTGAATCGGGACGCATTTTGTATGGTCCATCCTCATTAGGTGGCCCTGAATGTAATATTCACTATCAGTTTTTCGTCCGATTCGAAAATCTTTGACTCACAGCAGAACGGCCATAAGGTGCCCGGGGCAGCAATACACCCATGGAGAGAAGCCTGCTGGAGGACGATGTATTGAATCGGGACGCAATTTGAGTAATCCATCGTCATTAGGTGGCCCTGAACGTTACAATTCACTATCAGTTTTTCGTCCGATTCGAAAATCTTTGACTCACAGCAGAACGGCCATAAGGTGCCCGAGGCAGCAATAGACCCATGGAGACAAGTCGGCTGGAGGACGATGTATTGAATCGGGACGCAATTTGAGTGATCCATCATCATTAGGTGGCCCTGAAAGTTACAATTCACTATCAGTTTTTCGTCCGATTCGAAAATCTTTGACTCACAGGAGAACGGCCATAAGGTGCCCGAGGCAGCAATAGGCCGTTGGAGACAAGTCTGCTGGAGGACGATGTATTGAATCGGGATGCAATTTGAGTGATCCATCGTCATTAGGTGGCCCTGAACGTTACAATTCACTATCAGTTTTTCGTCCGATTCGGAAATCTTTGACTCACAGCAGAACGGCCATAAGGTGCCCGAGGCAGCAATAGACCCATGGAGACAAGTCTGCTGGAGGACGATGTATTGAATCGGGACGCAATTTGAGTGATCCATCGTCATTAGGTGGCCCTGAACGTTACAATTCACTATCAGTTTTTCGTCGCATTCGATAATCTAGACTCACAGCAGAACGGCCATAAGGTGCCCGAGGCAGAATAGACTCATGGAGTCAAGTCGGCTGGAGGACGATGTATTGAATCGGGACGCAATTTGAGTGATCCATCGTCATTAGGTGGCCCTGAACGTTACAATTCACTATCAGTTTTTCGTCCGATTCGAAAATCTTTGACTCACAGCAGAACGGCCATAAGGTGCCCGATGCAGCAATAGACCCATGGAGACAAGTCGGCTGGAGGACGAGGTATTGAATCAGGACGCAATTTGAGTGTTCCATCGTCATTAGGAGGCCCTGAACGTTACAATTCACTATCAGTTTTTCGTCCGATTCGAAAATCTATGACTCACAACAGAACGCCCATAAGGTGCACGAGGCAGCAATAGACCCATGGAGACAAGTCCGCTGGAGGACGATGTATTGAATCGGGACGCAATTTGAGTGATCCATCGTCATTAGGTGGCCCTGAAAGTAACAATTCACTATCAGTTTTTCGACCGATTCAAAATCTTTGACTCACAGCAGAACGGCCTTAAGGTGCCCGAGGCAGCAATAGACCCATGGAGACAAGTCTGCTGGAGGACGTTGTATTGAATCGGGACGCAAATTGAGTGTTCCATCGTCATTAGGTGGCCCTGAACGCTACAATTCACTATCAGTTTTTCGTCCCATTCGATAATCTAGACTCACAGCAGAACGGCCATAAGGTGCCCGAGGCAGCAATAGACCCATGGAGACAAGCCTGCTGGAGGACGATGTATTGAATCGGGACGCAATTTGAGTGATCCATCGTCATTAGGTGGCCCTGAAAGTTACAATTCACTATCAGTTTTTCGTCGCATTCGATAATCTAGACTCACAGCAGAACGGCCATAAGGTGCCCGAGGCAGAATAGACCCATGGAGTCAAGTCGGCTGGAGGACGATGTATTGAATCGGGACGCAATTTGAGTGATCCATCGTCATTAGGTGGCCCTGAACGTTACAATTCACTATCAGTTTTTCGTCCGATTCGAAAATCTTTGACTCACAGCAGAACGGCCATAAGGTGCCCGATGCAGCAATAGACCCATGGAGACAAGTCGGCTGGAGGACGAGGTATTGAATCAGGACGCAATTTGAGTGTTCCATCGTCATTAGGAGGCCCTGAACGTTACAATTCACTATCAGTTTTTCGTCCGATTCGAAAATCTATGACTCACAACAGAACGCCCATAAGGTGCACGAGGCAGCAATAGACCCATGGAGACAAGTCCGCTGGAGGACGATGTATTGAATCGGGACGCAATTTGAGTGATCCATCGTCATTAGGTGGCCCTGAAAGTAACAATTCACTATCAGTTTTTCGACCGATTCAAAATCTTTGACTCACAGCAGAACGGCCATAAGGTGCCCGAGGCAGCAATAGACCCATGGAGACAAGTCTGCTGGAGGACGTTGTATTGAATCGGGACGCAAATTGAGTGTTCCATCGTCATTAGGTGGCCCTGAACGTTACAATTCACTATCAGTTTTTCGTCCCATTCGATAATCTAGACTCACAGCAGAACGGCCATAAGGTGCCCGAGGCAGCAATAGACCCATGGAGACAAGCCTGCTGGAGGACGATGTATTGAATCGGGACGCAATTTGAGTGATCCATCGTCATTAGGTGGCCCTGAAAGTTACAATTCACTATCAGTTTTTCGTCCGATTCGAAAATCTTTGACTCACAGCAGAACGGCCATAAGGTGCCCGAGGCAGCAATAGACCCATGGAGACAAGTCGGCTGCAGGACGATGTATTGAATCGGGACGCAATTTGAGTGATCCATCGTCATTAGGTGGCCCTGAATGTTACAATTCACTATCAGTTTTTCGTCCGATTCGAAAATCTTTGACCCACAGCAGAACGGCCATAAGGTGCCCGAGGCAGCAATAGACCCATGGAGACAAGTCGGCTGGAGGACGATGTATTGAATCGGGACGCAATTTGAGTGATCCATCGTCATTAGGTGGCCCTGAAAGTTACAATTCACTATCAGTTTTTCGTCCGATTCGAAAATCTTTGACTCACAGCAGAACGACCATAAGGTGCCCGATGCAGCAATAGACCCATGGAGACAAGTCGGCTGGAGGACGATGTATTGAATCGCGACGCAATTTGAGTGTTCCATCGTCATTAGGAGGCCCTGAATGTTAGAATTAACTATCAGTTTTTCGTTCCATTCGATAATCAAGACTCACGGGAGAACGACCATAAAGTGCCCGAGGCAGCAATAGACCCATGGAGACAAGTCGGCTGGAGGACGATGTATTGAATCGGGACGCAATTTGAGTGATCCATCGTCATTAGGTGGCCCTGAACGTTGCAATTCACTATCAGTTTTTCGTCCGATTCGAAAATCTTTGACTCACAGCAGAACGGCCATAAAGTGCCCGAGGCAGCAATAGACCCATGGAGTCTAGTCTGCTGGAGCACGAGGTATTGAATCGGGACGCAATTTGAGTGTTCCATCGTCATTAGGAGGCCCTGAACGTTACAATTCACTATCAGTTTTTCGTCCGATTCGAAAATCTATGACTCACAAAAGAACTCCCATAAGGTGCCCGAGGCAGCAATAGAGCCATGGAGACAAGTCGGCTGGAGGACGATGTATTGAATCGGGACGCAATTTGAGGTATCCTTCGTCATTAGGTGGCCCTGAAAGTTACAATTCACTATCAGTTTTTCGACCGACTCGAAAATCTTTGACTCACAGCAGAACGGCCATAAGGTGCCCGAGGCAGCAATACACCCATGGAGAGAAGCCTGCTGGAGGACGATGTATTGAATCGGGACGCAATTTGAGTGATCCATCGTCATTAGGTGGCCCTGAACGTTACAATTCACTATCAGTTTTTCGTCGCATTCGATAATCTAGACTCACAGCAGAACGGCCATAAGGTGCCCGAGGCAGAATAGACCCATGGAGTCAAGTCGGCTGGAGGACGATGTATTGAATCGGGACGCAATTTGAGTGATCCATCGTCATTAGGTGGCCCTGAAAGTTACAATTCACTATCAGTTTTTCGTCCGATTCGAAAATCTTTGACTCACAGCAGAACGGCCATAAGGTGCCCGAGGCAGCAATAGACCCATGGAGACAAGTCGGCTGGAGGACAGTGTATTGAATCGGGACGCAATTTGAGTGATCCATCATCATTAGGTGGCCCTGAAAGTTACAATTCACTATGAGTTTTTCGTCCGATTCGAAAATCTTTGAGTCACAGGAGAACGGCCATAAGGTGCCCGATGCAGCAATAGACCCATGGAGACAAGTCGGCTGGAGGACGATGTATTGAATCGGGACGCAATTTGAGTGATCCATCGTCATTAGGTGGCCATGAATGTTACAATTCACTATCTGTTTTTCGTCCGATTCGAAAATCTTTGACTCACAGCAGAACGGCCATAAGGTGTCCGAGGCAGCAATAGGCCGTTGGAGACAAGTCTGCTGGAGGACGATGTATTGAATCGGGATGCAATTTGAGTGATCCATCGTCATTAGGTGGCCCTGAACGTTACAATTCACTATCAGTTTTTCGTCCGATTCGAAAATCTTTGACTCACAGCAGAACGGCCATAAGGTGCCCGAGGCAGCAATAGACCCATGGAGACAAGTCTGCTGGAGGACGATGTATTGAATCGGGACGCAATTTGAGTGATCCATCGTCATTAGGTGGCCCTGAACGTTACAATTCACTATCAGATTTCGTCGCATTCGATAATCTAGACTCACAGCAGAACGGCCATAAGGTGCCCGAGGCAGAATAGACCCATGGAGTCAAGTCGGCTGGAGGACGATGTATTGAATCGGGACGCAATTTGAGTGATACATCGTCATTAGGTGGCCCTGAATGTTACAATTCACTATCAGTTTTTCGTCCGATTCGAAAATCTTTGACTCACAGCAGAACGGCCATAAGGTGCCCGAGGCAGCAATAGACCCATGGAGACAAGTCTGCAGGATGACGATGTATTGAATCGCGAGGCAATTTGAGTGTTCCATCGTCATTAGGAGGCCCTGAATGTTAGAATTAACTATCAGTTTTTCGTCCCATTCGATAATCTAGACTCACGGGAGAACGACCATAAGGTGCCCGAGGCAGCAATAGACCCACGGAGACAAGTCTGCTGGAGGACGATGTATTGAATCGGGACGCAATTTGAGTGATCCATCGCCATTATGTGTCCCGGAACGTTACAATACACTATCAGTTCTTCGTCCGATTCGAAAATCTTTGACCCACAGCAGAACGGCCATAAGGTGCCCGAGGCAGCAATAGACCCATGGAGACAAGTCGGCTGGAGGACGATGTATTGAATCGGGACGCAATTTGAGTGATCCATCGTCATTAGGTGGCCCTGAACGTTACAATTCACTATCAGTTTTTCGTCCGATTCGAAAATCTTTGACTCACAGCAGAACGGCCATAAGGTGCCCGATGCAGCAATAGACCCATGGAGACAAGTCGGCTGGAGGACGAGGTATTGAATCAGGACGCAATTTGAGTGTTCCATCGTCATTAGGAGGCCCTGAATGTTACAATTCACTATCAGTTTTTCGTCCGATTCGAAAATCTATGACTCACAACACAACGCCCATAAGGTGCACGAGGCAGCAATAGACCCATGGAGACAAGTCCGCTGGAGGACGATGTATTGAATCGGGACGCAATTTGAGTGCTCCATCGTCATTAGGTGGCCCTGAAAGTTACAATTCACTATCAGTTTTTCGACCGATTCAAAATCTTTGACTCACAGCAGAACGGCCATAAGGTGCCCGAGGCAGCAATAGACCCATGGAGACAAGTCTGCTGGAGGACGTTGTATTGAATCGGGACGCAAATTGAGTGTTCCATCGTCATTAGGTGGCCCTGAACGTTACAATTCACTATCAGTTTTTCGTCCCATTCGATAATCTAGACTCACAGCAGAACGGCCATAAGGTGCCCGAGGCAGCAATAGACCCATGGAGACAAGTCGGCTGGAGGACGATGTATTGAATCGGGACGCAATTTGAGTGATCCATCGTCATTAGGTGGCCCTGAAAGTTACAATTCACTATCAGTTTTTCGTCCGATTCGAAAATCTTTGACTCACAGCAGAACGGCCATAAGGTGCCCGAGGCAGCAATAGACCCATGGAGACAAGTCGGCTGGAGGACGATGTATTGAATCGGGACGCAATTTGAGTGATCCATCGTCATTAGGTGGCCCTGAATGTTACAATTCACTATCAGTTTTTCGTCAGATTTGAAAATCTTTGAGTCACAGCAGAACGGCCATAAGGTGCCCGAGGCTGCAATAGACCCATGGAGACAAGTCAGCTGGAGGCCGATGTATTGAATCGGGACTCAATTTGAGTTATCCATCGTCATTAGGTGGTCCTGAACGTTACAATCCACTATCAGTTCCTCGTCCGATTCGAAAATCTTTGACCCACAGCAGAACGGCCATAAGGTGCCCGAGGCAGCAATAGACCCATGGAGACAAGTCTGCTGGAGGACGATGTATTGAATCGGGAAGCAATTTGTGTGGTCCATCCTCATTAGGTGGCCCTGAATGTTACAATTCACTATCAGTTTTTCGTCCGATTCGAAAAACTTAGACTCACAGCAGAACGGCCATAAGGTGCCCGAGGCAGCAATAGACCCATGGAGACAAGTCGGCTGGAGCACGATGTATTGAATCGGGACGCAATTTGAGTGATCCATCGTCATTAGGTGGCCCTGAATGTTACAATTCACTATCAGTTTTTCGTCAGATTCGAAAATCTGTGAGTCACAGCAGAACGGTCATAGGCTGCCCGAGGCAGCAATAGGCCCATGGAGACAAGTCTGCTGGAGGACGATGTATTGAATCGGGACGCAATTTGAGTGATCCATCGTCATTAGGTGGCCCTGAAAGTTACAATTCACTATCAGTTTTTCGTCCGATTCGAAAATCTTTGACTCACAGCAGAACGACCATAAGGTGCCCGATGCAGCAATAGACCCATGGAGACAAGTCGGCTGGAGGACGATGTATTGAATCGCGACGCAATTTGAGTGTTCCATCGTCATTAGGAGGCCCTGAATGTTACAATTAACTATCAGTTTTTCGTCCCATTCGATAATCAAGACTCACGGGAGAACGACCATAAAGTGCCCGAGGCAGCAATAGACCCATGGAGACAAGTCGGCTGGAGGACGATGTATTGAATCAGGACGCAATTTGAGTGATCCTTCGTCATTAGGTGGCCCTGAACGTTACAATTCACTATTAGTTTTTAGTCCGATTCGAAAATCTTTGACTCACAGCAGAACGGCCATAAAGTGCCCGAGGCAGCAATAGACCCATGGAGTCTAGTCTGCTGGAGCACGAGGTATTGAATCGGGACGCAATTTGAGTGTTCCATCGTCATTAGGTGGCCCTGAACGTTACAATTCACTATCAGTTTTTCGTCCGATTCGAAAATCTATGACTCACAAAAGAACTCCCATAAGGTGCCCGAGGCAGCAATAGAGCCATGGAGACAAGTCGGCTGGAGGACGATGTATTGAATCGGGACGCAATTTGAGTGATCCATCGTCATTAGGTGGCCCTGAAAGTTACAATTCACTATCAGTTTTTCGACCGACACGAAAATCTTTGACTCACAGCAGAACGGCCATAAGGTGCCCGAGGCAGCAATAGACCCATGGAGACAAGTCTCCTGGAGGACGATGTATTGAATCGGGACGCAATTTGAGTGATCCATCGTCATTAGGTGGCCCTGAACGTTACAATTCACTATCAAATTTTCGTCCCATTCGATAATCTAGAACCACAGCAGAACGGCCATAAGGTGCCCGAGGCAGCAATAGACCCATGGTGTCAAGTCGGCTGGAGGACGATGTATTGAATCGGGACGCAATTTGTATGGTCCATCCTCATTAGGTGGCCCTGAATGTTACAATTCACTATCAGTTTTTCGTCCGATTCGAAAATCTTTGACTCACAGCAGAACGGCCATAAGGTGCCCGAGGCAGCAATACACCCATGGAGAGAAGCCTGCTGGAGGACGATGTATTGAATCGGGACGCAATTTGAGTGATCCATCGTCATTAGGTGGCCCTGAACGGTACAATTCACTATCAGTTTTTCGTCGCATTCGATAATCTAGACTCACAGCAGAACGGCCATAAGGTGCCCGAGGCAGAATAGACCCATGGAGTCAAGTCGGCTGGAGGACGATGTATTGAATCGGGACGCAATTTGAGTGATCCATCGTCATTAGGTGGCCCTGAATGTTACAATTCACTATCAGTTTTTCGTCCGATTCGAAAATCTTTGACTCACAGCAGAACGGCCATAAGGTGCCATAGGCAGCAATAGACCCATGGAGACAAGTCTGCAGGATGACGATGTATTGAATCGCGAGGTAATTTGAGTGTTCCATCGTCATTAGGAGGCCCTGAATGATAGAATTAACTATCAGCTTTTCGTCCCATTCGATAATCTAGACTCACGGGAGAACGACCATAAGGTGCCCGAGGCAGCAATAGACCCATGGAGACAAGTCTGCTGGAGGACGATGTATTGAATCGGGACGCAATTTGAGTGATCCATCGTCATTAGGTGGCCCTGAACGTTACAATTCACTATCAGTTCTTCGACCGATTCGAAAACTTTTGACCCACAGCAGAACGGCCATAAGGTGCCCGAGGCAGCACTAGACCCATGGAGACAAGTCTGCTGGAGGACGATGTATTGAATCGGGACGCAATTTGAGTGTTCCATCGTCATTAGGTGGCCCTGCAATAGACCCATGGAGACAAGTCCGCTGGAGGACGATGTATTGAATCGGGACGCAATTTGAGTGATCCATCGTCATTAGGTGGCCCTGAAAGTTACAATTCACTATCAGATTTTCGACCGATTCAAAATCTTTGACTCACAGCAGAACGGCCATAAGGTGCCCGAGGCAGCAATAGACCCATGGAGACAAGTCTGCTGGAGGACGATGTATTGAATCGGGACGCAATTTGTGTGGTCCATCCTCATTAGGTGGCCCTGAATGTTACAATTCACTATCAGTTTTTCGTCCAAATCGAAAATCTTAGACTCACAGAAGAACGGCCATAAGGTGCCCGAGGCAGCAATAGACCCATGGAGACAAGTCGGCTGGAGCACGATGTATTGAATCGGGACGCAATTTGAGTGATCCATCGTCATTAGGTGGCCCTGAATGTTACAATTCACTATCAGTTTTTCGTCAGATTCGAAAATCTGTGAGTCACAGCAGAACGGTCATAGGCTGCCCGAGGCAGCAATAGGCCCATGGAGACAAATCTGCTGGAGGACGATGTATTGAATCGGGACGCAATTTGAGTGATCCATCGTCATTAGGTGTCCCTGAACGTTACAATACACTATCAGTTCTTCGTCCGATTCGAAAATCTTTGACCCACAGCAGAACGGCCATAAGGTGCCCGAGGCAGCAATATACTCATGGAGACAAGTCGGCTGGAGGACGATGTATTGAATCGGGACGCAATTTGAGTGATCCATCGTCATTAGGTGGCCCTGAACGTTACAATTCACTATCAGTTTTTCGTCCGATTCGAAAATCTATGACTCACAAAAGAACTCCCATAAGGTGCCCGAGGCAGCAATAGAGCCATGGAGACAAGTCGGCTGGAGGACGATGTATTGAATCGGGACGCAATTTGAGTGATCCATCGTCATTAGGTGGCCCTGAAAGTTACAATTCACTATCAGTTTTTCGACCGACTCGAAAATCTTTGACTCACAGCAGAACGGCCATAAGGTGCCCGAGGCAGCAATAGACCCATGGAGACAAGTCTGCTGGAGGACGATGTATTGAATCGGGACGCAATTTGAGTGATCCATCGTCATTAGGTGGCCCTGAACGTTACAATTCACTATCAGTTCTTCGTCCGATTCGAAAACTTTTGACCCACAGCATCACGGCCATAAGGTGCCCGAGGCAGCATTAGACCCATGGAGACAAGTCGGCTGGAGGGCGATGTATTGAATCGGGACGATATTTGAGTGATCCATCGTCATTAGGTGGCCCTGAAAGTTACAATTCACTATCAGTTTTTCGTCCGATTCGAAAATATTTGACTCACAGCGGAACGGCCATAAGGAGCCCGAGGCAGCAATATACTCATGGAGACAAGTCGGCTGGAGGACGATGTATTGAATCGGGACGCAATTTGAGTGATCCATCGTCATTAGGTGGCCCTGAATGTTACAATTCACTATCTGTTTTTCGTCCGATTCGAAAATCTTTGAGTCACAGCAGAACGGCCATAAGGTGCCCGAGGCAGCACTAGACCCATGGAGACAAGTCTGCTGGAGGACGATGTATTGAATCGGGACGCAATTTGAGTGATCCATCGTCATTAGGTGGCCCTGAAAGTTACAATTCACTATCAGTTTTTCGACTGATTCGAAAATCTTTGAGTCACAGCAGAACGGCCATAAGGTGCCCGAGGCAGCAATAGACCCATGGTGTCAAGTCGGCTGGAGGACGATGAATTGAATCGGGACGCAATTTGTGTGGTCCATCCTCATTAGGTGGCCCTGAATGTTACAATTCACTATCAGTTTTTCGTCCGATTCGAAAATCTTTGACTCACAGCAGAACGGCCATAAGGTGCCCGAGACTGCAATATACCCATGGAGACAAGCCTGCTGGAGGACGATGTATTGAATCGGGACGCAATTTGAGTGATCCATCGTCATTAGGTGGCCCTGAACGTTACAATTCACTATCAGTTTTTCGTCCGATTCAAAATCTTTGACTCACAGCAGAACGGCCATAAGGTGCCCGAGGCAGCAATAGACCCATGGAGACAAGTCGGCTGGAGGACGATGTATTGAATCGGGACGCAATTTGAGTGATCCATCATCATTAGGTGGCCCTGAATGTTACAATTCACTATCAGTTTTTCGTCCGATTCGAAAATATTTGACTCACAGCAGAACGGCCATGAGGTGCCCGAGGCAGCAATAGACCCATGGAGACAAGTCTGCAGGATGACGATGTATTGAATCGCGAGGCAATTTGAGTGTTCCATCGTCATTAGGAGGCCCTGAATGTTAGAATTAACTATCAGTTTTTCGTCCCATTCGATAATCTAGACTCACGGGAGAACGACCATAAGGTGCCCGAGGCAGCAATAGACCCATGGAGACAAGTCTGCTGGAGGACGATGTATTGAATCGGGACGCAATTTGAGTGATCCATCGTCATTAGGTGGCCCTGAACGTTACAATTCACTATCAGTTCTTCGACCGATTCGAAAACTTTTGACCCACAGCAGAACGGCCATAAGGTGCCCGAGGCAGCATTAGACCCATGGAGACAAGTCGGCTGGAGGGCGATGTATTGAATCGGGACGATATTTGAGTGATCCATCGTCATTAGGTGGCCCTGAAAGTTACAATTCACTATCAGTTTTTCGTCCGATTCGAAAAACTTTGACTCACAGCAGAACGGCCATAAGGAGCCCAAGGCAGCAATATACTCATGGAGACAAGTCGGCTGGAGGACGATGTATTGAATCGGGACGCAATTTGAGTGATCCATCGTCATTAGGTGGCCCTGAATGTTACAATTCACTATCTGTTTTTCGTCCGATTCGAAAATTTTTGAGTCACAGCAGAACGGCCATAAGGTGCCCGAGGCAGCACTAGACCCATGGAGACAAGTCTGCTGGAGGACGATGTATTGAATCGGGACGCAATTTGAGTGATCCATCGTCATTAGGTGGCCCTGAATGTTACAATTCACTATCAGTTTTTCGTCAGATTCGAAAATCTTTGAGTCACAGCAGAACGGTCATAAGCTGCCCGAGGCAGCAATAGTCCCATGGAGACAAGTCTGCTGGAGGACGATGTATTGAATCGGGACGCAATTTGAGTGATCCATCGTCATTAGGTGGCTCTGAACGTTACAATACACTATCAGTTCTTCGTCCGATTCGAAAATCTTTGACCCACAGCAGAACGGCCATAAGGTACCCGAGGCAGCAATAGACCCATGGAGTCAAGTCGGCTGGAGGACGATGTATTGAATCGGGACGCAATTTGAGTGATCCATCGTCATTAGGTGGCCCTGAATGTTACAATTCACTATCAGTTTTTCGTCCGATTCGAAAATCTTTGACTCACAGCAGAACGGCCATAAGGTGCCCGATGCAGCAATAGACCCATGGAGACAAGTCGGCTGGAGGACGATGTATTGAATCGCGACACAATTTGAGTGTTCCATCGTCATTAGGAGGCCCTGAATGTTAGAATTAACTATCAGTTTTTCGTCCCATTCGATAATCTAGACCATAAGGTGCCCGAGGCAGCAATAGACCCATGGAGACAAGTCGGCTGGAGGACGACGTATTGAATCGGGACGCAATTTGAGTGATCCATCGTCATTAGGTGGCCCTGAAAGTTACAATTCACTATCAGTTTTTCGACCGATTCGAAAACCTTTGAGTCACAGCATTACGGCCATAAGGTGCCCGAGGCAGCAATAGACCCATGGTGTCAAGTCGGCTGGAGGACGATGTATTGAATCGGGACGCAATTTGTGTGGTCCATCCTCATTAGGTGGCCCTGAATGTTACAATTCACTATCAGTTTTTCGTCCGATTCGAAAATCTTTGACTCACAGCAGAACGGCCATAAGGTGCCCGAGGCAGCAATACACCCATGGAGACAAGCCTGCTGGAGGACGATGTATTGAATCGGGACGCAATTTGAGTGATCCATCGTCATTAGGTGGCCCTGAACGTTACAATTCACTATCAGTTTTTCGTCCGATTCGAAAATCTTTGACTCACAGCAGAACGGCCATAAGGTGCCCAAGGCAGCAATAGACCCATGGAGACAAGTCGGCTAGAGGACAATGTATTGAATCGGGACGCAATTTGAGTGATCCATCATCATTAGGTGGCCCTGAAAGTTACAATTCAATATCAGTTTTTCGTCCGATTCGAAAATCTTTGACTCACAGGAGAACGGCCATAAGGTGCCCGATGCAGCAATAGACCCATGGAGACAAGTCTGCTGGAGGACGATGTATTGAATCGGGATGCAATTTGAGTTATCCATTTTCATTAGGTGGCCCTGAAAGTTACAATTCACTATCAGTTTTTCGTCCGATTCGAAAATCTTTGACTCACAGCAGAACGGCCGTAAGGTGCCCGAGGCAGCAATAGACTCATGGAGACAAGTCGGCTGGAGGACGATGTATTGAATCGGGACGCAATTTGAGTGATCCATCGTCATTAGGTGGCTCTGAATGTTACAATACACTATCAGTTCTTCGTCCGATTCGAAAATCTTTGAGTCACAGCAGAACGGCCATAAGGTGCCCGAGGCAGCACTAGACCCATGGAGACAAGTCGGCTGGAGGACGATGTATTGAATGGGGACGCAATTTGAGTGATCCATCGTCATTAGGTGGCCCTGAATGTTACAATTCACTATCAGTTTTTCGTCAGATTCGAAAATCTTTGAGTCACAGCAGAACGGCCATAATGTGCCTGAGGCAGCAATAGACCCATGGAGACTAGTCTGCTGGAGCACGAGGTATTGAATCGGGATGCAATTTGAGTGTTCCATCGTCATTAGGAGGCCCTGAACGTTACAATTCACTATCAGTTTTTCTTCCGATTCGAAAATCTATGACTCACAACAGAACGCATATAAGGTGCCCGAGGCAGCAATAGAGCCATGGAGACAAGTCGGCTGGAGGACGATGTATTGAATCGGGACACAATTTGAGTGATCCATCGTCATTAGGTGGCCCTGAAAGTTACAATTCACTATCAGTTTTTCGACCGATTCGAAAATCTTTGACTCACATTAGAACGGCCATAAGGTGCCCGAGGCAGCAATAGACCCATGGAGACAAGTCTGCTGGAGGACGATGTAATGAATCGGGTCGCAATTTGAGTGATCCATCGTCATTAGGTGGCACTGAACGTTACAATTCACTATCAGTTTTTCGTCCCATTCGATAATCTAGACTCACAGCAGAACGGCCATAAGGTGCCCGAGGCAGCAATAGACCCATGGTGTCAAGTCGGCTGGAGGACGATGTATTGAATCGGGACGCAATTTGAGTGATCCATCGTCATTAGGTGGCCCTGAAAGTTACAACTCACTATCAGTTTTTCGTCCGATTCGAAAATCTTTGACTCACAGGAGAACGGCCATATGGTGCCCGATGCAGCAATGGAGACAAGTGGGCTGGAGGACGATGTATTGAATCGGGACGCAATTTGAGTGATCCATCGTCATTAGGTGGCCATGAATGTTACAATTCACTATCTGTTTTTCGTCCGATTCGAAAATCTTTGACTCACAGCAGAACGGCCATAAGGTGCCCGAGGCAGCAATAGGCCCATGGAGACAAGTCTGCTGGAGGACGATGTATTGAATCGGGATGCAATTTAAGTGATCCATCGTCATTAGGTGGCCCTGAACGTTACAATTCACTATCAGTTTTTCGTCCGATTCGAAAATCTTTGACTCACAGCAGAACGGCCATAAGGTGCCCGAGGCTGCAATTGACCCCTTGGAGACTAAGTATGCTGGAGGACGATGTATTGAATCGGGACGCAATTTGAGTGATCCATCGTCATTAGGTGGCCCTGAACGTTACAATTCACTATCAGTTTTTCGTCGCATTCGATAATCTAGACTCACAGCAGAACGGCCATAAGGGGCCCGAGGCAGCAATAGACCCATGGAGTCAAGTCGGCTGGAGGACGATGTATTGAATCGGGACGCAATTTGAGTGATCCATCGTCATTAGGTGGCCCTGAATGTTACAATTCAGTATCAGTTTTTCGTCCGATTCGAAAATCTTTGACTCACAGCAGAACGGCCATAAGGTGCCCGAGGCAGCAATAGACCCATGGAGACAAGTCTGCAGGATGACGATGTATTGAATCGCGACGCAATTGCTGGAGGATTAACTATCAGTTAACTATCAGTTTTTCGTCCCATTCGATAATCTAGACTCACGGGAGAACGACCATTATGTGCCCGAGGCAGCAATAGACCCATGGAGACAAGTCTGCTGGATGACGATGTATTGAATCGGGACGCAATTTGTGTGGTCCATCCTCATTAGGTGGCCCTGAATGTTACAATTCACTATCAGTTTTTCGTCCGATTCGAAAATCTTTGAGTCACAGCAGAACGGCCATAAGGTGCCGGAGGCAGCAATAGACTGCTGGAGGACGATGTATTGAATCGCGACGCAATTTGAGTGTTCCATCGTCATTAAGAGACCCTGAATGTTACAATTCACTATCAGTTTTTTGGCCGATTCGAAAATCTTTGAGTCACAGCAGAACGGCCATAAGGTGCCCGAATCTGCAATAGACCCATGGAGACAAGTCTGCTGGAGGACGATGTATTGAATCGGGACGCAATTTGGGTGATTCATCGTCATTAGGTGGCCCTGAATGTTACAATTCACTATCAGTTTTTCGTCCGATTGGAAAATCACACTCACAGCAGAACGGCCATAAGGTGCCCGAGGCAGCAATAGACCCATGGAGACAAGTCGGCTGGAGGACGATGTATTGAATCGGGGCGCAATTTGAGTGATCCATCGTCATTAGGTGGCCATGAATGTTACAATTCACAATCTGTTTTTCGTCCGATTCGAAAATCTTTGACTCACAGCAGAACGGCCATAAGGTGCCCGAGGCAGCAATAGACCCATGGAGACAAGTCTGCTGGAGGACGATGTATTGAATCGGGATGCAATTTGAGTGATCCATCGTCATTAGGTGGCCCTGAACGTTACAGTTCACTATCAGTTTTTCGTCGCATTCGATAATCTAGACTCACAGCAGAACGGCCATAAGGAGCCCGAGGCAGCAATAGACCCGTAGAGTCAAGTCGGCTGGAGGACGATGTATTGAATCGGGACGCAATTTGAGTGATCCATCGTCATTAGGTGGCCCTGAATGTTACAATTCACTATCAGTTTTTCGTCCGATTCGAAAATCTTTGACTCACAGCAGAACGGCCATAAGGTGCCCGAGGCAGCAATAGACCCATGATGACAAGTCTGCAGGATGACGATGTATTGAATCGCGACGCAATTTGAGTGTTCCATCGTCATTAGGAGGCCCCGAATGTTAGAATTAACTATCAGTTTTTCGTCCCATTCGATAATCTAGACTCACGGGAGAACGACCATTAGGTACCAGAGGCAGCAATAGACCCATGGAGACAAGTCTGCTGGATGACGATGTATTGAATCGGGACGCAATTTGTGAGGTCCTTCCTCATTAGGTGGCCCTGAAAGTTACAATTCACTATCAGTTTTTCGTCCGATTCGAAAATCTTTGACTCACAGCAGAACGGCCATAAGGAGCCCAAGGCAGCAATATACTCATGGAGACAAGTCGGCTGGAGGACGATGTATTGAATCGGGACGCAATTTGAGTGATCCATCGTCATTAGGTGGCCCTGAATGTTACAATTCACTATCTGTTTTTCGTCCGATTCGAAAATCTTTGAGTCACAGCAGAACGGCCATAAGGTGCCCGAGGCAGCACTAGACCCATGGAGACAAGTCTGCTGGAGGACGATGTATTGAATCGGGACGCAATTTGAGTGATCCATCGTCATTAGGTGGCCCTGAATGTTACAATTCACTATCAGTTTTTCGTCAGATTCGAAAATCTTTGAGTCACAGCAGAACGGTCATAAGCTGCCCGAGGCAGCAATAGTCCCATGGAGACAAGTCTGCTGGAGGACGATGTATTGAATCGGGACGCAATTTGAGTGATCCATCGTCATTAGGTGGCTCTGAACGTTACAATACACTATCAGTTCTTCGTCCGATTCGAAAATCTTTGACCCACAGCAGAACGGCCATAAGGTACCCGAGGCAGCAATAGACCCATGGAGTCAAGTCGGCTGGAGGACGATGTATTGAATCGGGACGCAATTTGAGTGATCCATCGTCATTAGGTGGCCCTGAATGTTACAATTCACTATCAGTTTTTCGTCCGATTCGAAAATCTTTGACTCACAGCAGAACGGCCATAAGGTGCCCGATGCAGCAATAGACCCATGGAGACAAGTCGGCTGGAGGACGATGTATTGAATCGCGACACAATTTGAGTGTTCCATCGTCATTAGGAGGCCCTGAATGTTAGAATTAACTATCAGTTTTTCGTCCCATTCGATAATCTAGACCATAAGGTGCCCGAGGCAGCAATAGACCCATGGAGACAAGTCGGCTGGAGGACGACGTATTGAATCGGGACGCAATTTGAGTGATCCATCGTCATTAGGTGGCCCTGAAAGTTACAATTCACTATCAGTTTTTCGACCGATTCGAAAATCTTTGAGTCACAGCATTACGGCCATAAGGTGCCCGAGGCAGCAATAGACCCATGGTGTCAAGTCGGCTGGAGGACGATGTATTGAATCGGGACGCAATTTGTGTGGTCCATCCTCATTAGGTGGCCCTGAATGTTACAATTCACTATCAGTTTTTCGTCCGATTCGAAAATCTTTGACTCACAGCAGAACGGCCATAAGGTGCCCGAGGCAGCAACACACCCATGGAGACAAGCCTGCTGGAGGACGATGTATTGAATCGGGACGCAATTTGAGTGATCCATCGTCATTAGGTGGCCCTGAACGTTACAATTCACTATCAGTTTTTCGTCCGATTCGAAAATCTTTGACTCACAGCAGAACGGCCATAAGGTGCCCGAGGCAGCAATAGACCCATGGAGGCAAGTCGGCTGGAGGACGATGTATTGAATCGGGACGCAATTTGAGTGATCCATCATCATTAGGTGGCCCTGAAAGTTACAATTCAATATCAGTTTTTCGTCCGATTCGAAAATCTTTGACTCACAGGAGAACGGCCATAAGGTGCCCGATGCAGCAATAGACCCATGGAGACAAGTCTGCTGGAGGACGATGTATTGAATCGGGATGCAATTTGAGTTATCCATATTCATTAGGTGGCCCTGAACGTTACAATTCACTATCAGTTTTTCGTCCGATTCGAAAATCTTTGACTCACAGCAGAACGGCCATAATGTGCCTGAGGCAGCAATAGACCCATGGAGACTAGTCTGCTGGAGCACGAGGTATTGAATCGGGACGCAATTTGAGTGTTCCATCGTCATTAGGAGGCCCTGAACGTTACAATTCACTATCAGTTTTTCTTCCGATTCGAAAATCTATGACTAACAACAGAACGCATATAAGGTGCCCGAGGCAGCAATAGAGCCATGGAGACAAGTCGGCTGGAGGACGATGTATTGAATCGGGACACAATTTGAGTGATCCATCGTCATTAGGTGGCCCTGAAAGTTACAATTCACTATCAGTTTTTCGACCGATTCGAAAATCTTTGACTCACATTAGAACGGCCATAAGGTGCCCGAGGCAGCAATAGACCCATGGAGACAAGTCTGCTGGAGGACGATGTAATGAATCGGGTCGCAATTTGAGTGATCCATCGTCATTAGGTGGCACTGAACGTTACAATTCACTATCAGTTTTTCGTCCCATTCGATAATCTAGACTCACAGCAGAACGGCCATAAGGTGCCCGAGGCAGCAATAGACCCATGGTGTCAAGTCGGCTGGAGGACGATGTATTGAATCGGGACGCAATTTGAGTGATCCATCGTCATTAGGTGGCCCTGAAAGTTACAACTCACTATCAGTTTTTCGTCCGATTTGAAAATCTTTGACTCACAGGAGAACGGCCATATGGTGCCCGATGCAGCAATGGAGACAAGTGGGCTGGAGGACGATGTATTGAATCGGGACGCAATTTGAGTGATCCATCGTCATTAGGTGGCCATGAATGTTACAATTCACTATCTGTTTTTCGTCCGATTCGAAAATCTTTGACTCACAGCAGAACGGCCATAAGGTGCCCGAGGCAGCAATAGGCCCATGGAGACAAGTCTGCTGGAGGACGATGTATTGAATCGGGATGCAATTTAAGTGATCCATCGTCATTAGATGGCCCTGAACGTTACAATTCACTATCAGTTTTTCGTCCGATTCGAAAATCTTTGACTCACAGCAGAACGGCCATAAGGTGCCCGAGGCTGCAATAGACCCCTTGGAGACTAAGTCTGCTGGAGGACGATGTATTGAATCGGGACGCAATTTGAGTGATCCATCGTCATTAGGTGGCCCTGAACGTTACAATTCACTATCAGTTTTTCGTCGCATTCGATAATCTAGACTCACAGCAGAACGGCCATAAGGTGCCCGAGGCAGCAATAGACCCATGGAGTCAAGTCGGCTGGAGGACGATGTATTGAATCGGGACGCAATTTGAGTGATCCATCGTCATTAGGTGGCCCTGAATGTTACAATTCACTATCAGTTTTTCGTCCGATTCGAAAATCTTTGACTCACAGCAGAACGGCCATAAGGTGCCCGAGGCAGCAATAGACCCATGGAGACAAGTCTGCAGGATGACGATGTATTGAATCGCGACGCAATTTGAGTGTTCCATCGTCATTAGGAGGCCCTGAATGTTAGAATTAACTATCAGTTTTTCGTCCCATTCGATAATCTAGACTCACGGGAGAACGACCATTATGTGCCCGAGGCAGCAATAGACCCATGGAGACAAGTCTGCTGGATGACGATGTATTGAATCGGGACGCAATTTGTGTGGTCCATCCTCATTAGGTGGCCCTGAATGTTACAATTCACTATCAGTTTTTCGTCCGATTCGAAAATCTTTGAGTCACAGCAGAACGGCCATAAGGTGCCGGAGGCAGCAATAGACCCATGGGGACAAGCCTGCTGGAGGACGATGTATTGAATCGCGACGCAATTTGAGTGTTCCATCGTCATTAAGAGACCCTGAATGTTACAATTCACTATCAGTTTTTCGTCCGATTCGAAAGTCTTTGAGTCACAGCAGAACGGCCATAAGGTGCCCGAATCAGCAATAGACCCATGGAGACAAGTCTGCTGGAGGACGATGTATTGAATCGGGACGCAATTTGAGTGATCCATCGTCATTAGGTGGCCCTGAATGTTACAATTCACTATCAGTTTTTCGTCCGATTGGAAAATCACACTCACAGCAGAACGGCCATAAGGTGCCCGAGGCAGCAATAGACCCATGGAGACAAGTCGGCTGGAGGACGATGTATTGAATCGGGGCGCAATTTGAGTGATCCATCGTCATTAGGTGGCCATGAATGTTACAATTCACAATCTGTTTTTCGTCCGATTCGAAAATCTTTGACTCACAGCAGAACGGCCATTAGGTGCCCGAGGCAGCAATAGACCCATGGAGACAAGTCTGCTGGAGGACGATGTAATGAATCGGGTCGCAATTTGAGTGATCCATCGTCATTAGGTGGCACTGAACGTTACAATTCACTATCAGTTTTTCGTCCCATTCGATAATCTAGACTCACAGCAGAACGGCCATAAGGTGCCCGAGGCAGCAATAGACCCATGGTGTCAAGTCGGCTGGAGGACGATGTATTGAATCGGGACGCAATTTGAGTGATCCATCGTCATTAGGTGGCCCTGAAAGTTACAACTCACTATCAGTTTTTCGTCCGATTCGAAAATCTTTGACTCACAGGAGAACGGCCATATGGTGCCCGATGCAGCAATGGAGACAAGTGGGCTGGAGGACGATGTATTGAATCGGGACGCAATTTGAGTGATCCATCGTCATTAGGTGGCCATGAATGTTACAATTCACTATCTGTTTTTCGTCCGATTCGAAAATCTTTGACTCACAGCAGAACGGCCATAAGGTGCCCGAGGCAGCAATAGGCCCATGGAGACAAGTCTGCTGGAGGACGATGTATTGAATCGGGATGCAATTTAAGTGATCCATCGTCATTAGGTGGCCCTGAACGTTACAATTCACTATCAGTTTTTCGTCCGATTCGAAAATCTTTGACTCACAGCAGAACGGCCATAAGGTGCCCGAGGCTGCAATAGACCCCTTGGAGACTAAGTCTGCTGGAGGACGATGTATTGAATCGGGACGCAATTTGAGTGATCCATCGTCATTAGGTGGCCCTGAACGTTACAATTCACTATCAGTTTTTCGTCGCATTCGATAATCTAGACTCACAGCAGAACGGCCATAAGGTGCCCGAGGCAGCAATAGACCCATGGAGTCAAGTCGGCTGGAGGACGATGTATTGAATCGGGACGCAATTTGAGTGATCCATCGTCATTAGGTGGCCCTGAATGTTACAATTCACTATCAGTTTTTCGTCCGATTCGAAAATCTTTGACTCACAGCAGAACGGCCATAAGGTGCCCGAGGCAGCAATAGACCCATGGAGACAAGTCTGCAGGATGACGATGTATTGAATCGCGACGCAATTTGAGTGTTCCATCGTCATTAGGAGGCCCTGAATGTTAGAATTAACTATCAGTTTTTCGTCCCATTCGATAATCTAGACTCACGGGAGAACGACCATTATGTGCCCGAGGCAGCAATAGACCCATGGAGACAAGTCTGCTGGATGACGATGTATTGAATCGGGACGCAATTTGTGTGGTCCATCCTCATTAGGTGGCCCTGAATGTTACAATTCACTATCAGTTTTTCGTCCGATTCGAAAATCTTTGAGTCACAGCAGAACGGCCATAAGGTGCCGGAGGCAGCAATAGACCCATGGGGACAAGCCTGCTGGAGGACGATGTATTGAATCGCGACGCAATTTGAGTGTTCCATCGTCATTAAGAGACCCTGAATGTTACAATTCACTATCAGTTTTTCGTCCGATTCGAAAGTCTTTGAGTCACAGCAGAACGGCCATAAGGTGCCCGAATCAGCAATAGACCCATGGAGACAAGTCTGCTGGAGGACGATGTATTGAATCGGGACGCAATTTGAGTGATCCATCGTCATTAGGTGGCCCTGAATGTTACAATTCACTATCAGTTTTTCGTCCGATTGGAAAATCACACTCACAGCAGAACGGCCATAAGGTGCCCGAGGCAGCAATAGACCCATGGAGACAAGTCGGCTGGAGGACGATGTATTGAATCGGGGCGCAATTTGAGTGATCCATCGTCATTAGGTGGCCATGAATGTTACAATTCACAATCTGTTTTTCGTCCGATTCGAAAATCTTTGACTCACAGCAGAACGGCCATAAGGTGCCCGAGGCAGCAATAGACCCATGGAGACAAGTCTGCTGGAGGACGATGTATTGAATCGGGATGCAATTTGAGTGATCCATCGTCATTAGGTGGCCCTGAACGTTACAATTCACTATCAGTTTTTCGTCGCATTCGATAATCTAGACTCACAGCAGAACGGCCATAAGGTGCCCGAGGCAGCAATAGACCCGTAGAGTCAAGTCGGCTGGAGGACGATGTATTGAATCGGGACGCAATTTGAGTGATCCATCGTCATTAGGTGGCCCTGAATGTTACAATTCACTATCAGTTTTTCGTCAGATTCGAAAATCTTTGAGTCACAGCAGAACGGTCATAAGCTGCCCGAGGCAGCAATAGTCCCATGGAGACAAGTCTGCTGGAGGACGATGTATTGAATCGGGACGCAATTTGAGTGATCCATCGTCATTAGGTGGCTCTGAACGTTACAATACACTATCAGTTCTTCGTCCGATTCGAAAATCTTTGACCCACAGCAGAACGGCCATAAGGTACCCGAGGCAGCAATAGACCCATGGAGTCAAGTCGGCTGGAGGACGATGTATTGAATCGGGACGCAATTTGAGTGATCCATCGTCATTAGGTGGCCCTGAATGTTACAATTCACTATCAGTTTTTCGTCCGATTCGAAAATCTTTGACTCACAGCAGAACGGCCATAAGGTGCCCGATGCAGCAATAGACCCATGGAGACAAGTCGGCTGGAGGACGATGTATTGAATCGCGACACAATTTGAGTGTTCCATCGTCATTAGGAGGCCCTGAATGTTAGAATTAACTATCAGTTTTTCGTCCCATTCGATAATCTAGACCATAAGGTGCCCGAGGCAGCAATAGACCCATGGAGACAAGTCGGCTGGAGGACGACGTATTGAATCGGGACGCAATTTGAGTGATCCATCGTCATTAGGTGGCCCTGAAAGTTACAATTCACTATCAGTTTTTCGACCGATTCGAAAATCTTTGAGTCACAGCATTACGGCCATAAGGTGCCTGAGGCAGCAATAGACCCATAGTGTCAAGTCGGCTGGAGGACGATGTATTGAATCGGGACGCAATTTGTGTGGTCCATCCTCATTAGGTGGCCCTGAATGTTACAATTCACTATCAGTTTTTCGTCCGATTCGAAAATCTTTGACTCACAGCAGAACGGCCATAAGGTGCCCGAGGCAGCAATACACCCATGGAGACAATCCTGCTGGAGGACGATGTATTGAATCGGGACGCAATTTGAGTGATCCATCGTCATTAGGTGGCCCTGAACGTTACAATTCACTATCAGTTTTTCGTCCGATTCGAAAATCTTTGACTCACAGCAGAACGGCCATAAGGTGCCCGAGGCAGCAATAGACCCATGGAGACAAGTTGGCTGGAGGACGATGTATTGAATCGGGACGCAATTTGAGTGATCCATCATCATTAGGTGGCCCTGAAAGTTACAATTCAATATCAGTTTTTCGTCCGATTCGAAAATCTTTGACTCACAGGAGAACGGCCATAAGGTGCCCGATGCAGCTATAGACCCATGGAGACAAGTCTGCTGGAGGACGATGTATTGAATCGGGGCGCAATTTGAGTGATCCATCGTCATTAGGTGGCCATGAATGTTACAATTCACAATCTGTTTTTCGTCCGATTCGAAAATCTTTGACTCACAGCAGAACGGCCATAAGGTGCCCGAGGCAGCAATAGACCCATGGAGACAAGTCTGCTGGAGGACGATGTATTGAATCGGGATGCAATTTGAGTGATCCATCGTCATTAGGTGGCCCTGAACGTTACAGTTCACTATCAGTTTTTCGTCGCATTCGATAATCTAGACTCACAGCAGAACGGCCATAAGGAGCCCGAGGCAGCAATAGACCCGTAGAGTCAAGTCGGCTGGAGGACGATGTATTGAATCGGGACGCAATTTGAGTGATCCATCGTCATTAGGTGGCCCTGAATGTTACAATTCACTATCAGTTTTTCGTCCGATTCGAAAATCTTTGACTCACAGCAGAACGGCCATAAGGTGCCCGAGGCAGCAATAGACCCATGATGACAAGTCTGCAGGATGACGATGTATTGAATCGCGACGCAATTTGAGTGTTCCATCGTCATTAGGAGGCCCCGAATGTTAGAATTAACTATCAGTTTTTCGTCCCATTCGATAATCTAGACTCACGGGAGAACGACCATTAGGTACCAGAGGCAGCAATAGACCCATGGAGACAAGTCTGCTGGATGACGATGTATTGAATCGGGACGCAATTTGTGAGGTCCTTCCTCATTAGGTGGCCCTGAAAGTTACAATTCACTATCAGTTTTTCGTCCGATTCGAAAATCTTTGACTCACAGCAGAACGGCCATAAGGAGCCCAAGGCAGCAATATACTCATGGAGACAAGTCGGCTGGAGGACGATGCATTGAATCGGGACGCAATTTGAGTGATCCATCGTCATTAGGTGGCCCTGAATGTTACAATTCACTATTTGTTTTTCGTCCGATTCGAAAATCTTTGAGTCACAGCAGAACGGCCATAAGGTGCCCGAGGCAGCACTAGACCCATGGAGACAAGTCTGCTGGAGGACGATGTATTGAATCGGGACGCAATTTGAGTGATCCATCGTCATTAGGTGGCCCTGAATGTTACAATTCACTATCAGTTTTTCGTCAGATTCGAAAATCTTTGAGTCACAGCAGAACGGTCATAAGCTGCCCGAGGCAGCAATAGTCCCATGGAGACAAGTCTGCTGGAGGACGATGTATTGAATCGGGACGCAATTTGAGTGATCCATCGTCATTAGGTGGCTCTGAACGTTACAATACACTATCAGTTCTTCGTCCGATTCGAAAATCTTTGACCCACAGCAGAACGGCCATAAGGTACCCGAGGCAGCAATAGACCCATGGAGTCAAGTCGGCTGGAGGACGATGTATTGAATCGGGACGCAATTTGAGTGATCCATCGTCATTAGGTGGCCCTGAATGTTACAATTCACTATCAGTTTTTCGTCCGATTCGAAAATCTTTGACTCACAGCAGAACGGCCATAAGGTGCCCGATGCAGCAATAGACCCATGGAGACAAGTCGGCTGGAGGACGATGTATTGAATCGCGACACAATTTGAGTGTTCCATCGTCATTAGGAGGCCCTGAATGTTAGAATTAACTATCAGTTTTTCGTCCCATTCGATAATCTAGACCATAAGGTGCCCGAGGCAGCAATAGACCCATGGAGACAAGTCGGCTGGAGGACGACGTATTGAATCGGGACGCAATTTGAGTGATCCATCGTCATTAGGTGGCCCTGAAAGTTACAATTCACTATCAGTTTTTCGACCGATTCGAAAATCTTTGAGTCACAGCATTACGGCCATAAGGTGCCCGAGGCAGCAATAGACCCATGGTGTCAAGTCGGCTGGAGGACGATGTAATGAATCGGGACGCAATTTGTGTGGTCCATCCTCATTAGGTGGCCCTGAATGTTACAATTCACTATCAGTTTTTCGTCCGATTCGAAAATCTTTGACTCACAGCAGAACGGCCATAAGGTGCCCGAGGCAGCAACACACCCATGGAGACAAGCCTGCTGGAGGACGATGTATTGAATCGGGACGCAATTTGAGTGATCCATCGTCATTAGGTGGCCCTGAACGTTACAATTCACTATCAGTTTTTCGTCCGATTCGAAAATCTTTGACTCACAGCAGAACGGCCATAAGGTGCCCGAGGCAGCAATAGACCCATGGAGGCAAGTCGGCTGGAGGACGATGTATTGAATCGGGACGCAATTTGAGTGATCCATCATCATTAGGTGGCCCTGAAAGTTACAATTCAATATCAGTTTTTCGTCCGATTCGAAAATCTTTGACTCACAGGAGAACGGCCATAAGGTGCCCGATGCAGCAATAGACCCATGGAGACAAGTCTGCTGGAGGACGATGTATTGAATCGGGATGCAATTTGAGTTATCCATATTCATTAGGTGGCCCTGAACGTTACAATTCACTATCAGTTTTTCGTCCGATTCGAAAATCTTTGACTCACAGCAGAACGGCCATAATGTGCCTGAGGCAGCAATAGACCCATGGAGACTAGTCTGCTGGAGCACGAGGTATTGAATCGGGACGCAATTTGAGTGTTCCATCGTCATTAGGAGGCCCTGAACGTTACAATTCACTATCAGTTTTTCTTCCGATTCGAAAATCTATGACTAACAACAGAACGCATATAAGGTGCCCGAGGCAGCAATAGAGCCATGGAGACAAGTCGGCTGGAGGACGATGTATTGAATCGGGACACAATTTGAGTGATCCATCGTCATTAGGTGGCCCTGAAAGTTACAATTCACTATCAGTTTTTCGACCGATTCGAAAATCTTTGACTCACATTAGAACGGCCATAAGGTGCCCGAGGCAGCAATAGACCCATGGAGACAAGTCTGCTGGAGGACGATGTAATGAATCGGGTCGCAATTTGAGTGATCCATCGTCATTAGGTGGCACTGAACGTTACAATTCACTATCAGTTTTTCGTCCCATTCGATAATCTAGACTCACAGCAGAACGGCCATAAGGTGCCCGAGGCAGCAATAGACCCATGGTGTCAAGTCGGCTGGAGGACGATGTATTGAATCGGGACGCAATTTGAGTGATCCATCGTCATTAGGTGGCCCTGAAAGTTACAACTCACTATCAGTTTTTCGTCCGATTCGAAAATCTTTGACTCACAGGAGAACGGCCATATGGTGCCCGATGCAGCAATGGAGACAAGTGGGCTGGAGGACGATGTATTGAATCGGGACGCAATTTGAGTGATCCATCGTCATTAGGTGGCCATGAATGTTACAATTCACTATCTGTTTTTCGTCCGATTCGAAAATCTTTGACTCACAGCAGAACGGCCATAAGGTGCCCGAGGCAGCAATAGGCCCATGGAGACAAGTCTGCTGGAGGACGATGTATTGAATCGGGATGCAATTTAAGTGATCCATCGTCATTAGGTGGCCCTGAACGTTACAATTCACTATCAGTTTTTCGTCCGATTCGAAAATCTTTGACTCACAGCAGAACGGCCATAAGGTGCCCGAGGCTGCAATAGACCCCTTGGAGACTAAGTCAGCTGGAGGAAGATGTATTGAATCGGGACGCAATTTGAGTGATCCATCGTCATTAGGTGGCCCTGAACGTTACAATTCACTATCAGTTTTTCGTCGCATTCGATAATCTAGACTCACAGCAGAACGGCCATAAGGTGCCCGAGGCAGCAATAGACCCATGGAGTCAAGTCGGCTGGAGGACGATGTATTGAATCGGGACGCAATTTGAGTGATCCATCGTCATTAGGTGGCCCTGAATGTTACAATTCACTATCAGTTTTTCGTCCGATTCGAAAATCTTTGACTCACAGCAGAACGGCCATAAGGTGCCCGAGGCAGCAATAGACCCATGGAGACAAGTCTGCAGGATGACGATGTATTGAATCGCGACGCAATTTGAGTGTTCCATCGTCATTAGGAGGCCCTGAATGTTAGAATTAACTATCAGTTTTTCGTCCCATTCGATAATCTAGACTCACGGGAGAACGACCATTATGTGCCCGAGGCAGCAATAGACCCATGGAGACAAGTCTGCTGGATGACGATGTATTGAATCGGGACGCAATTTGTGTGGTCCATCCTCATTAGGTGGCCCTGAATGTTACAATTCACTATCAGTTTTTCGTCCGATTCGAAAATCTTTGAGTCACAGCAGAACGGCCATAAGGTGCCGGAGGCAGCAATAGACCCATGGGGACAAGCCTGCTGGAGGACGATGTATTGAATCGCGACGCAATTTGAGTGTTCCATCGTCATTAAGAGACCCTGAATGTTACAATTCACTATCAGTTTTTCGTCCGATTCGAAAGTCTTTGAGTCACAGCAGAACGGCCATAAGGTGCCCGAATCAGCAATAGACCCATGGAGACAAGTCGGCTGGAGGACGATGTATTGAATCGGGGCGCAATTTGAGTGATCCATCGTCATTAGGTGGCCATGAATGTTACAATTCACAATCTGTTTTTCGTCCGATTCGAAAATCTTTGACTCACAGCAGAACGGCCATAAGGTGCCCGAGGCAGCAATAGACCCATGGAGACAAGTCTGCTGGAGGACGATGTATTGAATCGGGATGCAATTTGAGTGATCCATCGTCATTAGGTGGCCCTGAACGTTACAATTCACTATCAGTTTTTCGTCGCATTCGATAATCTAGACTCACAGCAGAACGGCCATAAGGTGCCCGAGGCAGCAATAGACCCGTAGAGTCAAGTCGGCTGGAGGACGATGTATTGAATCGGGACGCAATTTGAGTGATCCATCGTCATTAGGTGGCCCTGAATGTTACAATTCACTATCAGTTTTTCGTCAGATTCGAAAATCTTTGAGTCACAGCAGAACGGTCATAAGCTGCCCGAGGCAGCAATAGTCCCATGGAGACAAGTCTGCTGGAGGACGATGTATTGAATCGGGACGCAATTTGAGTGATCCATCGTCATTAGGTGGCTCTGAACGTTACAATACACTATCAGTTCTTCGTCCGATTCGAAAATCTTTGACCCACAGCAGAACGGCCATAAGGTACCCGAGGCAGCAATAGACCCATGGAGTCAAGTCGGCTGGAGGACGATGTATTGAATCGGGACGCAATTTGAGTGATCCATCGTCATTAGGTGGCCCTGAATGTTACAATTCACTATCAGTTTTTCGTCCGATTCGAAAATCTTTGACTCACAGCAGAACGGCCATAAGGTGCCCGATGCAGCAATAGACCCATGGAGACAAGTCGGCTGGAGGACGATGTATTGAATCGCGACACAATTTGAGTGTTCCATCGTCATTAGGAGGCCCTGAATGTTAGAATTAACTATCAGTTTTTCGTCCCATTCGATAATCTAGACCATAAGGTGCCCGAGGCAGCAATAGACCCATGGAGACAAGTCGGCTGGAGGACGACGTATTGAATCGGGACGCAATTTGAGTGATCCATCGTCATTAGGTGGCCCTGAAAGTTACAATTCACTATCAGTTTTTCGACCGATTCGAAAATCTTTGAGTCACAGCATTACGGCCATAAGGTGCCTGAGGCAGCAATAGACCCATAGTGTCAAGTCGGCTGGAGGACGATGTATTGAATCGGGACGCAATTTGTGTGGTCCATCCTCATTAGGTGGCCCTGAATGTTACAATTCACTATCAGTTTTTCGTCCGATTCGAAAATCTTTGACTCACAGCAGAACGGCCATAAGGTGCCCGAGGCAGCAATACACCCATGGAGACAATCCTGCTGGAGGACGATGTATTGAATCGGGACGCAATTTGAGTGATCCATCGTCATTAGGTGGCCCTGAACGTTACAATTCACTATCAGTTTTTCGTCCGATTCGAAAATCATTGACTCACAGCAGAACGGCCATAAGGTGCCCGAGGCAGCAATAGACCCATGGAGACAAGTCGGCTGGAGGACGATGTATTGAATCGGGACGCAATTTGAGTGATCCATCATCATTAGGTGGCCCTGAAAGTTACAATTCACTATCAGTTTTTCGTCCGATTCGAAAATCTTTGACTCACAGGAGAACGGCCATAAGGTGCCCGATGCAGCTATAGACCCATGGAGACAAGTCTGCTGGAGGACGATGTATTGAATCGGGATGCAATTTGAGTTATCCATATTCATTAGGTGGCCCTGAACGTTACAATTCACTATCAGTTTTTCGTCCGATTCGAAAATCTTTGACTCACAGCAGAACGGCCGTAAGGTGCCCGAGGCAGCAATAGACTCATGGAGACAAGTCGGCTGGAGGACGATGTATTGAATCGGGACGCAATTTGAGTGATCCATCGTCATTAGGTGGCTCTGAATGTTACAATACACTATCAGTTCTTCGTCCGATTCGAAAATCTTTGAGTCACAGCAGAACGGCCATAAGGTGCCCGAGGCAGCACTAGACCCATGGAGACAAGTCGGCTGGAGGACGATGTATTGAATCGGGACGCAATTTGAGTGATCCATCGTCATTAGGTGGCCCTGAATGTTACAATTCACTATCAGTTTTTCGTCAGATTCGAAAATCTTTGAGTCACAGCAGAACGGCCATAATGTGCCTGAGGCAGCAATAGACCCATGGAGACTAGTCTGCTGGAGCACGAGGTATTGAATCGGGACGCAATTTGAGTGTTCCATCGTCATTAGGAGGCCCTGAACGTTACAATTCACTATCAGTTTTTCTTCCGATTCGAAAATCTATGACTCACAACAGAACGCATATAAGGTGCCCGAGGCAGCAATAGAGCCATGGAGACAAGTCGGCTGGAGGACGATGTATTGAATCGGGACACAATTTGAGTGTTCCATCGTCATTAGGTGGCCCTGAAAGTTACAATTCACTATCAGTTTTTCGACCGATTCGAAAATCTTTGACTCACATTAGAACGGCCATAAGGTGCCCGAGGCAGCAATAGACCCATGGAGACAAGTCTGCTGGAGGACGATGTAATGAATCGGGTCGCAATTTGAGTGATCCATCGTCATTAGGTGGCACTGAACGTTACAATTCACTATCAGTTTTTCGTCCCATTCGATAATCTAGACTCACAGCAGAACGGCCATAAGGTGCCCGAGGCAGCAATAGACCCATGGTGTCAAGTCGGCTGGAGGACGATGTATTGAATCGGGACGCAATTTGAGTGATCCATCGTCATTAGGTGGCCCTGAATGTTACAACTCACTATCAGTTTTTCGTCCGATTCGAAAATCTTTGACTCACAGGAGAACGGCCATATGGTGCCCGATGCAGCAATGGAGACAAGTGGGCTGGAGGACGATGTATTGAATCGGGACGCAATTTGAGTGATCCATCGTCATTAGGAGGCCATGAATGTTACAATTCACTATCTGTTTTTCGTCCGATTCGAAAATCTTTGACTCACAGCAGAACGGCCATAAGGTGCCCGAGGCAGCAATAGGCCCATGGAGACAAGTCTGCTGGAGGACGATGTATTGAATCGGGATGCAATTTAAGTGATCCATCGTCATTAGGTGGCCCTGAACGTTACAATTCACTATCAGTTTTTCGTCCGATTCGAAAATCTTTGACTCACAGCAGAACGGCCATAAGGTGCCCGAGGCAGCAATAGACCCATGGAGACAAGTCTGCAGGATGACGATGTATTGAATCGGGACGCAATTTGAGTGATCCATCGTCATTAGGTGGCCCTGAATGTTACAATTCACTATCAGTTTTTCGTCCGATTCGAAAATCTTTGAGTCACAGCAGAACGGCCATAAGGTGCCGGAGGCAGCAATAGACCCATGGGGACAAGCCTGCTGGAGGACGATGTATTGAATCGCGACGCAATTTGAGTGTTCCATCGTCATTCAGAGACCCTGAATGTTACAATTCACTATCAGTTTTTCGTCCGATTCGAAAATCTTTGAGTCACAGCAGAACGGCCATAAGGTGCCCGAATCAGCAATAGACCCATGGAGACAAGTCTGCTGGAGGACGATGTATTGAATCGGGACGCAATTTGAGTGATCCATCGTCATTAGGTGGCCCTGAATGTTACAATTCACTATCAGTTTTTCGTCCGATTGGAAAATCACACTCACAGCAGAACGGCCATAAGGTGCCCGAGGCAGCAATAGACCCATGGAGACAAGTCGGCTGGAGGACGATGTATTGAATCGGGGCGCAATTTGAGTGATCCATCGTCATTAGGTGGCCATGAATGTTACAATTCACAATCTGTTTTTCGTCCGATTCGAAAATCTTTGACTCACAGCAGAACGGCCATAAGGTGCCCGAGGCAGCAATAGACCCATGGAGACAAGTCTGCTGGAGGACGATGTATTGAATCGGGATGCAATTTGAGTGATCCATCGTCATTAGGTGGCCCTGAACGTTACAATTCACTATCAGTTTTTCGTCGCATTCGATAATCTAGACTCACAGCAGAACGGCCATAAGGTGCCCGAGGCAGCAATAGACCCGTAGAGTCAAGTCGGCTGGAGGACGATGTATTGAATCGGGACGCAATTTGAGTGATCCATCGTCATTAGGTGGCCCTGAATGTTACAATTCACTATCAGTTTTTCGTCCGATTCGAAAATCTTTGACTCACAGCAGAACGGCCATAAGGTGCCCGAGGCAGCAATAGACCCATGATGACAAGTCTGCAGGATGACGATGTATTGAATCGCGACGCAATTTGAGTGTTCCATCGTCATTAGGAGGCCCCGAATGTTAGAATTAACTATCAGTTTTTCGTCCCATTCGATAATCTAGACTCACGGGAGAACGACCATTAGGTGCCAGAGGCAGCAATAGACCCATGGAGACAAGTCTGCTGGATGACGATGCATTGAATCGGGACGCAATTTGTGAGGTCCTTCCTCATTAGGTGGCCCTGAATGTTACAATTCACTATCAGTTTTTCGTCCGATTCGAAAATCTTTGACTCACAGCAGAACGGCCATAAGGTGCCCGAGGCAGGAATAGACCCATGGAGACAAGTCTGCTGGAGGAGGATGTATTGAATCGGGACGCAATTTGAGTGATCCATCGTCATTAGGTGGCCCTGAATGTTACAATTCACTATCAGTTTTTCGTCAGATTCGAAAATCTTTGAGTCACAGCAGAACGGCCATAATGTGCCTGAGGCAGCAATAGACCCATGGAGACTAGTCTGCTGGAGCACGAGGTATTGAATCGGGACGCAATTTGAGTGTTCCATCGTCATTAGGAGGCCCTGAACGTTACAATTCACTATCAGTTTTTCTTCCGATTCGAAAATCTATGACTCACAACAGAACGCATATAAGGTGCCCGAGGCAGCAATAGAGCCATGGAGACAAGTCGGCTGGAGGACGATGTATTGAATCGGGACACAATTTGAGTGATCCATCGTCATTAGGTGGCCCTGAAAGTTACAATTCACTATCAGTTTTTCGACCGATTCGAAAATCTTTGACTCACATTAGAACGGCCATAAGGTGCCCGAGGCAGCAATAGACCCATGGAGACAAGTCTGCTGGAGGACGATGTAATGAATCGGGTCGCAATTTGAGTGATCCATCGTCATTAGGTGGCACTGAACGTTACAATTCACTATCAGTTTTTCGTCCGATTCGAAAATCTTTGACTCACAGGAGAACGGCCGTATGGTGCCCGATGCAGCAATGGAGACAAGTGGGCTGGAGGACGATGTATTGAATCGGGACGCAATTTGAGTGATCCATCGTCATTAGGTGGCCATGAATGTTACAATTCACTATCTGTTTTTCGTCCGATTCGAAAATCTTTGACTCACAGCAGAACGGCCATAAGGTGCCCGAGGCAGCAATAGGCCCATGGAGACAAGTCTGCTGAAGGACGATGTATTGAATCGGGATGCAATTTGAGTGATCCATCGTCATTAGGTGGCCCTGAACGTTACAATTCACTATTAGTTTTTCGTCCGATTCGAAAATCTTTGACTCACAGCAGAACGGCCATAAGGTGCCCGAGGCTGCAATAGACCCCTTGGAGACTAAGTCTGCTGGAGGACGATGTATTGAATCGGGACGCAATTTGAGTGATCCATCGTCATTAGGTGGCCCTGAACGTTACAATTCACTATCAGTTTTTCGTCGCATTCGATAATCTAGACTCACAGCAGAACGGCCATAAGGTGCCCGAGGCAGCAATAGACCCATGGAGTCAAGTCGGCTGGAGGACGATGTATTGAATCGGGACGCAATTTGAGTGATCCATCGTCATTAGGTGGCCCTGAATGTTACAATTCACTATCAGTTTTTCGTCCGGTTCGAAAATCTTTGACTCACAGCAGAACGGCCATAAGGTGCCCGAGGCAGCAATAGACCCATGGAGACAAGTCTGCAGGATGACGATGTATTGAATCGCGACGCAATTTGAGTGTTCCATCGTCATTAGGAGGCCCTGAATGTTAGAATTAACTATCAGTTTTTCGTCCCATTCGATAATCTAGACTCACGGGAGAACGACCATTAGGTGCCCGAGGCAGCAATAGACCCATGGAGACAAGTCTGCTGGATGACGATGTATTGAATCGGGACGCAATTTGTGTGGTCCATCCTCATTAGGTGGCCCTGAATGTTACAATTCACTATCAGTTTTTCGTCCGATTCGAAAATCTTTGAGTCACAGCAGAACGGCCATAAGGTGCCGGAGGCAGCAATAGACCCATTGGGACAAGCCTGCTGGAGGACGATGTATTGAATCGCGACGCAATTTGAGTGTTCCATCGTCATTAAGAGACCCTGAATGTTACAATTCACTATCAGTTTTTCGTCCGATTCGAAAATCTTTGAGTCACAGCAGAACGGCCATAAGGTGCCCGAATCAGCAATAGACCCATGGAGACAAGTCTGCTGGAGGACGATGTATTGAATCGGGACGCAATTTGAGTGATCCATCGTCATTAGGTGGCCCTGAATGTTACAATTCACTATCAGTTTTTCGTCCGATTGGAAAATCACACTCACAGCAGAACGGCCATAAGGTGCCCGAGGCAGCAATAGACCCATGGAGACTAGTTGGTTGGAGGACGATGTAATGAATCGGGACGCAATTTGAGTGATCCATCGTCATTAGGTGGCCTGAATGTTACAATTCACTATCGGTTTTTCTTCCGATTCGAAAATCTGTGACTCACAGCAGAACGGCCATAAGGAGCCCGAGGCAGCAATAGACCCATGGAGACAAGTCTGTTGGAGGACGATGTATTGAATCGGGACGCAATTTGTGTGGTCCATCCTCATTAGGTGGCCCTGAATGTTACAATTCACTATCAGTTTTTCGTCCGATTCGAAAATCTTTGACTCACAGCAGAACGGCCATAAGGTGCCCGAGGCAGCAATAGACCCATGGAGACAAGCCTGCTGGAGGACGATGTATTGAATCGGGACGCAATTTGAGTGATCCATCGTCATTAGGTGGCCCTGAACGTTACAGTTCACTATCAGTTTTTCGTCCGATTCGAAAATCTTTGACTCACAGCTGAACGGCCATAAGGTGCCCGAGGCAGCAATAGACCCATTGAGACAAGTCGGCTGGAGGTCGATGTATTGAATCGGGACGCAATTTGAGTGATCCATCGTCATTAGGTGGCCATGAATGTTACAATTCACTATCTGTTTTTCGTCCGATTCGAAAATCTTTGACTCACAGCAGAACGGCCATAAGGTGCCCGAGGCAGCAATAGACCCATGGAGACAAGTCTGCTGGAGGACGATGTATTGAATCGGGATGCAATTTGAGTGATCCATCGTCATTAGGTGGCCCTGAACGTTACAATTCACTATCAGTTTTTCGTCGCATTCGATAATCTAGACTCACAGCAGAACGGCCATAAGGTGCCCGAGGCAGCAATACACCCGTGGAGTCAAGTCGGCTGGAGGACGATGTATTGAATCGGGACGCAATTTGAGTGATCCATCGTCATTAGGTGGCCCTGAATGTTACAATTCACTATCAGTTTTTCGTCCGATTCGAAAATCTTTGACTCACAGCAGAACGGCCATAAGGTGCCCGAGGCAGCAATAGACCCATGATGACAAGTCTGCAGGATGACGATGTATTGAATCGCGACGCAATTTGAGTGTTCCATCGTCATTAGGAGGCCCCGAATGTTAGAATTAACTATCAGTTTTTCGTCCCATTCGATAATCTAGACTCACGGGAGAACGACCATTAGGTGCCCGAGGCAGCAATAGACCCATGGATACAAGTCTGCTGGATGACGATGTATTGAATCGGGACGCAATTTGTGAGGTCCTTCCTCATTAGGTGGCCCTGAATGTTTCAATTCACTATCAGTTTTTCGTCCGATTCGAAAATCTTTGACTCACAGCAGAACGGCCATAAGGTGCCCAAGGCAGCAATAGACCCATGGAGACAAGTCTGCTGGAGGACGATGTATTGAATCGGGACGCAATTTGAGTGATCCATCGTCATTAGGTGGCCCTGAATGTTACAATTCACTATCAGTTTTTCGTCCGATTCGAAAATCTTTGAGTCACAGCAGAACGGCCATAAGGTGCCGGAGGCAGCAATAGACCCATGGGGACAAGCCTGCTGGAGGACGATGTATTGAATCGCGACGCAATTTGAGTGTTCCATCGTCATTCAGAGACCCTGAATGTTACAATTCACTATCAGTTTTTCGTCCGATTCGAAAATCTTTGAGTCACAGCAGAACGGCCATAAGGTGCCCGAATCAGCAATAGACCCATGGAGACAAGTCTGCTGGAGGACGATGTATTGAATCGGGACGCAATTTGAGTGATCCATCGTCATTAGGTGGCCCTGAATGTTACAATTCACTATCAGTTTTTCGTCCGATTGGAAAATCACACTCACAGCAGAACGGCCATAAGGTGCCCGAGGCAGCAATAGACCCATGGAGACAAGTCGGCTGGAGGACGATGTATTGAATCGGGGCGCAATTTGAGTGATCCATCGTCATTAGGTGGCCATGAATGTTACAATTCACAATCTGTTTTTCGTCCGATTCGAAAATCTTTGACTCACAGCAGAACGGCCATAAGGTGCCCGAGGCAGCAATAGACCCATGGAGACAAGTCTGCTGGAGGACGATGTATTGAATCGGGATGCAATTTGAGTGATCCATCGTCATTAGGTGGCCCTGAACGTTACAATTCACTATCAGTTTTTCGTCGCATTCGATAATCTAGACTCACAGCAGAACGGCCATAAGGTGCCCGAGGCAGCAATAGACCCGTAGAGTCAAGTCGGCTGGAGGACGATGTATTGAATCGGGACGCAATTTGAGTGATCCATCGTCATTAGGTGGCCCTGAATGTTACAATTCACTATCAATTTTTCGTCCAATTCGAAAATCTTTGACTCACAGCAGAACGGCCATAAGGTGCCCGAGGCAGCAATAGACCCATGATGACAAGTCTGCAGGATGACGATGTATTGAATCGCGACGCAATTTGAGTGTTCCATCGTCATTAGGAGGCCCCGAATGTTAGAATTAACTATCAGTTTTTCGTCCCATTCGATAATCTAGACTCACGGGAGAACGACCATTAGGTGCCAGAGGCAGCAATAGACCCATGGAGACAAGTCTGCTGGATGACGATGCATTGAATCGGGACGCAATTTGTGAGGTCCTTCCTCATTAGGTGGCCCTGAATGTTACAATTCACTATCAGTTTTTCGTCCGATTCGAAAATCTTTGACTCACAGCAGAACGGCCATAAGGTGCCCGAGGCAGGAATAGACCCATGGAGACAAGTCTGCTGGAGGAGGATGTATTGAATCGGGACGCAATTTGAGTGATCCATCGTCATTAGGTGGCCCTGAATGTTACAATTCACTATCAGTTTTTCGTCCGATTCGAAAATCTTTGAGTCACAGCAGAACGGCCATAATGTGCCTGAGGCAGCAATAGACCCATGGAGACTAGTCTGCTGGAGCACGAGGTATTGAATCGGGACGCAATTTGAGTGTTCCATCGTCATTAGGAGGCCCTGAACGTTACAATTCACTATCAGTTTTTCTTCCGATTCGAAAATCTATGACTCACAACAGAACGCATATAAGGTGCCCGAGGCAGCAATAGAGCCATGGAGACAAGTCGGCTGGAGGACGATGTATTGAATCGGGACACAATTTGAGTGATCCATCGTCATTAGGTGGCCCTGAAAGTTACAATTCACTATCAGTTTTTCGACCGATTCGAAAATCTTTGACTCACATTAGAACGGCCATAAGGTGCCCGAGGCAGCAATAGACCCATGGAGACAAGTCTGCTGGAGGACGATGTAATGAATCGGGTCGCAATTTGAGTGATCCATCGTCATTAGGTGGCACTGAACGTTACAATTCACTATCAGTTTTTCGTCCGATTCGAAAATCTTTGACTCACAGGAGAACGGCCGTATGGTGCCCGATGCAGCAATGGAGACAAGTGGGCTGGAGGACGATGTATTGAATCGGGACGCAATTTGAGTGATCCATCGTCATTAGGTGGCCATGAATGTTACAATTCACTATCTGTTTTTCGTCCGATTCGAAAATCTTTGACTCACAGCAGAACGGCCATAAGGTGCCCGAGGCAGCAATAGGCCCATGGAGACAAGTCTGCTGAAGGACGATGTATTGAATCGGGATGCAATTTGAGTGATCCATCGTCATTAGGTGGCCCTGAACGTTACAATTCACTATTAGTTTTTCGTCCGATTCGAAAATCTTTGACTCACAGCAGAACGGCCATAAGGTGCCCGAGGCTGCAATAGACCCCTTGGAGACTAAGTCTGCTGGAGGACGATGTATTGAATCGGGACGCAATTTGAGTGATCCATCGTCATTAGGTGGCCCTGAACGTTACAATTCACTATCAGTTTTTCGTCGCATTCGATAATCTAGACTCACAGCAGAACGGCCATAAGGTGCCCGAGGCAGCAATAGACCCATGGAGTCAAGTCGGCTGGAGGACGATGTATTGAATCGGGACGCAATTTGAGTGATCCATCGTCATTAGGTGGCCCTGAATGTTACAATTCACTATCAGTTTTTCGTCCGGTTCGAAAATCTTTGACTCACAGCAGAACGGCCATAAGGTGCCCGAGGCAGCAATAGACCCATGGAGACAAGTCTGCAGGATGACGATGTATTGAATCGCGACGCAATTTGAGTGTTCCATCGTCATTAGGAGGCCCTGAATGTTAGAATTAACTATCAGTTTTTCGTCCCATTCGATAATCTAGACTCACGGGAGAACGACCATTAGGTGCCCGAGGCAGCAATAGACCCATGGAGACAAGTCTGCTGGATGACGATGTATTGAATCGGGACGCAATTTGTGTGGTCCATCCTCATTAGGTGGCCCTGAATGTTACAATTCACTATCAGTTTTTCGTCCGATTCGAAAATCTTTGAGTCACAGCAGAACGGCCATAAGGTGCCGGAGGCAGCAATAGACCCATTGGGACAAGCCTGCTGGAGGACGATGTATTGAATCGCGACGCAATTTGAGTGTTCCATCGTCATTAAGAGACCCTGAATGTTACAATTCACTATCAGTTTTTCGTCCGATTCGAAAATCTTTGAGTCACAGCAGAACGGCCATAAGGTGCCCGAATCAGCAATAGACCCATGGAGACAAGTCTGCTGGAGGACGATGTATTGAATCGGGACGCAATTTGAGTGATCCATCGTCATTAGGTGGCCCTGAATGTTACAATTCACTATCAGTTTTTCGTCCGATTGGAAAATCACACTCACAGCAGAACGGCCATAAGGTGCCCGAGGCAGCAATAGACCCATGGAGACTAGTTGGTTGGAGGACGATGTAATGAATCGGGACGCAATTTGAGTGATCCATCGTCATTAGGTGGCCTGAATGTTACAATTCACTATCGGTTTTTCTTCCGATTCGAAAATCTGTGACTCACAGCAGAACGGCCATAAGGAGCCCGAGGCAGCAATAGACCCATGGAGACAAGTCTGTTGGAGGACGATGTATTGAATCGGGACGCAATTTGTGTGGTCCATCCTCATTAGGTGGCCCTGAATGTTACAATTCACTATCAGTTTTTCGTCCGATTCGAAAATCTTTGACTCACAGCAGAACGGCCATAAGGTGCCCGAGGCAGCAATAGACCTATGGAGACAAGCCTGCTGGAGGACGATGTATTGAATCGGGACGCAATTTGAGTGATCCATCGTCATTAGGTGGCCCTGAACGTTACAGTTCACTATCAGTTTTTCGTCCGATTCGAAAATCTTTGACTCACAGCTGAACGGCCATAAGGTGCCCGAGGCAGCAATAGACCCATTGAGACAAGTCGGCTGGAGGTCGATGTATTGAATCGTGACGCAATTTGAGTGATCCATCGTCATTAGGTGGCCATGAATGTTACAATTCACTATCTGGTTTTCGTCCGATTCGAAAATCTTTGACTCACAGCAGAACGGCCATAAGGTGCCCGAGGCAGCAATAGACCCATGGAGACAAGTCTGCTGGAGGACGATGTATTGAATCGGGATGCAATTTGAGTGATCCATCGTCATTAGGTGGCCCTGAACGTTACAATTCACTATCAGTTTTTCGTCGCATTCGATAATCTAGACTCACAGCAGAACGGCCATAAGGTGCCCGAGGCAGCAATACACCCGTGGAGTCAAGTCGGCTGGAGGACGATGTATTGAATCGGGACGCAATTTGAGTGATCCATCGTCATTAGGTGGCCCTGAATGTTACAATTCACTATCAGTTTTTCGTCCGATTCGAAAATCTTTGACTCACAGCAGAACGGCCATAAGGTGCCCGAGGCAGCAATAGACCCATGATGACAAGTCTGCAGGATGACGATGTATTGAATCGCGACGCAATTTGAGTGTTCCATCGTCATTAGGAGGCCCCGAATGTTAGAATTAACTATCAGTTTTTCGTCCCATTCGATAATCTAGACTCACGGGAGAACGACCATTAGGTGCCCGAGGCAGCAATAGACCCATGGATACAAGTCTGCTGGATGACGATGTATTGAATCGGGACGCAATTTGTGAGGTCCTTCCTCATTAGGTGGCCCTGAATGTTTCAATTCACTATCAGTTTTTCGTCCGATTCGAAAATCTTTGACTCACAGCAGAACGGCCATAAGGTGCCCAAGGCAGCAATAGACCCATGGAGACAAGTCTGCTGGAGGACGATGTATTGAATCGGGACGCAATTTGAGTGATCCATCGTCATTAGGTGGCCCTGAATGTTACAATTCACTATCAGTTTTTCGTCCGATTGGAAAATCACACTCACAGCAGAATGGCCATAAGGTGCCCGAGGCAGCAATAGACCCATGGAGACAAGTTGGTTGGAGGACGATGTATTGAATCGGGACGCAATTTGAGTGATGCATCGTCATTAGGTGGCCCTGAACGTTACAATTCACTATCAGTTTTTCGTCGCATTCGATAATCTAGACCCACAGCAGAACGGCCATAAGGTGCCCGAGGCAGCAATAGACCCATGGAGTCAAGTCGGCTGGAGGACGATGTATTGAATCGGGACGCAATTTGAGTGATCCATCGTCATTAGGTGGCCCTGAATGTTACAATTCACTATCAGTTTTTCGTCCGATTCGAAAATCTTTGACTCACAGCAGAACGGCCATAAGATGCCCGAGGCAGCAATAGACCCATGGAGACAAGTCTGCAGGATGACGATGTATTGAATCGCGACGCAATTTGAGTGTTCCATCGTCATTAGGAGGCCCTGAATGTTAGAATTAACTATCAGTTTTTCGTCCCATTCGATAATCTAGACTCACGGGAGAACGACCATTAGGTGCCCGAGGCAGCAATAGACCCATGGAGACAAGTCTGCTGGATGACGATGTATTGAATCGGGACGCAATTTGAGTGATCCATCGTCATTAGGTGGCCCTGAATGTTACAATTCACTATCAGTTTTTCGTCCGATTGGAAAATCACACTCACAGCAGAACGGCCATAAGGTGCCCGAGGCAGCAATAGACCCATGGAGACTAGTTGGTTGGAGGACGATGTATTGAATCGGGACGCAATTTGAGTGATCCATCGTCATTAGGTGGCCTGAATGTTACAATTCACTATCGGTTTTTCTTCCGATTCGAAAATCTTTGACTCACAGCAGAACGGCCATAAGGAGCCCGAGGCAGCAATAGACCCATGGAGACAAGTCTGTTGGAGGACGATGTATTGAATCGGGACGCAATTTGTGTGGTCCATCCTCATTAGGTGGCCCTGAATGTTACAATTCACTATCAGTTTTTCGTCCGATTCGAAAATCTTTGACTCACAGCAGAACGGCCATAAGGTGCCCGAGGCAGCAATAGACCCATGGAGACAAGCCTGCTGGAGGACGATGTATTGAATCGGGACGCAATTTGAGTGATCCATCGTCATTAGGTGGCCCTGAACGTTACAGTTCACTATCAGTTTTTCGTCCGATTCGAAAATCTTTGACTCACAGCAGAACGGCCATAAGGTGCCCGAGGCAGCAATAGACCCGTGGAGTCAAGTCGGCTGGAGGACGATGTATTGAATCGGGACGCAATTTGAGTGATCCATCGTCATTAGGTGGCCCTGAATGTTACAATTCACTATCAGTTTTTCGTCCGATTCGAAAATCTTTGACTCACAGCAGAACGGCCATAAGGTGCCCGAGGCAGCAATAGAAACATGATGACAAGTCTGCAGGATGACGATGTATTGAATCGCGACGCAATTTGAGTGTTCCATCGTCATTAGGAGGCCCCGAATGTTAGAATTAACTATCAGTTTTTCGTCCCATTCGATAATCTAGACTCACGGGAGAACGACCATTAGGTGCCCGAGGCAGCAATAGACCCATGGAGACAAGTCTGCTGGATGACGATGTATTGAATCGGGACGCAATTTTTGAGGTCCTTCCTCATTAGGTGGCCCTGAATGTTACAATTCACTATCAGTTTTTCGTCCGATTCGAAAATCTTTGACTCACAGCAGAACGGCCATAAGGTGCCCGAGGCAGCAATAGACCCATGGAGACAAGTCTGCTGGAGGACGATGTATTGAATCGGGACGCAATTTGAGTGATCCATCGTCATTAGGTGGCCCTGAATGTTACAATTCACTATCAGTTTTTCGTCCGATTCGAAAATCTTTGACTCACAGCAGTACGGCCATAAGGTGCCCGAGGCAGCAATAGACCCATGGAGACAAGTTGGTTGGAGGACGATGTATTGAATCGGGACGCAATTTGAGTGATGCATCGTCATTAGGTGGCCCTGAACGTTACAATTCACTATCAGTTTTTCGTCGCATTCGATAATCTAGACCCACAGCAGAACGGCCATAAGGTGCCCGAGGCAGCAATAGACCCATGGAGTCAAGTCGGCTGGAGGACGATGTATTGAATCGGGACGCAATTTGAGTGATCCATCGTCATTAGGTGGCCCTGAATGTTACAATTCACTATCAGTTTTTCTTCCGATTCGAAAATCTTTGACTCACAGCAGAACGGCCATAAGGAGCCCGAGGCAGCAATAGACCCATGGAGACAAGTCTGTTGGAGGACGATGTATTGGATTGGGGCGCAATTTGTGTGGTCCATCCTCATTAGGTGGCCCTGAATGTCACAATTCACTATCAGTTTTTCGTCCGATTCGAAAATCTTAGACTCACAGCAGAACGGCCATAAGGTGCCCGAGGCAGCAATAGACCCATGGAGACAAGCCTGCTGGAGGACGATGTATTGAATCGGGACGCAATTTGAGTGATCCATCGTCATTAGGTGGCCCTGAACGTTACAGTTCACTATCAGTTTTTCGTCCGATTCGAAAATCTTTGACTCACAGCAGAACGGCCATAAGGTGCCCGAGGCAGCAATAGACCCATGGAGACAAGTCGGCTGGAGGACGATGTATTGAATCGGGACGCAATTTGAGTGATCCATCGTCATTAGGTGGCCATGAATGTTACAATTCACTATCTGTTTTTCGTCCGATTCGAAAATCTTTGACTCACAGCAGAACGGCCATAAGGTGCCCGAGGCAGCAATAGACCCATGGAGACAAGCCTGCTGGAGGACGATGTATTGAATCGGGACGCAATTTGAGTGATCCATCGTCATTAGGTGGCCCTGAACGTTACAGTTCACTATCAGTTTTTCGTCCGATTCGAAAATCTTTGACTCACAGCAGAACGGCCATAAGGTGCCCGAGGCAGCAATAGAAACATGATGACAAGTCTGCAGGATGACGATGTATTGAATCGCGACGCAATTTGAGTGTTCCATCGTCATTAGGAGGCCCCGAATGTTAGAATTAACTATCAGTTTTTCGTCCCATTCGATAATCTAGACTCACGGGAGAACGACCATTAGGTGCCCGAGGCAGCAATAGACCCATGGAGACAAGTCTGCTGGATGACGATGTATTGAATCGGGACGCAATTTGTGAGCTCCTTCCTCATTAGGTGGCCCTGAATGTTACAATTCACTATCAGTTTTTCGTCCGATTCGAAAATCTTTGACTCACAGCAGAACGGCCATAAGGTGCCCGAGGCAGCAATAGACCCATGGAGACAAGTCTGCTGGAGGACGATGTATTGAATCGGGACGCAATTTGAGTGATCCATCGTCATTAGGTGGCCCTGAATGTTACAATTCACTATCAGTTTTTCGTCCGATTCGGAAATCTTTGACTCACAGCAGTACGGCCATAAGGTGCCCGAGGCAGCAATAGACTCATGGAGACAAGTTGGTTGGAGGACGATGTATTGAATCGGGACGCAATTTGAGTGATGCATCGTCATTAGGTGGCCCTGAACGTTACAATTCACTATCAGTTTTTCGTCGCATTCGATAATCTAGACCCACAGCAGAACGGCCATAAGGTGCCCGAGGCAGCAATAGACCCATGGAGTCAAGTCGGCTGGAGGACGATGTATTGAATCGGGACGCAATTTGAGTGATCCATCGTCATTAGGTGGCCCTGAATGTTACAATTCACTATCAGTTTTTCTTCCGATTCGAAAATCTTTGAGTCACAGCAGAACGGCCATAAGGAGCCCGAGGCAGCAATAGACCCATGGAGACAAGTCTGTTGGAGGACGATGTATTGAATCGGGACGCAATTTGTGTGGTCCATCCTCATTAGGTGGCCCTGAATGTCACAATTCACTATCAGTTTTTCGTCCGATTCGAAAATCTTAGACTCACAGCAGAACGGCCATAAGGTGCCCGAGGCAGCAATAGACCCATGGAGACAAGCCTGCTGGAGGACGATGTATTGAATCGGGACGCAATTTGAGTGATCCATCGTCATTAGGTGGCCCTGAACGTTACAGTTCACTATCAGTTTTTCGTCAGATTCGAAAATCTTTGACTCACAGCAGAACGGCCATAAGGTGCCCGAGGCAGCAATAGACCCATGGAGACAAGTCGGCTGGAGGACGATGTTTTGAATCGGGACGCAATTTGAGTGATCCATCGTCATTAGGTGGCCATGAATGTTACAATTCACTATCTGTTTTTCGTCCGATTCGAAAATCTTTGACTCACAGCAGAACCGCCATAAGGTGCCCGAGGCAGCAATAGGCCCATGGAGACAAGTCTGCTGGAGGACGATGTATTGAATCGGGATGCAATTTGAGTGATCCATCGTCATTAGGTGGCCCTGAACGTTACAATTCACTATCAGTTTTTCGTCCGATTAGAAAATCTTTGACTCACAGCAGAACGGCCATAAGGTGCCCGAGGCTGCAATAGACCCATGGAGACAAGTCTGCAGCATGACGATGTATTGAATCGCGACGCAATTTGAGTGTGCCATCGTCATTAGGAGGCCCTGAATGTTAGAATTAACTATCAGTTTTTCGTCCCATTCGATAATCTAGACTCACGGGAGAACGACCATTAGGTGCCCGAGGCAGCAATAGACCCATGGAGACAAGTCTGCTGGATGACGATGTATTGAATCGGGACGCAACTTGTGAGGTCCATCCTCATTAGGTGGCCCTGAATGTTACAATTCACTATCAGTTTTTCGTCCGATTCGAAAATCTTTGAGTCACAGCAGAACGGCCATAAGGTGCCCGAGGCAGCAATTGACACATGGGGACAAGTCTGCTGGAGGACGATGTATTGAATCGGGATGCAATTTGAGTGATCCATCGGCATTAGGTGGCCCTGAACGTTACAATTCACTATCAGTTTTTCGTCTGATTCGAAAATCTTTGACTCACAGCAGAACGGCCATAAGTTGCCCGAGGCAGCAATAGACCCATGGAGACAAGTCTGCTGGAGGACGATGTATTGAATCGGGACGCAATTTGAGTGATCCATCGTCATTAGGTGGCCCAGAATGTTACAATTCACTATCAGTTTTTCGTCCGATTCTAAAATCTTTGACTCACAGCAGAACGGCCACAAGGTGCCCGAGGCAGCAATAGAAACATGATGACAAGTCTGCAGGATGACGATGTATTGAATCGCGACGCAATTTGAGTGTTCCATCGTCATTAAGAGGCCCCGAATGTTAGAATTAACTATCAGTTTTTCGTCCCATTCGATAATCTAGACTCACGGGAGAACGACCATTAGGTGCCCGAGGCAGCAATAGACCCATGGAGACAAGTCTGCTGGATGACGATGTATTGAATCGGGACGCAATTTGTGAGGTCCTTCCTCATTAGGTGGCCCTGAATGTTACAATTCACTATCAGTTTTTCGTCCGATTCGAAAATCTTTGACTCACAGCAGAACGGCCATAAGGTGCCCGAGGCAGCAATAGACCCATGGAGACAAGTCTGCTGGAGGACGATGTATTGAATCGGGACGCAATTTGAGTGATCCATCGTCATTAGGTGGCCCTGAATGTTACAATTCACTATCAGTTTTTCGTCCGATTCGAAAATCTTTGACTCACAGCAGTACGGCCATAAGGTGCCCGAGGCAGCAATAGACCCATGGAGACAAGTTGGTTGGAGGACGATGTATTGAATCGGGACGCAATTTGAGTGATCCATCGTCATTAGGTGGCCCTGAACGTTACAATTCACTATCAGTTTTTCGTCGCATTCGATAATCTAGACCCACAGCAGAACGGCCATAAGGTGCCCGAGGCAGCAATAGACCCATGGAGTCAAGTCGGCTGGAGGACGATGTATTGAATCGGGACGCAATTTGAGTGATCCATCGTCATTAGGTGGCCCTGAATGTTACAATTCACTATCAGTTTTTCTTCCGATTCGAAAATCTTTGACTCACAGCAGAACGGCCATAAGGAGCCCGAGGCAGCAATAGACCCATGGAGACAAGTCTGTTGGAGGACGATGTATTGAATCGGGACGCAATTTGTGTGGTCCATCCTCATTAGGTGGCCCTGAATGTCACAATTCACTATCAGTTTTTCGTCCGATTCGAAAATCTTAGACTCACAGCAGAACGGCCATAAGGTGCCCGAGGCAGCAATAGACCCATGGAGACAAGCCTGCTGGAGGACGATGTATTGAATCGGGACGCAATTTGAGTGATCCATCGTCATTAGGTGGCCCTGAACGTTACAGTTCACTATCAGTTTTTCGTCCGATTCGAAAATCTTTGACTCACAGCAGAACGGCCATAAGGTGCCCGAGGCAGCAATAGACCCATGGAGACAAGTCGGCTGGAGGACGATGTATTGAATCGGGACGCAATTTGAGTGATCCATCGTCATTAGGTGGCCATGAATGTTACAATTCACTATCTGTTTTTCGACCGATTCGAAAATCTTTGACTCACAGCAGAACCGCCATAAGGTGCCCGAGGCAGCAATAGGCCCATGGAGACAAGTCTGCTGGAGGACGATGTATTGAATCGGGATGCAATTTGAGTGATCCATCGTCATTAGGTGGCCCTGAACGTTACAATTCACTATCAGTTTTTCGTCCGATTAGAAAATCTTTGACTCACAGCAGAACGGCCATAAGGTGCCCGAGGCTGCAATAGACCCATGGAGACAAGTCTGCAGCATGACGATGTATTGAATCGCGACGCAATTTGAGTGTGCCATCGTCATTAGGAGGCCCTGAATGTTAGAATTAACTATCAGTTTTTCGTCCCATTCGATAATCTAGACTCACGGGAGAACGACCATTAGGTGCCCGAGGCAGCAATAGACCCATGGAGACAAGTCTGCTGGATGACGATGTATTGAATCGGGACGCAACTTGTGAGGTCCATCCTCATTAGGTGGCCCTGAATGTTACAATTCACTATCAGTTTTTCGTCCGATTCGAAAATCTTTGAGTCACAGCAGAACGGCCATAAGGTGCCCGAGGCAGCAATTGACCCATGGGGACAAGTCTGCTGGATGACGATGTATTGAATCGGGATGCAATTTGAGTGATCCATCGGCATTAGGTGGCCCTGAATGTTACAATTCACTATCAGTTTTTCGTCCGATTCGAAAATCTTTGACTCACAGCAGTACGGCCATAAGGTGCCCGAGGCAGCAATAGACCCATGGAGACAAGTTGGTTGGAGGACGATGTATTCAATCGGGACGCAATTTGAGTGATGCATCGTCATTAGGTGGCCCTGAACGTTACAATTCACTATCAGTTTTTCGTCGCATTCGATAATCTAGACCCACAGCAGAACGGCCATAAGGTGCCCGAGGCAGCAATAGACCCATGGAGTCAAGTCGGCTGGAGGACGATGTATTGAATCGGGACGCAATTTGAGTGATCCATCGTCATTAGGTGGCCCTGATCGGGACGCAATTTGTGTGGTCCATCCTCATTAGGTGGCCCTGAATGTCACAATTCACTATCAGTTTTTCGTCCGATTCGAAAATCTTAGACTCACAGCAGAACGGCCATAAGGTGCCCGAGGCAGCAATAGACCCATGGAGACAAGCCTGCTGGAGGACGATGTATTGAATCGGGACGCAATTTGAGTGATCCATCGTCATTAGGTGGCCCTGAACGTTACAGTTCACTATCAGTTTTTCGTCCGATTCGAAAATCTTTGACTCACAGCAGAACGGCCATAAGGTGCCCGAGGCAGCAATAGACCCATGGAGACAAGTCGGCTGGAGGACGATGTATTGAATCGGGACGCAATTTGAGTGATCCATCGTCATTAGGTGGCCATGAATGTTACAATTCACTATCTGTTTTTCGTCCGATTCGAAAATCTTTGACTCACAGCAGAACCGCCATAAGGTGCCCGAGGCAGCAATAGGCCCATGGAGACAAGTCTGCTGGAGGACGATGTATTGAATCGGGATGCAATTTGAGTGATCCATCGTCATTAGGTGGCCCTGAACGTTACAATTCACTATCAGTTTTTCGTCCGATTAGAAAATCTTTGACTCACAGCAGAACGGCCATAAGGTGCCCGAGGCTGCAATAGACCCATGGAGACAAGTCTGCAGCATGACGATGTATTGAATCGCGACGCAATTTGAGTGTGCCATCGTCATTAGGAGGCCCTGAATGTTAGAATTAACTATCAGTTTTTCGTCCCATTCGATAATCTAGACTCACGGGAGAACGACCATTAGGTGCCCGAGGCAGCAATAGACCCATGGAGACAAGTCTGCTGGATGACGATGTATTGAATCGGGACGCAACTTGTGAGGTCCATCCTCATTAGGTGGCCCTGAATGTTACAATTCACTATCAGTTTTTCGTCCGATTCGAAAATCTTTGAGTCACAGCAGAACGGCCATAAGGTGCCCGAGGCAGCAATTGACCCATGGGGACAAGTCTGCTGGATGACGATGTATTGAATCGGCATGCAATTTGAGTGATCCATCGGCATTAGGTGGCCCTGAACGTTACAATTCACTATCAGTTTTTCGTCTGATTCGAAAATCTTTGACTCACAGCAGAACGGCCATAAGTTGCCCGAGGCAGCAATAGACCCATGGAGACAAGTCTGCTGGAGGACGATGTATTGAATCGGGACGCAATTTGAGTGATCCATCGTCATTAGGTGGCCCAGAATGTTACAATTCACTATCAGTTTTTCGTCCGATTCGAAAATCTTTGACTCACAGCAGAACGGCCACAAGGTGCCCGAGGCAGCAATAGACCCATGGGGTCAAGTCTGTTGGAGGACGATGTATTGAATCGGGACGCAATTTGTGTGGTCCATCCTCATTAGGTGGCCCTGAATGTTACAATTCACTATCAGTTTTTCGTCCGATTCGAAAATCTTTGACTCACAGCAGAACGGCCATAAGGTGCCCGAGGCAGCAATAGACCCATGGAGACAAGCCTGCTGGAGGACGATGTATTGCTTCGGGGCCCAATTTGAGTGATCCATCGTCATTAGGTGGCCCTGAACGTTACAGTTCACTATCAGTTTTTCGTCCGATTCGAAAATCTTTGACTCACAGCAGAACGGCCATAAGGTGCCCGAGGCTGCAATAGACCCATGGAGACAAGTCTGCAGCATGACGATGTATTGAATCGCGACGCAATTTGAGTGTGCCATCGTCATTAGGAGGCCCTGAATGTTAGAATTAACTATCAGTTTTTCGTCCCATTCGATAATCTAGACTCACGGGAGAACGACCATTAGGTGCCCGAGGCAGCAATAGACCCATGGAGACAAGTCTGCTGGATGACGATGTATTGAATCGGGACGCAACTTGTGAGGTCCATCCTCATTAGGTGGCCCTGAATGTTACAATTCACTATCAGTTTTTCGTCCGATTCGAAAATCTTTGAGTCACAGCAGAACGGCCATAAGGTGCCCGAGGCAGCAATTGACACATGGGGACAAGTCTGCTGGAGGACGATGTATTGAATCGGGATGCAATTTGAGTGATCCATCGGCATTAGGTGGCCCTGAACGTTACAATTCACTATCAGTTTTTCGTCTGATTCGAAAATCTTTGACTCACAGCAGAACGGCCATAAGTTGCCCGAGGCAGCAATAGACCCATGGAGACAAGTCTGCTGGAGGACGATGTATTGAATCGGGACGCAATTTGAGTGATCCATCGTCATTAGGTGGCCCAGAATGTTACAATTCACTATCAGTTTTTCGTCCGATTCTAAAATCTTTGACTCACAGCAGAACGGCCACAAGGTGCCCGAGGCAGCAATAGAAACATGATGACAAGTCTGCAGGATGACGATGTATTGAATCGCGACGCAATTTGAGTGTTCCATCGTCATTAAGAGGCCCCGAATGTTAGAATTAACTATCAGTTTTTCGTCCCATTCGATAATCTAGACTCACGGGAGAACGACCATTAGGTGCCCGAGGCAGCAATAGACCCATGGAGACAAGTCTGCTGGATGACGATGTATTGAATCGGGACGCAATTTGTGAGGTCCTTCCTCATTAGGTGGCCCTGAATGTTACAATTCACTATCAGTTTTTCGTCCGATTCGAAAATCTTTGACTCACAGCAGAACGGCCATAAGGTGCCCGAGGCAGCAATAGACCCATGGAGACAAGTCTGCTGGAGGACGATGTATTGAATCGGGACGCAATTTGAGTGATCCATCGTCATTAGGTGGCCCTGAATGTTACAATTCACTATCAGTTTTTCGTCCGATTCGAAAATCTTTGACTCACAGCAGTACGGCCATAAGGTGCCCGAGGCAGCAATAGACCCATGGAGACAAGTTGGTTGGAGGACGATGTATTGAATCGGGACGCAATTTGAGTGATCCATCGTCATTAGGTGGCCCTGAACGTTACAATTCACTATCAGTTTTTCGTCGCATTCGATAATCTAGACCCACAGCAGAACGGCCATAAGGTGCCCGAGGCAGCAATAGACCCATGGAGTCAAGTCGGCTGGAGGACGATGTATTGAATCGGGACGCAATTTGAGTGATCCATCGTCATTAGGTGGCCCTGAATGTTACAATTCACTATCAGTTTTTCTTCCGATTCGAAAATCTTTGACTCACAGCAGAACGGCCATAAGGAGCCCGAGGCAGCAATAGACCCATGGAGACAAGTCTGTTGGAGGACGATGTATTGAATCGGGACGCAATTTGTGTGGTCCATCCTCATTAGGTGGCCCTGAATGTCACAATTCACTATCAGTTTTTCGTCCGATTCGAAAATCTTAGACTCACAGCAGAACGGCCATAAGGTGCCCGAGGCAGCAATAGACCCATGGAGACAAGCCTGCTGGAGGACGATGTATTGAATCGGGACGCAATTTGAGTGATCCATCGTCATTAGGTGGCCCTGAACGTTACAGTTCACTATCAGTTTTTCGTCCGATTCGAAAATCTTTGACTCACAGCAGAACGGCCATAAGGTGCCCGAGGCAGCAATAGACCCATGGAGACAAGTCGGCTGGAGGACGATGTATTGAATCGGGACGCAATTTGAGTGATCCATCGTCATTAGGTGGCCATGAATGTTACAATTCACTATCTGTTTTTCGACCGATTCGAAAATCTTTGACTCACAGCAGAACCGCCATAAGGTGCCCGAGGCAGCAATAGGCCCATGGAGACAAGTCTGCTGGAGGACGATGTATTGAATCGGGATGCAATTTGAGTGATCCATCGTCATTAGGTGGCCCTGAACGTTACAATTCACTATCAGTTTTTCGTCCGATTAGAAAATCTTTGACTCACAGCAGAACGGCCATAAGGTGCCCGAGGCTGCAATAGACCCATGGAGACAAGTCTGCAGCATGACGATGTATTGAATCGCGACGCAATTTGAGTGTGCCATCGTCATTAGGAGGCCCTGAATGTTAGAATTAACTATCAGTTTTTCGTCCCATTCGATAATCTAGACTCACGGGAGAACGACCATTAGGTGCCCGAGGCAGCAATAGACCCATGGAGACAAGTCTGCTGGATGACGATGTATTGAATCGGGACGCAACTTGTGAGGTCCATCCTCATTAGGTGGCCCTGAATGTTACAATTCACTATCAGTTTTTCGTCCGATTCGAAAATCTTTGAGTCACAGCAGAACGGCCATAAGGTGCCCGAGGCAGCAATTGACCCATGGGGACAAGTCTGCTGGATGACGATGTATTGAATCGGGATGCAATTTGAGTGATCCATCGGCATTAGGTGGCCCTGAATGTTACAATTCACTATCAGTTTTTCGTCCGATTCGAAAATCTTTGACTCACAGCAGTACGGCCATAAGGTGCCCGAGGCAGCAATAGACCCATGGAGACAAGTTGGTTGGAGGACGATGTATTCAATCGGGACGCAATTTGAGTGATGCATCGTCATTAGGTGGCCCTGAACGTTACAATTCACTATCAGTTTTTCGTCGCATTCGATAATCTAGACCCACAGCAGAACGGCCATAAGGTGCCCGAGGCAGCAATAGACCCATGGAGTCAAGTCGGCTGGAGGACGATGTATTGAATCGGGACGCAATTTGAGTGATCCATCGTCATTAGGTGGCCCTGATCGGGACGCAATTTGTGTGGTCCATCCTCATTAGGTGGCCCTGAATGTCACAATTCACTATCAGTTTTTCGTCCGATTCGAAAATCTTAGACTCACAGCAGAACGGCCATAAGGTGCCCGAGGCAGCAATAGACCCATGGAGACAAGCCTGCTGGAGGACGATGTATTGAATCGGGACGCAATTTGAGTGATCCATCGTCATTAGGTGGCCCTGAACGTTACAGTTCACTATCAGTTTTTCGTCCGATTCGAAAATCTTTGACTCACAGCAGAACGGCCATAAGGTGCCCGAGGCAGCAATAGACCCATGGAGACAAGTCGGCTGGAGGACGATGTATTGAATCGGGACGCAATTTGAGTGATCCATCGTCATTAGGTGGCCATGAATGTTACAATTCACTATCTGTTTTTCGTCCGATTCGAAAATCTTTGACTCACAGCAGAACCGCCATAAGGTGCCCGAGGCAGCAATAGGCCCATGGAGACAAGTCTGCTGGAGGACGATGTATTGAATCGGGATGCAATTTGAGTGATCCATCGTCATTAGGTGGCCCTGAACGTTACAATTCACTATCAGTTTTTCGTCCGATTAGAAAATCTTTGACTCACAGCAGAACGGCCATAAGGTGCCCGAGGCTGCAATAGACCCATGGAGACAAGTCTGCAGCATGACGATGTATTGAATCGCGACGCAATTTGAGTGTGCCATCGTCATTAGGAGGCCCTGAATGTTAGAATTAACTATCAGTTTTTCGTCCCATTCGATAATCTAGACTCACGGGAGAACGACCATTAGGTGCCCGAGGCAGCAATAGACCCATGGAGACAAGTCTGCTGGATGACGATGTATTGAATCGGGACGCAACTTGTGAGGTCCATCCTCATTAGGTGGCCCTGAATGTTACAATTCACTATCAGTTTTTCGTCCGATTCGAAAATCTTTGAGTCACAGCAGAACGGCCATAAGGTGCCCGAGGCAGCAATTGACCCATGGGGACAAGTCTGCTGGATGACGATGTATTGAATCGGCATGCAATTTGAGTGATCCATCGGCATTAGGTGGCCCTGAACGTTACAATTCACTATCAGTTTTTCGTCTGATTCGAAAATCTTTGACTCACAGCAGAACGGCCATAAGTTGCCCGAGGCAGCAATAGACCCATGGAGACAAGTCTGCTGGAGGACGATGTATTGAATCGGGACGCAATTTGAGTGATCCATCGTCATTAGGTGGCCCAGAATGTTACAATTCACTATCAGTTTTTCGTCCGATTCGAAAATCTTTGACTCACAGCAGAACGGCCACAAGGTGCCCGAGGCAGCAATAGACCCATGGGGTCAAGTCTGTTGGAGGACGATGTATTGAATCGGGACGCAATTTGTGTGGTCCATCCTCATTAGGTGGCCCTGAATGTTACAATTCACTATCAGTTTTTCGTCCGATTCGAAAATCTTTGACTCACAGCAGAACGGCCATAAGGTGCCCGAGGCAGCAATAGACCCATGGAGACAAGCCTGCTGGAGGACGATGTATTGCTTCGGGGCCCAATTTGAGTGATCCATCGTCATTAGGTGGCCCTGAACGTTACAGTTCACTATCAGTTTTTCGTCCGATTCGAAAATCTTTGACTCACAGCAGAACGGCCATAAGGTGCCCGAGGCAGCAATAGACCCATGGAGACAAGTCTGCTGGAGGACGATGTATTGAATCGGGACGCAATTTGAGTGATCCATCGTCATTAGGTGGCCCTGAACGTTACAATTCACTATCAGTTTTTCGTCGCATTCGATAATCTAGACTCACAGCAGAACGGCCATAAGGTGCCCGAGGCAGCAATAGACACATGGAGTCAAGTCGGCTGGAGGACGATGTATTGAATCGGGACGCAATTTGAGTGATCCATCGTCATTAGGTGGCCCTGAATGTTACAATTCACTATCAGTTTTTCGTCCGATTCGAAAATTTTTGACTCACAGCAGAACGGCCACAAGCTACCCGAGGCAGCAATAGACCCATGGAGACAAGTCTGCAGGATGACGATGTATTGAATCGCGACGCAATTTGAGTGTTCCATCGTCATTAGGAGTCCCTGAATGTTAGAATTAACTATCAGTTTTTCGTCCCATTCGATAATCTAGACTCACGGGAGAACGACCATAAGGTGCCCGAGGCAGCAATAGACCCATGGAGACAAGTCTGCTGGATGACGACGTATTGAATCGGGACGCAATTTGAGTGATCCATCGTCATTAGGTGGCCCTGAACGTTACAATTCACTATCAGTTTTTCGTCCGATTGGAAAATCTTTGACTCACAGCAGAACGGCCATAAGGTGCCCGAGGCAACAATAGACCCATGGAGACAAGTCTGCTGGATGACGATGTATTGAATCGCGACGCAATTTGAGTGTTCCATCGGCATTAGGAGACCCTGAATGTTACAATTCACTATCAGTTTTTCGTCCGATTCGAAAATATTTGAGTCACAGCAGAACGGCCATAAGGTGCCCGCATCAGCAATAGACCCATGGAGACAAGTCTGCTGGAGGACGATGTATTGAATCGGGACGCAATTTGAGTGATCCATCGTCACTAGGTGGCCCTGAATGTTACAATTCACTATCAGTTTTTCATCCGATTGGAAAATCACACTCACAGCAGAACGGCCATAAGGTGCCCGAGGCAGCAACAGACCCATGGAGACAAGTTGGCTGGAGGTCGATGTATTGAATCGGGACGCAATTTGAGTGATCCATCGTCATTAGGTGGCCCTGAATGTTACAATTCACTATCGGTTTTTCTTCCGATCCGAAAATTTTTGACTCACAGCAGAACGGCCATAAGGAGCCCGAGGCAGCAATAGACCCATGGAGACAAGTCTGTTGGAGGACGATGTATTGAATCGGGACGCAATTTGTGTAGTCCATCCTCATTAGGTGGCCCTGAATGTTACAATTCACTATCAGTTTTTCGTCCGATTCGAAAATCTTTGACTCACAGCAGAACGGCCATAAGGTGCCCGAGGCAGCAATAGACCCATGGAGACAAGCATGCTGGAGGACGATGTATTGAATCGGGACGCAATTTGAGTGATCCATCGTCATTAGGTGGCCCTGAACGTTACAATTCACTATCTGTTTTTCGTCGCATTCGATAATCTAGACTCACAGCAGAACGGCCATAAGGTGCCCGACTCAGCAATAGACCCATGGAGACAAGTCGGCTGGAGGACGATGTATTGAATCGGGACGCAATTTGAGTGTTCCATCGTCATTAGGTGGCCATGAATGTTACAATTCACTATCTGTTTTTCGTCCGATTCGAAAATCTTTGACTCACAGCAGAACGGCCATAAGGTGCCCGAGGCAGCTATAGACCCATGGAGACAAGTCTGCTGGAGGACGATGTATTGCTTCGGGGCCCAATTTGAGTGATCCATCGTCATTAGGTGGCCCTGAACGTTACAGTTCACTATCAGTTTTTCGTCCGATTCGAAAATCTTTGACTCACAGCAGAACGGCCATAAGGTGCCCGAGGCAGCAATAGACCCATGGAGACAAGTCGGCTGGAGGACGATGTATTGAATCGGGACGCAATTTGAGTGATTCATCGTCTTTAGGTGGCCCTGAATTATACAATTCACTATCAGTTTTTCGTCAGATTTGAAAATCTTTGAGTCACAGCAGAACGGCCATAAGGTGCCCGAGGCAGCAATAGACCCATGAAGACAAGTCTGCTGGAGGACGATGTATTGAACCGGGACGCAATTTGAGTGATCCATCGTCATTAGGTGGCCCTGAACGTTACAATTCACTATCAGTTCTTCGTCCGATTCGAAAATCTTTGACCCACAGCAAAACGGCCATAAGGTGCCCGAGGCAGCAATAGACCCATGGGGACAAGTCGGCTGGAGGACGATGTATTGAATCGGGACGCAAATTGAGTGATCCATCGTCATTAGGTGGCCCTGAAAGTTACAATTCACTATCAGTTTTTCGTCCGATTCGAAAATCTTTGACTCACAGGAGAACGGCCATAAGGTGCCCGATGCAGCAATAGCCCCACGGAGACAAGTCGGCTGGAGGACGATGTATTGAATCGGGACGCAATTTGAGTGATCCATCGTCATTAGGTGGCCATGAATGTTACAATTCACTATCTGTTTTTCGTCCGATTCGAAAATCTTTGACTCACAGCAGAACGGCCATAAGGTGCCCGAGGCAGCAATAGACCCATGGAGTCAAGTCGGCTGGAGGACGATGTATTGAATCGGGACGCAATTTGAGTGATCCATCGCCATTAGGTGGCCCTGAATGTTACAATTCACTATCAGTTTTTCGTCCGATTCGAAAATCTTTGACTCACAGCAGAACGGCCACAAGGTGCCCGAGGCAGCAATAGACCCATGGAGACAAGTCTGCAGGATGACGATGTATTGGATCGCGACGCAATTTGAGTGTTCCATCGTCATTAGGAGGCCCTGAATGTTAGAATTAACTATCAGTTTTTCGTCCCATTCGATAATCTAGACTCACGGGAGAACGACCATTAGGTGCCCGAGGCAGCAATAGACCCATGGAGACAAGTCAGCTGGATGACGATGTATTGAATCGGGACGCAATTTGTGTGGTCCATCCTCATTAGGTGGCCCTGAATGTTACAATTCACTATCAGTTTTTCGTCGCATTCGATAATCTACACTCACAGCAGAACGGCCATAAGGTGCCCGAGGCAGCAATAGACACATGGAGTCAAGTCGGCTGGAGGACGATGTATTGAATCGGGACGCAGTTTGAGTGATCCATTGTCATTAGGTGGCCCTGAATGTTACAATTCACTATCAGTTTTTCGTCCGATTCGAAAATTTTTGACTCACAGCAGAACGGCCACAAGCTACCCGAGGCAGCAATAGACCCATGGAGACAAGTCTGCAGGATGACGATGTATTGAATCGCGACGCAATTTGAGTGTTCCATCGTCATTAGGAGTCCCTGAATGTTAGAATTAACTATCAGTTTTTCGTCCCATTCGATAATCTAGACTCACGGGAGAACGACCATATGGTGCCCGAGGCAGCAATAGACCCATGGAGACAAGTCTGCTGGATGACGACGTATTGAATCGGGACGCAATTTGAGTGATCCATCGTCATTAGGTGGCCCTGAACGTTACAATTCACTATCAGTTTTTCGTCCGATTGGAAAATCTTTGACTCACAGCAGAACGGCCATAAGGTGCCCGAGGCAACAATAGACCCATGGAGACAAGTCTGCTGGATGACGATGTATTGAATCGCGACGCAATTTGAGTGTTCCATCGGCATTAGGAGACCCTGAATGTTACAATTCACTATCAGTTTTTCGTCCGATTCGAAAATCTTTGAGTCACAGCAGAACGGCCATAAGGTGCCCGCATCAGCAATAGACCCATGGAGACAAGTCTGCTGGAGGACGATGTATTGAATCGGGACGCAATTTGAGTGATCCATCGTCATTAGGTGGCCCTGAAAGTTACAATTCACTATCAGTTTTTCGTCCGATTGGAAAATCACACTCACAGCAGAACGGCCATAAGGTGCCCGAGGCAGCAACAGACCCATGGAGAAAAGTTGGCTGGAGGTCGATGTATTGAATCGGGACGCAATTTGAGTGATCCATCGTCATTAGGTGGCCCTGAATGTTACAATTCACTATCTGTTTTTCGTCCGATTCGAAAATCTTTGACTCACAGCAGAACGGCCATAAGGTGCCCGAGGCAGCAATAGACCCATGGAGACAAGTCTGCTGGAGGACGATGTATTGAATCGGGACGCAATTTGAGTGATCCATCGTCATTAGGTGGCCCTGAACTATCAGTTTTTCGTCCGATTCAAAAATCTTTGACTCACATTAGAACGGCCATAATGTGCCCGAGGCAGCAATAGACCCATGGAGACAAGTCGGCTGGAGGACGAAGTATTGAATCGGGACGCAATTTGAGTGATCCATCGTCATTAGGTGGCCCTGAACGTTACAATTCACTATCAGTTTTTCGTCGCATTCGATAATCTAGACTCACAGCAGAACGGCCGTAAGGTGCCCGAGGCAGCAATAGACCCATGGAGTCAAGTCGGCTGGAGGACGATGTATTGAATCGGGACGCAATTTGAGTGATCCATCGTCATTAGGTGGCCCTGAATGTTACAATTCACTATCAGTTTTTCGTCCGATTCGAAAATCTTTGACTCACAGCAGAACGGCCATAAGGTGCCCGAGGCAGCAATAGACCCATGGAGACAAGTCTGCAGGATGGCGATGTATTGAATCGCGACGCAATTTGAGTGCTCCATCGTCATTAGGAGGACCTGAATGTTAGAATTAACTATCAGTTTTTCGTCCGATTCGATAATCTAGACTCACGGGAGAACGACCATAAGGTGCCCGAGGCAGCAATAGACCCATCGAGACAAGTCTGCTGGATGACGATGTATTGAATCGGGACGCAATTTGAGTGATCCATCGTCATTAGGTGGCCCTGGATGTTACAATTCACTATCTGTTTTTCGCCCGATGCGAAAATCTTTGACTCACAGCAGAACCGCCATAAGGTGCCCGAGGCAGCAATAGACCCATGGAGACAAGTCTGCTGGATGACGATGTATTGAATCCCGACGCAATTTGAGTGATCCATCGTCATTAGGAGGTCCTGAATGTTACAATTCACTATCAGTTTTTCGTCCGATTCGAAAATCTTTGACTCACAGCAGAACCGCCATAAGGTGCCCGAGGCAGCAATAGGCCCATGGAGACAAGTCTGCTGGAGGACGATGTATTGAATCGGGACGCAATTTGAGTGATCCATCGTCATTAGGTGGCCCTGAACGTTACAATTCACTATCAGTTTTTCGTCCGATTCGAAAATCTTTGACTCACAGCAGAACGGCCATAAGGTGCCCGAGGCAGCAATAGACCCATGGAGACAAGTCTGCTAGAGGACGATGTATTGAATCGGGACGCAATTTGAGTGATCCATCGTCATTAGGTGGCCCTGAACGTTACAATTCGCTATCAGTTTTTCGTCGCATTCGATAATCTAGACTCACAGCAGAACGGCCATAAGGTGCCCGAGGCAGCAATAGACCCATGGAGTCAAGTCGGCTGGAGGACGATGTATTGAATCGGGACGCAATTTGAGTGATCCATCGTCATTAGGTGGCCCTGAATGTTACAATTCACTATCAGTTTTTCGTCCGATTCGAAAAACTTTGACTCACAGCAGAACGGCCACAAGGTGCCCGAGGCAGCAATAGACCCATGGAGACAAGTCTGCAGGATGACGATGTATTGAATCGCGACGCAATTTGAGTGTTCCATCGTCATTAGGAGGCCCTGAATGTTAGAATTAACTATCAGTTTTTCGTCCCATTCGATAATCTAGACTCACGGGAGAACGACCATAAGGTGCCCGAGGCAGCAATAGACCCATGGAGACAAGTCTGCCGGATGACGACGTATTGAATCGGGACGCAGTTTGAGTGATCCATCGTCATTAGGTGGCCCTGAATGTTACAATTCACTATCTGTTTTTCGTTCGATTCGAAAATCTTTGACTCACAGCAGAACGGCCATAAGGTGCCCGAGGCAGCAATAGACCCATGGAGACAAGTCTGCTGGAGGACGATGTATTGAATCGGGACGCAATTTGAGTGATCCATCGTCATTAGGTGGACCTGAACGTTACAATTCACTGTCAGTTTTTCGTCCGATTCGAAAATCTTTGACTCACAGCAGAACGGCCATAAGGAGCCCGAGGCAGCTATAGACCCATGGAGACAAGTCTGTTGGAGGACGATGTATTGAATCGGGACGCAATTTGAGTGATCCATCGTCATTAGGTGGCCCTGAGAGTTACAATTCACTATCAGTTTTTCGTCCGATTGGAAAATCACACTCACAGCAGAACGGCCATAAGGTGCCCGAGGCAGCAAAAGACCCATGGAGACAAGTTGGCTGGAGGACGATGTATTGAATCGGGACGCAATTTGAGTGATCCATCGTCATTAGGTGGCCCTGAATGTTACAATTCACTATCGGTTTTTCCTCTGATTCGAAAATCTTTGACTCACAGCAGAACGGCCATAAGGAGCCCGAGGCAGCTATAGACCCATGGAGACAAGTCTGTTGGAGGACGATGTATTGAATCGGGACGCAATTTTTGTGGTCCATCCTCATTAGGTGGCCCTGAATGTTACAATTCACTATCAGTTTTTCGTCCGATTCGAAAATCTTTGACTCACAGAAGAACGGCCATAAGGTGCCCGAGGCAGCAATAGACCCATGGAGACAAGCCTGCTGGAGGACGATGTATTGAATCGGGACGCAATTTGAGTGATCCATCGTCATTAGGTGGCCCTGAACGTTACAATACACTATCAGTTTTTCGTCCGATTCGAAAATCTTTGACTCACAGCAGAACGGCCATAAGGTGCCCGAGGCAGCAATAGACCCATGGAGGCAAGTCGGCTGGAGGACGATGTATTGAATCGGGACGCAATTTGAGTGATCCATCGTCATTAGGTGGCCCTGAACGTTACAATTAACTATCAGTTTTTCGTCCGATTCGAAAATCTTTGACTCACAGCAGAACGGCCATAAGGTGCCCGAGGCAGCAATAGACCCATGGAGACAAGTCTGCTGGAGGACGATGTATTGAATCGGGACGCAATTTGAGTGATCCATCGTCATTAGGTGGCCCTGAACGTTACAATTCACTACCACTTTTTCGTCGCATTCGATAATCTAGACTCACAGCAGAACGGCCATAAGGTGCCCGACTCAGCAATAGACCCATGGAGACAAGTCGGCTGGAGGACGATGTATTGAATCGGGACGCAATTTGAGTGTTCCATCGTCATTAGGTGGCCATGAATGTTACAATTCACTATCTGTTTTTCGTCCGATTCGAAAATCTTTGACTCACAGCAGAACGGCCATAAGGTGCCCGAGGCTGCAATAGACCCATGGAGACAAGTCTGCTGGAGGACGATGTATTGAATCGGGACGCAATTTGAGTGATCCATCGTCATTAGGTGGCCCTGAACGTTACAATTCACTATCAGTTTTTCGTCCGATTCAAAAATCTTTGACTCACAGCAGAACGGCCATAAGGTGCCCGAGGCAGCAATAGACCCATGGAGACAAGTCGGCTGGAGGACGAAGTAATGAATCGGGACGCAATTTGAGTGATCCATCGTCATTAGGTGGCCCTGAACGTTACAATTCACTATCAGTTTTTCGTCGCATTCGATAATCTAGACTCACAGCTGAACGGCCATAAGGTGCCCGAGGCAGCAATAGACCCATGGAGTCAAGTCGGCTGGGGAACGATGTATTGAATCGGGACGCAATTTGAGTGATCCATCGTCATTAGGTGGCCCTGAATGTTACAATTCACTATCAGTTTTTTGTCCGATTCGAAAATCTTTGACTCACAGCAGAACGGCCATAAGGTGCCCGAGGCATCAATAGACCCATGGAGACAAGTCTGCAGGATGACGATGTATTGAATCGCGACGCAATTTGAGTGTTCCATCGTCATTAGGAGGCCCTGAATGTTAGAATTAACTATCAGTTTTTCGTCCCATTCGATAATCTAGACTCACGGGAGAACGACCATAAGGTGCCCGAGGCAGCAATAGACCCATGGAGACAAGTCTGCTGGATGACGATGTATTGAATCGGGACGCAATTTGAGTGATCCATTGTCATTAGGTGGCCCTGAATGTTACAATTCGCTATCTGTTTTTCGTCCGATGCGAAAATCTTTGACTCACAGCAGAACGGCCATAAGGTGCCCGAGGCAGCAATAGACCCATGGAGACAAGTCTGCTGGATGACGATGTATTGAATCGGGACGCAATTTGAGTGATCCATTGTCATTAGGTGGCCCTGAATGTTACAATTCGCTATCTGTTTTTCGTCCGATGCGAAAATCTTTGACTCACAGCAGAACGGCCATAAGGTGCCCGAGGCAACAATAGACCCATGGAGACAAGTCTGCTGGATGACGATGTATTGAATCGCGACGCAATTTGAGTGTTCCATCGGCATTAGGAGACCCTGAATGTTACAATTCACTATCAGTTTTTCGTCCGATTCGAAAATCTTTGAGTCACAGCAGAACGGCCATAAGGTGCCCGCATCAGCAATAGACCCATGGAGACAAGTCTGCTGGAGGACGATGTATTGAATCGGGACGCAATTTGAGTGATCCATCGTCATTAGGTGGCCCTGAAAGTTACAATTCACTATCAGTTTTTCGTCCGATTGGAAAATCACACTCACAGCAGAACGGCCATAAGGTGCCCGAGGCAGCAACAGACCCATGGAGAAAAGTTGGCTGGAGGTCGATGTATTGAATCGGGACGCAATTTGAGTGATCCATCGTCATTAGGTGGCCCTGAATGTTACAATTCACTATCTGTTTTTCGTCCGATTCGAAAATCTTTGACTCACAGCAGAACGGCCATAAGGTGCCCGAGGCAGCAATAGACCCATGGAGACAAGTCTGCTGGAGGACGATGTATTGAATCGGGACGCAATTTGAGTGATCCATCGTCATTAGGTGGCCCTGAACTATCAGTTTTTCGTCCGATTCAAAAATCTTTGACTCACATTAGAACGGCCATAATGTGCCCGAGGCAGCAATAGACCCATGGAGACAAGTCGGCTGGAGGACGAAGTATTGAATCGGGACGCAATTTGAGTGATCCATCGTCATTAGGTGGCCCTGAACGTTACAATTCACTATCAGTTTTTCGTCGCATTCGATAATCTAGACTCACAGCAGAACGGCCGTAAGGTGCCCGAGGCAGCAATAGACCCATGGAGTCAAGTCGGCTGGAGGACGATGTATTGAATCGGGACGCAATTTGAGTGATCCATCGTCATTAGGTGGCCCTGAATGTTACAATTCACTATCAGTTTTTCGTCCGATTCGAAAATCTTTGACTCACAGCAGAACGGCCATAAGGTGCCCGAGGCAGCAATAGACCCATGGAGACAAGTCTGCAGGATGGCGATGTATTGAATCGCGACGCAATTTGAGTGCTCCATCGTCATTAGGAGGACCTGAATGTTAGAATTAACTATCAGTTTTTCGTCCGATTCGATAATCTAGACTCACGGGAGAACGACCATAAGGTGCCCGAGGCAGCAATAGACCCATCGAGACAAGTCTGCTGGATGACGATGTATTGAATCGGGACGCAATTTGAGTGATCCATCGTCATTAGGTGGCCCTGGATGTTACAATTCACTATCTGTTTTTCGCCCGATGCGAAAATCTTTGACTCACAGCAGAACCGCCATAAGGTGCCCGAGGCAGCAATAGACCCATGGAGACAAGTCTGCTGGATGACGATGTATTGAATCCCGACGCAATTTGAGTGATCCATCGTCATTAGGAGGTCCTGAATGTTACAATTCACTATCAGTTTTTCGTCCGATTCGAAAATCTTTGACTCACAGCAGAACCGCCATAAGGTGCCCGAGGCAGCAATAGGCCCATGGAGACAAGTCTGCTGGAGGACGATGTATTGAATCGGGACGCAATTTGAGTGATCCATCGTCATTAGGTGGCCCTGAACGTTACAATTCACTATCAGTTTTTCGTCCGATTCGAAAATCTTTGACTCACAGCAGAACGGCCATAAGGTGCCCGAGGCAGCAATAGACCCATGGAGACAAGTCTGCTAGAGGACGATGTATTGAATCGGGACGCAATTTGAGTGATCCATCGTCATTAGGTGGCCCTGAACGTTACAATTCGCTATCAGTTTTTCGTCGCATTCGATAATCTAGACTCACAGCAGAACGGCCATAAGGTGCCCGAGGCAGCAATAGACCCATGGAGTCAAGTCGGCTGGAGGACGATGTATTGAATCGGGACGCAATTTGAGTGATCCATCGTCATTAGGTGGCCCTGAATGTTACAATTCACTATCATTTTTTCGTCCGATTCGAAAAACTTTGACTCACAGCAGAACGGCCACAAGGTGCCCGAGGCAGCAATAGACCCATGGAGACAAGTCTGCAGGATGACGATGTATTGAATCGCGACGCAATTTGAGTGTTCCATCGTCATTAGGAGGCCCTGAATGTTAGAATTAACTATCAGTTTTTCGTCCCATTCGATAATCTAGACTCACGGGAGAACGACCATAAGGTGCCCGAGGCAGCAATAGACCCATGGAGACAAGTCTGCCGGATGACGACGTATTAAATCGGGACGCAGTTTGAGTGATCCATCGTCATTAGGTGGCCCTGAATGTTACAATTCACTATCTGTTTTTCGTTCGATTCGAAAATCTTTGACTCACAGCAGAACGGCCATAAGGTGCCCGAGGCAGCAATAGACCCATGGAGACAAGTCTGCTGGAGGACGATGTATTGAATCGGGACGCAATTTGAGTGATCCATCGTCATTAGGTGGACCTGAACGTTACAATTCACTGTCAGTTTTTCGTCCGATTCGAAAATCTTTGACTCACAGCAGAACGGCCATAAGGAGCCCGAGGCAGCTATAGACCCATGGAGACAAGTCTGTTGGAGGACGATGTATTGAATCGGGACGCAATTTGAGTGATCCATCGTCATTAGGTGGCCCTGAGAGTTACAATTCACTATCAGTTTTTCGTCCGATTGGAAAATCACACTCACAGCAGAACGGCCATAAGGTGCCCGAGGCAGCAAAAGACCCATGGAGACAAGTTGGCTGGAGGACGATGTATTGAATCGGGACGCAATTTGAGTGATCCATCGTCATTAGGTGGCCCTGAATGTTACAATTCACTATCGGTTTTTCCTCTGATTCGAAAATCTTTGACTCACAGCAGAACGGCCATAAGGAGCCCGAGGCAGCTATAGACCCATGGAGACAAGTCTGTTGGAGGACGATGTATTGAATCGGGACGCAATTTTTGTGGTCCATCCTCATTAGGTGGCCCTGAATGTTACAATTCACTATCAGTTTTTCGTCCGATTCGAAAATCTTTGACTCACAGAAGAACGGCCATAAGGTGCCCGAGGCAGCAATAGACCCATGGAGACAAGCCTGCTGGAGGACGATGTATTGAATCGGGACGCAATTTGAGTGATCCATCGTCATTAGGTGGCCCTGAATGTTACAATACACTATCAGTTTTTCGTCCGATTCGAAAATCTTTGACTCACAGCAGAACGGCCATAAGGTGCCCGAGGCAGCAATAGACCCATGGAGGCAAGTCGGCTGGAGGACGATGTATTGAATCGGGACGCAATTTGAGTGATCCATCGTCATTAGGTGGCCCTGAACGTTACAATTAACTATCAGTTTTTCGTCCGATTCGAAAATCTTTGACTCACAGCAGAACGGCCATAAGGTGCCCGAGGCAGCAATAGACCCATGGAGACAAGTCTGCTGGAGGACGATGTATTGAATCGGGACGCAATTTGAGTGATCCATCGTCATTAGGTGGCCCTGAACGTTACAATTCACTACCACTTTTTCGTCGCATTCGATAATCTAGACTCACAGCAGAACGGCCATAAGGTGCCCGACTCAGCAATAGACCCATGGAGACAAGTCGGCTGGAGGACGATGTATTGAATCGGGACGCAATTTGAGTGTTCCATCGTCATTAGGTGGCCATGAATGTTACAATTCACTATCTGTTTTTCGTCCGATTCGAAAATCTTTGACTCACAGCAGAACGGCCATAAGGTGCCCGAGGCAGCAATAGACCCATGGAGACAAGTCTGCTGGAGGACGATGTATTGAATCGGGACGCAATTTGAGTGATCCATCGTCATTAGGTGGCCCTGAACGTTACAATTCACTATCAGTTTTTCGTCCGATTCAAAAATCTTTGACTCACAGCAGAACGGCCATAAGGTGCCCGAGGCAGCAATAGACCCATGGAGACAAGTCGGCTGGAGGACGAAGTAATGAATCGGGACGCAATTTGAGTGATCCATCGTCATTAGGTGGCCCTGAACGTTACAATTCACTATCAGTTTTTCGTCGCATTCGATAATCTAGACTCACAGCTGAACGGCCATAAGGTGCCCGAGGCAGCAATAGACCCATGGAGTCAAGTCGGCTGGGGAACGATGTATTGAATCGGGACGCAATTTGAGTGATCCATCGTCATTAGGTGGCCCTGAATGTTACAATTCACTATCAGTTTTTTGTCCGATTCGAAATTCTTTGACTCACAGCAGAACGGCCATAAGGTGCCCGAGGCATCAATAGACCCATGGAGACAAGTCTGCAGGATGACGATGTATTGAATCGCGACGCAATTTGAGTGTTCCATCGTCATTAGGAGGCCCTGAATGTTAGAATTAACTATCAGTTTTTCGTCCCATTCGATAATCTAGACTCACGGGAGAACGACCATAAGGTGCCCGAGGCAGCAATAGACCCATGGAGACAAGTCTGCTGGATGACGATGTATTGAATCGGGACGCAATTTGAGTGATCCATTGTCATTAGGTGGCCCTGAATGTTACAATTCGCTATCTGTTTTTCGTCCGATGCGAAAATCTTTGACTCACAGCAGAACGGCCATAAGGTGCCCGAGGCAGCAATAGACCCATGGAGACAAGTCTGCTGGATGACGATGTATTGAATCGCGACGCAATTTGAGTGTTCCATCGTCATTAGGAGGCCCTGAATGTTACAATTCACTATCAGTTTTTCGTCCGATTCGAAAATCTTTGAGTCACAGCATAAGGTGCCCGAATCAGCAATAGACCCATGGAGACAAGTCTGCTGGAGGAGGATGTATTGAATCGGGACGCAATTTGAGGGATCCATCGTCATTAGGTGCACCTGAACGTTACAATTAACAATCAGTTCTTCGTCCGATTCGAAAATCTTTGACCCACAGCAGAACGGCCATAAGGTGCCCGAGGCAGCAATAGACCCATGGGGACAAGCCTGCTGGAGGACGATGTATTGAATCGGGACGCAATTTGAGTGATGCATCGTCATTAGGTGGCCCTGAACGTTACAATTCACTATCAGTTTTTCGTCCAATTCGAAAATCTTTGACTCACAGCAGAACGGCCATAAGGTGCCCGAGGCAGCAATAGACCCATGGAGACAAGTCGGCTGGAGGACGATGTATTGAATCGGGACGCAATTTGAGTGATCCATCGTCATTAGGTGGCCCTGAATGTTACAATTCACTATCAGTTTTTCGTCAGATTTGAAAATCTTTGAGTCACAAGCGAACGGCCATAAGGTGCCCGAGGCAGCAATAGACCCATGGAGACAAGTCGGCTGGAGGACGATGTATTGAATCGGGACGCAATTTGAGTGATCCATCGTCATTAAGTGGCCCTGAACGTTACAATTCACTATCAGGTCTTCGTCCGATTCGAAAATCTTTGACCCACAGCAGAACGGCCATAAGGTGCCCGAGGCAGCAATAGACCCATGGAGACAAGTCGGCTGGAGGACGATGTATTGAATCGGGACGCAATTTGAGTGATCCATCGTCATTAGGTGGCCCTGAAAGTTACAATTCACTATCAGTTTTTCGTCCGATTCGAAAATCTCTGACTCACAGGAGGACGGCCATAAGGTGCCCGATGCAGCAATAGACCCATGGAGACAAAGTCAGCTGGAGGACGATGTATTGAATCGGGATGCAATTTGAGTGATCCATCGTCATTAGGTGGCCATGAATGTTACAATTCACTATCTGTTTTTCGTCCGATTCGAAAATCTTTGACTCACAGCAGAACCGCCATAAGGTGCCCGAGGCAGCAATAGGCCCATGGAGACAAGTCTGCTGGAGGACGATGTATTGAATCGGGACGCAATTTGAGCGATCCATCGTCATTAGGTGGCCCTGAACGTTACAATTCACTATCAGTTTTTCGTCCGATTCGAAAATCTTTGACTCACAGCAGAACGGCCATAAGGTGCCCGAGGCAGCAATAGACCCATGGAGACAAGTCTGCTGGAGGACGATGTATTGAATCGGGACGCAATTTGAGTGATCCATCGTCATTAGGTGGCCCTCAACGTTACAATTCACTATCAGTTTTTCGTCGCATTCGATAATCTAGACACACAGCTGAACGGCCATAAGGTGCCCGAGGCAGCATTAGACCCATGGAGTCAAGTCGGCTGGAGGACGATGTATTGAATCGGGACGCAATTTGAGTGATCCATCGTCATTAGGTGGCCCTGAATGTTACAATTCACTATCAGTTTTTCGTCCGATTCGAAAATCTTTGACTCACAGCAGAACGGCCACAAGGTGCCCGAGGCAGCAATAGACCCATGGAGACAAGTCTGCAGGATGACGATGTATTGAATCGCGACGCAATTTGAGTGTTCCATCGTCATTAGGAGGCCCTGAATGTTAGAATTAACTATCAGTTTTTCGTCCCATTTGATAATCTAGACTCACGGGAGAACGGCCATAAGGTGCCCGAGGCAGCAATAGACCCATGGAGACAAGTCTGCTGGATGACGACGTATTGAATCGGGACGCAATTTGAGTGATCCATCGTCATTAGGTGGCCCTGAATGTTACAATTCAGTATCTCTTTTTCGTCCGATTCGAAAATCTTTGACTCACAGCAGAACGGCCATAAGGTGCCCGAGGCAGCAATAGACCCATGGAGACAAGTCGGCTGGAGGACGATGTATTGAATCGGGACGCAATTTGAGTGATCCATCGTCATTAGGTGGCCCTGAATGTTACAATTCACTATCAGTTTTTCGTCAGATTTGAAAATCTTTGAGTCACAAGCGAACGGCCATAAGGTGCCCGAGGCAGCAATAGACCCATGGAGACAAGTCGGGTGGAGGACGATGTATTGAATCGGGACGCAATTTGAGTGATCCATCGTCATTAAGTGGCCCTGAACGTTACAATTCACTATCAGGTCTTCGTCCGATTCGAAAATCTTTGACCCACAGCAGAACGGCCATAAGGTGCCCGAGGCAGCAATAGACCCATGGAGACAAGTCTGCTGGAGGACGATGTATTGAATCGGGACGCAATTTGAGTGATCCATCGTCATTAGGTGGCCCAGAACGTTACAATTCACTATCAGTTTTTCGTCCGATTCAAAAATCTTTGACTCACAGCAGAACGGCCATAAGGTGCCCGAGGCAGCAATAGACCCATGGAGACAAGTCGGCTGGAGGACGAAGTATTGAATCGGGACGCAATTTGAGTGATCCATCGTCATTGAGTGGCCCTGAACGTTACAATTCACTATCAGTTTTTCGTCGCATTCGATAATCTAGACTCACAGCTGAACGGCCATAAGGTGCCTGAGGCAGCAATAGACCCATGGAGTCAAGTCGGCTGGGGAACGATGTATTGAATCGGGACGCAATTTGAGTGATCCATCGTCATTAGGTGGCCCTGAATGTTACAATTCACTATCAGTTTTTTGTCCGATTCGAAAATCTTTGACTCACAGCAGAACGGCCATAAGGTGCCCGAGGCAGCAATAGACCCATGGAGACAAGTCTGCAGGATGACGATGTATTGAATCGCGACGCAATTTGAGTGTTCCATCGTCATTAGGAGGCCCTGAATGTTAGAATTAACTATCAGTTTTTCGTCCCATTCGATAATCTAGACTCACGGGAGAACGACCATAAGGTGCCCGATGCAGCAATAGACCCATGGAGACAAGTCTGCTGGATGACGATGTATTGAATCGGGACGCAATTTGAGTGATCCATCGTCATTAGGTGGCCCTGAATGTTACAATTCGCTATCTGTTTTTCGTCCGATGCGAAAATCTTTGACTCACAGCAGAACGGCCATAAGGTGCCCGAGGCAGCAATAGACCCATGGAGACAAGTCTGCTGGATGACGATGTATTGAATCGCGACGCAATTTGAGTGTTCCATCGTCATTAGGAGGCCCTGAATGTTACAATTCACTATCAGTTTTTCGTCCGATTCGAAAATCTTTGAGTCACAGCATAAGGTGCCCGAATCAGCAATAGACCCATGGAGACAAGTCTGCTGGAGGAGGATGTATTGAATCGGGACGCAATTTGAGGGATCCATCGTCATTAGGTGGCCCTGAACGTTACAATTAACAATCAGTTCTTCGTCCGATTCGAAAATCTTTGACCCACAGCTGAACGGCCATAAGGTGCCCGAGGCAGCAATAGACCCATGGGGACAAGCCTGCTGGAGGACGATGTATTGAATCGGGACGCAATTTGAGTGATGCATCGTCATTAGGTGGCCCTGAACGTTACAATTCACTATCAGTTTTTCGTCCAATTCGAAAATCTTTGACTCACAGCAGAACGGCCATAAGGTGCCCGAGGCAGCAATAGACCCATGGAGACAAGTCGGCTGGAGGACGATGTATTGAATCGGGACGCAATTTGAGTGATCCATCGTCATTAGGTGGCCCTGAACGTTACAATTCACTATCGGTTTTTCGTCGCATTCGATAATCTAGACACACAGCTGAACGGCCATAAGGTGCCCGAGGCAGCATTAGACCCATGGAGTCAAGTCGGCTGGAGGACGATGTATTGAATCGGGACGCAATTTGAGTGATCCATCGTCATTAGGTGGCCCTGAATGTTACAATTCACTATCAGTTTTTCGTCCGATTCGAAAATCTTTGACTCACAGCAGAACGGCCACAAGGTGCCCGAGGCAGCAATAGACCCATGGAGACAAGTCTGCAGGATGACGATGTATTGAATCGCGACGCAATTTGAGTGTTCCATCGTCATTAGGAGGCCCTGAATGTTAGAATTAACTATCAGTTTTTCGTCCCATTCGATAATCTAGACTCACGGGAGAACGGCCATAAGGTGCCCGAGGAAGCAATAGACCCATGGAGACAAGTCTGCTGGATGACGACGTATTGAATCGGGACGCAATTTGAGTGATCCATCGTCATTAGGAGGCCCTGAATGTTACAATTCAGTATCTCTTTTTCGTCCGATTCGAAAATCTTTGACTCACAGCAGAACGGCCATAAGGTGCCCGAGGCAGCAATAGACCCATGGAGACAAGTCGGCTGGAGGACGATGTATTGAATCGGGACGCAATTTGAGTGGTCCATCGTCATTAGGTGGCCCTGAAGGTTACAATTAACTATCAGTTTTTCGTCCGATTCGAAAATCTTTGACTCACAGCAGAACGGCCATAAGGTGCCCGAGGCAGCAATAGACCCATGGAGACAAGTCTGCTGGAGGACGATGTATTGAATCGGGACGCAATTTGAGTGATCCATCGTCATTAGGTGGCCCTGAACGTTACAATTCACTACCAGTTTTTCGTCGCATTCGATAATCTAGACTCACAGCAGAACGGCCATAAGGTGCCCGACTCAGCAATAGACCCATGGAGACAAGTCGGCTGGAGGACGATGTATTGAATCGGGACGCAATTTGAGTGTTCCATCGTCATTAGGTGGCCATGAATGTTACAATTCACTATCTGTTTTTCGTCCGATTCGAAAATCTTTGACTCACAGCAGAACGGCCATAAGGTGCCCGAGGCAGCAATAGACCCATGGAGACAAGTCTGCTGGAGGACGATGTATTGAATCGGGACGCAATTTGAGTGATCCATCGTCATTAGGTGGCCCTGAACTTTACAATTCACTATCAGTTTTTCGTCCGATTCAAAAATCTTTGACTCACAGCAGAACGGCCATAAGGTGCCCGAGGCAGCAATAGACCCATGGAGACAAGTCGGCTGGAGGACGAAGTATTGAATCGGGACGCAATTTGAGTGATCCATCGTCATTAGGTGGCCCTGAGCGTTACAATTCACTATCAGTTTTTCGTCGCATTCGATAATCTAGACTCACAGCTGAACGGCCATAAGGTGCCCGAGGCAGCAATAGACCCATGGAGTCAAGTCGGCTGGGGAACGATGTATTGAATCGGGACGCAATTTGAGTGATCCATCGTCATTAGGTGGCCCTGAATGTTACAATTCACTATCAGTTTTTTGTCCGATTCGAAAATCTTTGACTCACAGCAGAACGGCCATAAGGTGCCCGAGGCAGCAACAGACCCATGGAGACAAGTCTGCAGGATGACGATGTATTGAATCGCGACGCAATTTGAGTGTTCCATCGTCATTAGGAGGCCCTGAATGTTAGAATTAACTAATAGTTTTTCGTCCCTTTCGATAATCTAGACTCACGGGAGAACGACCATAAGGTGCCCGAGGCAGCAATAGACCCATGGAGACAAGTCGGCTGGAGGACGATGTATTGAATCGGGACGCAATTTGAGTGATCCATCGTCATTAAGTGGCCCTGAACGTTACAATTCACTATCAGGTCTTCGTCCGATTCGAAAATCTTTGACCCACAGCAGAACGGCCATAAGGTGCCCGAGGCAGCAATAGACCCATGGAGACAAGTCGGCTGGAGGACGATGTATTGAATCGGGACGCAATTTGAGTGATCCATCGTCATTAGGTGGCCCTGAAAGTTACAATTCACTATCAGTTTTTCGTCCGATTCGAAAATCTCTGACTCACAGGAGAACGGCCATAAGGTCCCCGATGCAGCAATAGACCCATGGAGACAAAGTCAGCTGGAGGACGATGTATTGAATCGGGATGCAATTTGAGTGATCCATCGTCATTAGGTGGCCATGAATGTTACAATTCACTATCTGTTTTTCGTCCGATTCGAAAATCTTTGACTCACAGCAGAACCGCCATAAGGTGCCCGAGGCAGCAATAGGCCCATGGAGACAAGTCTGCTGGAGGACGATGTATTGAATCGGGACGCAATTTGAGTGATCCTTCGTCATTAGGTGGCCCTGAACGTTACAATTCACTGTCAGTTTTTCGTCCGATTCGAAAATCTTTGACTCACAGCAGAACAGCCATAAGGTGCCCGAGGCAGCAATAGACCCATGGAGACAAGTCTGCTGGAGGACGATGTATTGAATCGGGACGCAATTTGAGTGATCCATCGTCATTAGGTGGCCCTGAACGTTACAATTCACTATCAGTTTTTCGTCGCATTCGATAATCTAGACACACAGCTGAACGGCCATAAGGTGCCCGAGGCAGCAATAGACCCATGGAGTCAAGTCGGCTGGAGGACGATGTATTGAATCGGGACGCAATTTGAGTGATCCATCGTCATTAGGTGGCCCTGAATGTTACAATTCACTATCAGTTTTTCGTCCGATTCGAAAATCTTTGACTCACAGCAGAACGGCCACAAGGTGCCCGAGGCAGCAATAGACCCATGGAGACAAGTCTGCAGGATGACGATGTATTGAATCGCGACGCAATTTGAGTGTTCCATCGTCATTAGGAGGCCCTGAATGTTAGAATTAACTATCAGTTTTTCGTCCCATTCGATAATCTAGACTCACGGGAGAACGACCATAAGGTGCCCGAGGCAGCAATAGACCCATGGAGACAAGTCTGCTGGATGACGACGTATTGAATCGGGACGCAATTTGAGTGATCCATCGTCATTAGGTGGCCCTGAATGTTACAATTCAGTATCTCTTTTTCATCCGATTCGAAAATCTTTGACTCACAGCAGAACGGCCATAAGTTGCCCGAGGCAGCAATAGACCCATGGAGACAAGTCTGCTGGATGACGATGTATTGAATCGGGACGCAATTTGAGTGATCCATCGTCATTAGGTGGACCTGAACGTTACAATTCACTATCAGTTTTTCGTCCGATTCGAAAATCTTTGACTCACAGCAGAACGGCCATAAGGTGCCCCAGGCAGCAATAGACCCATGGAGACAAGTCTGCTGGAGGACGATGTATTGAATCGGGACGCAATTTGAGTGATTCATCGTCATTAGGTGGCCCTGAACGTTACAATTCACTATCAGTTTTTCGTCGCATTCGATAATCTAGACTCATGGGAGAACGACCATAAGGTGCCCGAGGCAGCAATAGACCCATGGAGTCAAGTCGGCTGGAGGACGATGTATTGAATCGGGACGCAATTTGAGTGATCCGTCGTCATTAGGTGGCCCAGAATGTTACAATTCACTATCAGTTTTTCGTCCGATTCGAAAATATTTGACTCACAGCAGAACGGCCACAAGGTGCCCGAGGCAGCAATAGACCCATGGAGACAAGTCTGCAGGATGACGATGTATTGAATCGCGACGCAATTTGAATGTTCCATCGTCATTAGGAGGCCCTGAATGTTAGAATTAACTATCAGTTCTTCGTCCCATTCAATAATCTAGACTCACGGGAGACGACCATAAGGTGCCCGAGGCAGCAATAGACCCATGGAGACAAGTCTGCTGGATGACGACGTATTGAATCGGGACGCAATTTGAGTGATCCATCGTCATTAGGTGGCCCTGAATGTTACAATTCAGTATCTGTTTTTCGTCCGATTCGAATATCTTTGACTCACAGCAGAACGGCCATAAGGTGCCCGAGGCAGCAATAGACCCATGGAGACAAGTCTGCTGGAGGACGATGTATTGAATCGGGACGCAATTTGAGTGATCCATCGTCATTAGGTGGACCTGAACGTTACAATTCACTATCAGTTTTTCGTCCGATTCGAAAATCTTTGACTCACAACAGGACGGCCATAAGGTGCCCCAGGCAGCAATAGACCCATGGAGACAAGTCTCTGGAGGACGATGTATTGAATCGGGACGCAATTTGAGTGATCCATCGTCATTAGGTGGCCCTGAACGTTACAATTCACTATCAGTTTTTCGTCGCATTCGATAATCTAGACTCTCAGCAGAACGGCCATAAGGAGCCCGACTCAGCAATAGACCCATGGAGTCAAGTATCCTGGAGGACGATGTATTGAATCGGGACGCAATTTGAATGTTCCATCGTCATTAGGAGGCCCTGAATGTTAGATCTAACTATCAGTTCTTCGTCCCATTCAATAATCTAGACTCACGGGAGAACGACCATAAGGTGCCCGAGGCAGCAATAGACCCATGGAGACAAGTCTGCTGGATGACGACGTATTGAATCGCGACGCAATTTCAGTGTTCCATCGGCATTAGGAGACCCTGAATGTTACAATTCACTATCAGTTTTTCGTCCGATTCGAAAATCTTTGAGTCACAGCAGAACGGCCACAAGGTGCCCGAATCAGCAATAGACCCATGGAGACAAGCCTGCTGGAGGACGATGTATTGAATCGGGACGCAATTAGAGTGATCGATCCTCATTAGGTGGCCCTGAATGTTACAATTCACTATCAGTTTTCCGTCCGATTGGAAAATCACACTCACAGCAGAACTGCCATAAGGTGCCCGAGGCAGCAATAGACCCATGGAGACAAGTCGGCTGGAGGACGAAGTATTGAATCGGGACGCAATTTGAGTGATCCATCGTCATTAGGTGGCCCTGAACGTTACAATTCACTATCAGTTTTTCGTCGCATTCGATAATCTAGACTCACAGCAGAACGGCCAAAAGGTGCCCGAGGCTGCAATAGACCCATGGAGTCAAGTCGGCTGGAGAACGATGTATTGAATCGGGACGCAATTTGAGTGATCCATCGTCATTAGGTGGCCCTGAACGTTACAATTCACTATCAGTTTTTCGTCCGATTCGAAAATCTTTGACTCACAGCAGAACGGCCATAAGGTGCCCGAGGCAGCAATAGACCCATGGAGACAAGTCGGCTGGAGGACGATGTATTGAATCGGGACGCAATTTGAGTGATCCATCGTCATTAGGTGGCCCTGAATGTTACAATTCACTATCAGTTTTTCGTCCGATTCGAAAATCTTTGACTCACAGCAGAACGGCCACAAGGTGCCCGAGGCAGCAATAGACCCATGGAGACAAGTCTGCAGGATGACGATGTATTGAATCGCGACGCAATTTGAGTGTTCCATCGTCATTAGGAGGCCCTGAATGTTAGAATTAACAATCAGTTTTTCGTCCGAATCAAAAATCTTTGAGTCACAGCATAAGGTGCCCGAATCCGCAATAGACCCATGGAGACAAGTCTGCTTGAGGACTATGTATTGAATCGGGACGCAATTTGAGGGATCCATCGTCATTAGGTGGCCCTGAACGTTACAATTAACTATCAGTTCTTCGTCCGATTCGAAAATCTTTGAGTCACAGCAGAACGGCCATAAGGTGCCCGAGGCAGCAATAGACCCATGGGGACAAGCCTGCTGGAGGACGATGTATTGAATCGGGACGCAATTTGAGTGATCCATCGTCATTAGGTTGCCCTGAACGTTACAATTCACTATCAGTTCTTCGTCCGATTCGAAAATCTTTGACCCACAGCAGAACGGCCATAAGGTGCCCGAGGCAGCAATAGACCCATGGAGACAAGTCGGCTGGAGGACGATGTATTGAATCGGGACGCAATTTGAGTGATCCATCGTCATTAGGTGGCCCTGAACGTTACAATTCACTATCAGTTCTTCGTCCGATTCGAAAATCTTTGACCCACAGCAGAACGGCCATAAGGTGCCCGAATCAGCAATAGACCCATGGTGACAAGTCTGCTGGAGGACGATGTATTGAATCGGGACGCAATTTGAGTGACCCATCGTCATTAGGTGGCCCTGAATGTTACAATTCACTATCAGTTTTTCGTCCGATTGGAAAATCACACTCACACCAGAACGGCCATAAGGTGCCCGAGGCAGCAATAGACCCATGGAGACAAGTTGGCTGGAGGACGATCTATTGAATCGGGACGCAATTTGAGTGATCCATCGTCATTAGGTGGCCCTGAATGTTACAATTCACTATCGGTTTTTCTTCCGATTCGAAAATCTTTGACTCACAGCAGAACGGCCATAAGGAGCCCGAGGCAGCAATAGACCCATGGAGACAAGTGTGTTGGAGGACGATGTATTGAATCGGGACGCAATTTGTGTGGTCCATCCTCATTAGGTGGCCCTGAATGTTACAATTCACTATCAGTTTTTCGTCCGATTCGAAAATCTTTGACTCACAGCAGAACGGCCATAAGGTGCCCGAGGCAGCAATAGACCCATGGAGACAAGCCTGCTGGAGGACGATGTATTGAATCGGAACGCAATTTGAGTCATCCATCGTCATTAGGTGGCCCTGAACGTTACAATTCACTATCAGTTTTTCGTCCGATTCGAAAATCTTTGACTCACAGGAGAACGGGCACAAGGTGCCCGATGCAGCAATAGACCCATGGAGACAAAGTCGGCTGGAGGACGATGTAATGAATCGGGGTGCAATTTGAGTGATCCATCGTCATTAGGTGGCCATGAATGTTACAATTCACTATCTGTTTTTCGTCCGATTCGAAAATCTTTGACTCACAGCAGAACCGCCATAAGGTGTCCGAGACAGCAATAGGCCCATGGAGACAAGTCTGCTGGAGGACGATGTATTGAATTGGGACGCAATTTGAGTGATCCATCGTCATTAGGTGGCCCTGAACGTTACAATTCACTATCAGTTTTTCGTCCGATTCGAAAATCTTTGACTCACAGCAGAACGGCCATAAGGTGCCCGAGGCAGCAATAGACCCATGGAGACAAGTCTGCTGGAGGACGATGTATTGAATCGGGACGCAATTTGAGTGATCCATCGTCATTAGGTGGCCCTGAACGTTACAATTCACTATCAGTTTTTCGTCGCATTCGATAATCTAGACTCACAGCAGAACGGCCATAAGGTGCCCGAGGCTGCAATAGACCCATGGAGTCAAGTCGGCTGGAGGACGATGTATTGAATCGGGACGCAATTTGAGTGATCCATCGTCATTAGGTGGCCCTGAATGTTACAATTCACTATCAGGTTTTCGTCCGATTCGAAAATCTTTGACTCACAGCAGAACGGCCACAAGGTGCCCGAGGCAGCAATAGACCCATGGAGACAAGTCTGCAGGATGACGATGTATTGAATCGCGACGCAATTTGAGTGTTCCATCGTCATTAGGAGGCCCTGAATGTTAGAATTAACTATCAGTTTTTCGTCCCATTCGATAATCTAGACTCACGGGAGAACGACCATAAGGTGCCCGAGGCAGCAATAGACCCATGGAGACAAGTCTGCTGGAGGACGATGTATTGAATCGGGACGCAATTTGAGTGATCCATCGTCATTAGGTGGCCCTGAATGTTACAATTCACTATCAGTTTTTCGTCCGATTGGAAAATCACACTCACAGCAGAACGGCCATAAGGTGCCCGAGGCAGCAATAGACCCATGGAGACAAGTTGGCTGGAGGACGATGTATCGAATCGGGACGCAATTTGAGTCATCCATCGTCATTAGGTGGCCCTGAATGTTACAATTCACTATCAGATTTTCGTCCGATTCGAAAATTTTTGACTCACAGCAGAACGGCCATAAGGTGCCCGAGGCAGCAGTAGACCCATGGAGACAAGCCTGCTGGAGGACGATGTATTGAATCGGGACGCAATTTGAGTGATGCATCGTCATTAGGTGGACTTGAACGTTACAATTCACTATCAGTTTTTCGTCCGATTCGAAAATCTTTGACTCACAGCAGAACGGCCATAACGTGCCCGAGGCAGCAATAGACCCATGGAGACAAGTCTGCTGGAGGACGATGTATTGAATCGGGACGCAATTTGAGTGATCCATCGTCATTAGGTGGCCCTGAACGCTACAATTCACTATCAGTTTTTCGTCCGAATCGAAAATCTTTGACTCACAGCAGAACGGCCATAAGGTGCCCGAATCAGCAATAGACCCATGGAGACAAGCCTGCTGGCGGACGATGTATTGAATCGGGACGCAATTTGAGTGATCCATCGTCATTAGGTGGACTTGAACGTTACAATTCACTATCAGTTTTTCGTCCGATTCGAAAATCTTTGACTCACAGCAGAACGGCCATAAGGTGCCCGAGGCAGCAATAGACCCATGGAGACAAGTCTGCTGGAGGACGATGTATTGAATCGGGACGCAATTTGAGTGATCCATCGTCATTAGGTGGCCCTGAACGTTACATTTCACTATCAGTTTTTCGTCGCATTCGATAATCTAGACTCACAGCAGAACGGCCTTAAGGTGCACGACTCAGCAATAGACCCATGGAGTCAATTAGGCTGGAGGACGATGTATTGAATCGGGACGCAATTTGAGTGATCCATCGTCATTAGGCGGCCCTGAACGTTCCAATTCACTATGAGTTTTTCGTCCGATTCGAATATCTTTGACTCACAGCAGAACGGCCATAAGGTGCCCGAGGCAGCAATAGACCCATGGAGACAAGTCTGCTGGAGGACGATGTATTGAATCGGGACGCAATTTGAGTGATCCATCGTCATTAGGTGGCCCTGAATGTTACAATTCACTATCAGTTTTTCGTCCGATTGGAAAATCACACTCACAGCAGAACGGCCATAAGGTGCCCGAGGCAGCAATAGACCCATGGAGACAAGTTGGCTGGTGGACGATGTATTGAATCGGGACGCAATTTGAGTGATCCATCTTCATTAGGTGGCCCTGAATGTTACAATTCACTATCGGTTTTTCTTCGATTCGAAAATCTTTGACTCACAGCAGAACGGCCATAAGGAGCCCGAGGCAGCAATAGACCCATGGAGACAAGTCTGTTGGAGGACGATGTATTGAATCGGGACGCAATTTGTGTGGTCCATCCTCATTAGGTGGCCCTGAATGTTACAATTCACTATCAGTTTTTCGTCCGATTCGAAAATCTTTGACTCACAGCAGAACGGCCATAAGGTGCCCGAGGCAGCAATAGACCCATGGAGACAAGCCTGCTGGAGGACGATGTATTGAAACGGAACGCAATTTGAGTGATCCATCGTCATTAGGTGGCCCTGAACGTTCCAATTCACTATCAGTTTTTCGTCCGATTCGAAAATCTTTGACTCACAGCAGAACGGCCATAAGGTGCCCGAGGCAGCAATAGACCCATGGAGACAAGTCTGCTGGAGGACGATGTATTGAATCGGGACGCAATTTGAGTGATCCATCGTCATTAGGTGGCCCTGAATGTTACAATTCACTATCAGTTTTTCGTCCGATTCGAAAATCTCACTCACAGCAGAACGGCCATAAGGTGCCCGAGGCAGCAATAGACCCATGGAGACAAGTTGGCTGGAGGACGATGTATTGAATCGGGACGCAATTTGAGTGATCCATCGTCATTAGGTGGCCCTGAATGTTACAATTCTCTATCGGTTTTTCTTCCGATTCGAAAATCTTTGACTCACAGCAGAACGGCCATAAGGAGCCCGAGGCAGCAATAGACCCATGGAGACAAGTTGGCTGGAGGACGATGTATTGAATCGGGACGCAATTTGAGTGATCCATCGTCATTAGGTGGCCCTGAATGTTACAATTCTCTATCGGTTTTTCTTCCGATTCGAAAATCTTTGACTCACAGCAGAACGGCCATAAGGAGCCCGAGGCAGCAATAGACCCATGGAGACAAGCCTGCTGGAGGACGATGTATTGAAACGGAACGCAATTTGAGTGATCCATCGTCATTAGGTGGCCCTGAACGTTCCAATTCACTATCAGTTTTTCGTCCGATTCGAAAATCTTTGACTCACAGCAGAACGGCCATAAGGTGCCCGAGGCAGCAATAGACCCATGGAGACAAGTCTGCTGGAGGACGATGTATTGAATCGGGACGCAATTTGAGTGATCCATCGTCATTAGGTGGCCCTGAATGTTACAATTCACTATCAGTTTTTCGTCCGATTCGAAAATCTCACTCACAGCAGAACGGCCATAAGGTGCCCGAGGCAGCAATAGACCCATGGAGACAAGTTGGCTGGAGGACGATGTATTGAATCGGGACGCAATTAGAGTGATCCATCGTCATTAGGTGGCCCTGAATGTTACAATTCACTATCGGTTTTTCTTCCGATTCGAAAATCTTTGACTCACAGCAGAACGGCCATAAGGAGCCCGAGGCAGCAATAGACCCATGGAGACAAGTCTGTTGGAGGACGATGTATTGAATCGGGACGCAATTTGTGTGGTCCATCCTCATTAGGTGGCCCTGAATGTTACAATTCACTATCAGTTTTTCGTCCGATTCGAAAATCTTTGACTCACAGCAGAACGGCCATAAGGTGCCCGAGGCAGCAATAGACCCATGGAGACAAGCCTGCTGGAGGATGATGTAATGAATCGGAACGCAATTTGAGTGATCCATCGTCATTAGGTGGCCCTGAACGTTCCAATTCACTATCAGTTTTTCGTCCGATTCGAAAATCTTTGACTCACAGCAGAACGGCCATAAGGTGCCCGAGGCAGCAATAGACCCATGGAGACAAGTCTGCTGGAGGACGATGTATTGAATCGGGACGCAATTTGAGTGATCCATCGTCATTAGGTGGACCTGAACGTTACAATTCACTATCTGTTTTTCGTCGCATTCGATAATCTAGACTCACAGCAGAACGGCCATAAGGTGCCCGACTCAGCAATAGACCCATGGAGTCAAGTAGGCTGGAGGACGATGTATTGAATCGGGACGCAATTTGAGTGATCCATCGTCATTAGGTGGCCCTGAACGTTCCAATTCACTATCAGTTTTTCGTCCGATTCGAAAATCTTTGACTCACAGCAGAACGGCCAAAAGGTGCCCGAGGCAGCAATAGACCCATGGAGACAAGTCGGCTGGAGGACGATGTATTGAATCGGGACGCAATTTGAGTGATCCATCGTCATTAGGTGGCCCTGAACGTTACAATTCACTATCAGTTTTTCGTCCGATTCGAAAATCTTTGACTCACAGCAGAACGGCCATAAGGTGCCCGAGGCAGCAATAGACCCATGGAGACAAGTCTGCTGGAGGACGATGTATTGAATCGGGACGCAATTTGAGTGATCCATCGTCATTAGGTGGCCCTGAATGTTACAATTCACTATCAGTTTTTCGTCCGATTCGAAAATCTTTGAGTCACAGCAGAACGGCCATAAGGTGCCCGAATCAGCAATAGACCCATGGAGACAAGTCTGCTGGAGGACGATGTATTGAATCGGGACGCAATTTGAGTGATCCATCGTCATTAGGTGGCCCTGAATGTTACAATTCACTATCAGTTTTTCGTCCGATTGGAAAATCACACTCACAGCAGAACGGCCATAAGGTGCCCGAGGCAGCAATAGACCCATGGAGACAAGTTGGCTGGAGGACGATGTATTGAATCGGGGCGCAATTTGAGTGATCCATCGTCATTAGGTGGCCCTGAACGTTCCAATTCACTATCAGTTTTTCGTCCGATTCGAAAATCTTTGACTCACACCAGAACGGCCATAAGGTGCCCGAGGCAGCAATAGACCCATGGAGACAAGTCGGCTGGAGGACGATGTATTGAATCGGGACGCAATTTGAGTGATCCATCGTCATTAGGTGGCCCTGAACGTTACAATTCACTATCAGTTTTTCGTCCGATTCGAAAATCTTTGACTCACAGCAGAACGGCCATAAGGTGCCCGAGGCAGCAATAGACCCATGGAGATAAGTCTGCTGGAGGACGATGTATTGAATCGGGACGCAATTTGAGTGATCCATCGTCATTAGGTGGCCTTGAACGTTACAATTCACTATCAGTTTTTCGTCGCATTCGATAATCTAGACTCACAGCAGAACGGCCATAAGGTGCCCGACTCAGCAATAGACCCATGGAGACAAGTCAGCTGGATGACGATGTATTGAATCGGGACGCAATTTGAGTGGTCCATCCTCATTTGGTGGCCCTGAATGTTACAATTCACTATCAGTTATTCTTCCGATTCGAAAATCTTTGACTCACAGCAGAACGGCCATAAGGTGCCCGAGGCAGCAATAGACCCATGGGCACAAGCCTGCTGGAGGACGATGTATTGAATCGGGACGCAATTTGAGTGATGCATCGTCATTAGGTAACCCTGAACGTTACAATTCACTATCAGTTTTTCGTCCGATTCGAAAATCTTTGACCCACAGCGGAACGGCCATAAGGTGCCCGGGGCAGCAATAGACCCATGGAGACAAGTCGGCTGGAGGACGATGTATTGAATCGGGACGCAATTTGAGTGATCCATCGTCATTAGGTGGCCCTGAATGTTACAATTCACTATCAGTTTTTCGTCAGATTTGAAAATCTTTGAGTCACAAGCGAACGGCCATAAGGTGCCCGAGGCAGCAATAGACCCATGGAGACAAGTCGGCTGGAGGACGATGAATTGAATCGGGACGCAATTTGAGTGATCCATCGTCATTAGGTGGACCTGAACGTTACAATTCACTATCAGTTTTTCGTCCGATTCGAAAATCTTTTACTCACAGCAGATCGGCCATAAGGTGCCCCAGGCAGCAATAGACCCATGGAGACAAGTCTGCTGGAGGACGATGTATTGAATCGGGACGCAATTTGAGTGATCCATCGTCATTAGGTGGCCCTGAACGTTACAATTCACTATCAGTTTTTCGTCGTATTCGATAATCTAGACTCACAGCAGAACGGCCATAAGGTGCCCGACTCAGCAATAGACCCATGGAGTCAAGTAGGCTGGAGGACGATGTATTGAATCGGGACGCAATTTGAGTGATCCATCGTCATTAGGTGGCCCTGAATGTTACAATTCACTATCAGCTTTTCGTCCGATTCGAAAATCTTTGACTCACAGCAGAACGGCCATAAGGTGCCCGAGGCAACAATAGACCCATGGAGACAAGTCTGCTGGATGACGATGTATTGAATCGCGACGCAATTTGAGTGTTCCATCGGCATTAGGAGACCCTGAATGTTACAATTCACTATCAGTTTATCGTCCGATTCGAAAATCTTTGAGTCACTGCAGAACGGCCACAAGGTGCCCGAATCAGCAATAGACCCATGGAGACAAGTCTGTTGGAGGACGATGTATTGAATCGGGACGCAATTAGAGTGATCCATCCTCATTAGGTGGCCCTGAATGTTACAATTCACTATCAGTTTTTCGTCCGATTGGAAAATCACACTCACAGAAGAACGGCCATAAAGTGCCCGAGGCAGCAATAGACCCATGGAGACAAGTCGGCTGGAGGACGATGTATTGAATCGGGACGCAATTTGAGTGATCCATCGTCATTAGGTGGCCCTGAACGGTACAATTCACTATCTGTTTTTCGTCGCATTCGATAATCTAGACTCACAGCAGGACGGCCAAAAGGTGCCCGAGGCAGCAATAGACCCATGGAGTCAAGTCGGCTGGAGAACGATGTATTGAATCGGGACGCAAGTTGAGTAATCCATCGTCATTAGGTGGCCCTGAATGTTACAATTCACTATCAGTTTTTCGTCCGATTCGAAAATCTTTGACTCACAGCAGAACGGCCATAGGGTGCCCGAGGCAGCAATAGACCCATGGAGACAAGTCTGCAGGATGACGATGTATTGAATCGCGACGCAATTTGAGTGTTCCATCGTCATTAGGAGGCCCTGAATGTTAGAATTAACTATCAGTTTTTCGTCCCATTCGATAATCTAGACTCACGGGAGAACGACCATAAGGTGCCCGAGGCAGCAACAGACCCATGGAGACAAGTCTGCTGGATGACGATGTATTGAATCGGGAAGCAATTTGAGTGATCCATCGTCATTAGGAGGCCCTGAATGTTACAATTCACTATCAGTTTTTCGTCCGATTCGAAAATCTTTGAGTCACAGCATAAGGTGCCCGAATCCGCAATAGACCCATGGAGACAAGTCTGCTGGAGGACGATGTATTGAATCGGGACGCAATTTGAGTGATGCATCGTCATTAGGTGGCCCTGAACGTTACAATTCACTATCAGTTTTTCGTCCGATTCGAAAATCTTTGACCCACAGCAGAACGGCCATAAGGTGCCCGAGGCAGCAATAGACCCATGGAGACAAGTCGGCTGGAGGACGATGTATTGAATCGGGACGCAATTTGAGTGATCCATCGTCATTAGGTGGACTTGAACGTTACAATTCTCTATCAGTTTTTCGTCCGATTCGAAAATTTTTGACTCACAGCAGAACGGCCATAAGGTGACCGAGGCAGCAATAGACCCATGGAGACAAGTCTGCTGGAGGACGATGTATTGAATCGGGACGCAATTTGAGTGATCCATCGTCATTAGGTGGCCCTGAACGTTACAATTCACTATCAGTTTTTCGTCGCATTCGATAATCTAGACTCACAGCAGAACGGCCATAAGGTGCCCGACTCAGCAATAGACCCATTGAGTCAAGTAGGCTGGAGGACGATGTATTGAATCGGGACGCAATTTGGGTGATCCATCGTCATTAGGTGGCCCTGAATGTTACAATTCACTATCAGTTTTTCGTCCGATTCGAAAATATTTGACTCACAGCAGAACGGCCATAAGGTGCCCGAGGCAACAATAGACCCATGGAGACAATTCTGCTGGATGACGATGTATTGAATCGCGTCGCAATTTGAGTGTTCCATCGGCATTAGGAGACCCTGAATGTTACAATTCACTATCAGTTTTTCGTCCGATTCGAAAATCTTTGAGTCACAGCAGAACGGCCATAAGGTGCCCGAATCAGCAATAGACCCATGGAGACAAGTCTGCTGGAGGACGATGTATTGAATCGGGACGCAATTTGAGTGATCCATCGTCATTAGGTGGCCCTGAACGTACAATTCACTATCAGTTTTTCTTCCCATTCGATAATCTAGACTCACAGCAGAACGGCCATAAGGTGCCCGAGGCAGCAATAGAGCCATTGAGTCAAGTCGGCTGAAGGACGATGTATTGAATCGGGACGCAATTTGAGTGATCCATCGTCATTAGGTGGCCCTGAATGTTACAATTCACTATCGGTTTTTCTTCCGATTCGAAAATCTTTGACTCACAGCAGAACGGCAATAAAGAGCCCGAGGCAGCAATAGACCCATGGAGACAAGTCTGCAGGATGACGATGTATTGAATCGCGACGCAATTTGAGTGATGCATCGTCATTAGGTGGCCCTGAACGTTACAATTCACTATCAGTTTTTCGTCCGATTCGAAAATCTTTGACTCACAGCAGAACGGCCATAAGGTGCCCGAGGCAGCAATAGACCCATGGATACAAGTCGGCTGGTGGACGATGTATTGAATCGGGACGCAATTTGTGTGATCCATCGTCATTAGGTGGCCCTGAACGTTACAATTCAAAATCAGTTTTTCGTCCGATTCGAAAATCTTTGACTCACAGCAGAACGGCCATAAGGTGCCCGAGGCAGCAATAGACCCATGGAGACAAGGCTGCTGGAGGACGATGTATTGAATCGGGACGCAATTTGAGTGATCCATCGTCATTAGGTGGACTTGAACGTTACAATTCACTATCAGTTTTTCGTCCGATTCGAAAATTTTTGACTCACAGCAGAACGGCCATAAGGTGCCCGAGGCAGCAACAGACCCATGGAGACAAGTCTGCTGGAGGACGATGTATTGAATCGGGACGCAATTTGAGTGATCCATCGTCATTAGGTGGCCCTGAACGTTACAATTCACTATCAGTTTTTCGTCGCATTCGATAATCTAGACTCACAGCAGAACGGCCATAAGGTGCCCGACTCAGCAATAGACCCATTGAGTCAAGTAGGCTGGAGGACGATGTATTGAATCGGGACGCAATTTGAGTGATCCATCGTCATTAGGTGGCCCTGAATGTTACAATTCACTATCAGTTTTTCGTCCGATTCGAAAATATTTGACTCACAGCAGAACGGCCATAAGGTGCCCGAGGCAACAATAGACCCATGGAGACAATTCTGCTGGATGACGATGTATTGAATCGCGACGCAATTTGAGTGTTCCATCGGCATTAGGAGACCCTGAATGTTACAATTCACTATCAGTTTTTCGTCCGATTCGAAAATCTTTGAGTCACAGCAGAACGGCCATAAGGTGCCCGAATCAGCAATAGACCCATGGAGACAAGTCTGCTGGAGGACGATGTATTGAATCGGGACGCAATTTGAGTGATCCATCGTCATTAGGTGGCCCTGAACGTACAATTCACTATCAGTTTTTCTTCCCATTCGATAATCTAGACTCACAGCAGAACGGCCATAAGGTGCCCGAGGCAGCAATAGAGCCATTGAGTCAAGTCGGCTGAAGGACGATGTATTGAATCGGGACGCAATTTGAGTGATCCATCGTCATTAGGTGGCCCTGAATGTTACAATTCACTATCGGTTTTTCTTCCGATTCGAAAATCTTTGACTCACAGCAGAACGGCAATAAAGAGCCCGAGGCAGCAATAGACCCATGGAGACAAGTCTGTTGGAGGACGATGTATTGAATCGGGACGCAGTTTGTGTGGTCCATCCTCATTAGGTGGCCCTGAATGTTACAATTCACTATCAGTTTTTCGTCCGAATCGAAAATCTTTGACTCACAGCAGAACGTCCATAAGGTGCCGAGGCAGCAATAGACCCATGGAGACAAGCCTGCTGGAGGACGATGTATTGAATCGGGACGCAATTTGAGTGATCCATCGTCATTAGGTGGCCCTGAACGTTCCAATTCACTATCAGTTTTTCGTCCGATTCGAAAATCTTTGACTCACATCAGAACGGCCATAAGGTGCCCGACTCAGCAATAGACCCATGGAGACAAGTCGGCTGGAAGACGATGTATTGAATCGGGACGCAATTTGAGTGATCCATCGTTATTAGGTGGCCCTGAACGTTACAATTCACTATCAATTTTTCGTCCGATTCGAAAATCTTTGACTCAGCAGAACGGCCATAAGGTGCCCGAGGCAGCAATAGACCCATGGAGACAAGTCTGCTGGAGGACGATGTATTGAATCGGGACGCAATTTGAGTGATCCATCGTCATTAGGTGGCCCTGAACGTTACAATTCACTATCAGTTTTTCGTCGCATTCGATAATCTAGACTCACAGCAGAACGGCCATAAGGTGCCCGACTCAGCAATAGACCCATGGAGACAAGTCGGCTGGAGGACGATGTATTGAATCGGGACGCAATTTGAGTGATCCATCGTCATTATGTGGCCCTGAAAGTTACAATTCACTATCAGTTTTTCGTCAGATTTGAAAATTTTGAGTCACAAGCGAACGGCCATAAGGTGCCCGAGGCAGCAATAGACCCATGGAGACATGTCGGCTGGAGGACGATGTATTGAATCGGGACGCAATTTGAGTGATCCATCGTCATTAGGTGGCCCTGACCGTTACAATTCACTGTCAGTTCTTCGTCCGATTCGAAAATCTTTGACCCACAGCAGAACGGCCATAAGGTGCCGAGGCAGCAATAGACCCATGGAGACAAGTCTGCTGGAGGACGATGTATTGAATCGGGACGCAATTTGAGTGATCCATCGTCATTAGGTGGCCCTGAAAGTTACAATTCACTATCTGTTTTTCGTCCGATTCGAAAATCTTTGACTCACAGGAGAACGGCCATAAGGTGCCCGTTGCAGCAATAGACCCATGGAGACAAGTCGGCTGGAGGACGATGTATTGAATCGGGATGCAATTTGAGTGATCCATCGTCATTTGGTGGTCCTGAACGTTACAATTCACTATCAGTTTTTCGTCGCATTCGATAATCTAGACTCACAGCAGAACGGCCTTAAGGGGCCCGAGGCAGCAATAGACCCATGGAGTCATGTCGGCTGGAGGACGATGTATTGAATCGGGACGCAATTTGAGTGATCCATCGTCATTAGGTGGCCCTGAATGTTACAATTCACTATCAGTTTTTCGTCCGATTCGAAAATCTTTGACTCACTGCAGAACGGCCACAAGGTGCCCGAGGCAGCAATAGACCCATGGAGACAAGTCTGCAGGAAGACGATGTATTGAATCGCGACGCAATTTGAGTGTTCCATCGTCATTAGGAGGCCCTGAATGTTATAATTAACTAACAGTTTTTCGTCCCATTCGATAATCTAGACTCACGGGAGATCGACCATAAGGTGCCCGAGGCAGCAATAGACCCATGGAGACAAGTCTGCTGGATGACGACGTATTGAATCGGGACGCAATTTGAGTGATCCATCGTCTTTAGGTGGCCCTGAATGATACAATTCACTATCTGTTTTTCGTCCGATTCGAAAATCTTTGACTCACAGCAGAACGGCCATAAGGTGCCCGAGGCAGCAATAGACCCATGGAGACAAGTCTGCTGGAGGACGATGTATTGAATCGGTACGCAATTTGAGTGATCCATCGTCATTAGGTGGCCCTGAAAGTTACAATTCACTATCAGTTTTTCGTCGCATTCGAAAATCTAGACTCACAGCAGAACGGCCATAAGGTGCCCGACTCAGCAATAGACCTATGGAGTCAAGTAGGCTGGAGGACGATGTATTGAATCGGGACGCAATTTGAGTGATCCATCGTCATTAGGTGGCCCTGAATGTTACAATTCACTATCAGTTTTTCGTCCGATTCGAAAATCTTTGACTCACAGCAGAACGGCCATAAGGTGCCCGAATCAGCAATAGACCCATGGAGACAAGTCTGCTGGAGGACGATGTATTGAATCGGGACGCAATTTGAGTGATCCATCGTCATTAGGTGGCCCTGAATGTTACAATTCACTATCAGTTTTTCGTTCGATTGGAAAATCACACTCATAGCAGAACGGCCATAAGGTGCCCGAGGCAGCAATTGCCCCTTGGAGACAAGTTGGCTGGAGGACGATGTATTGAATCGGGACGCAATTTGAGTGATCCATCGTCATTAGGTGGCCCCGAATGTTACAATTCACTTTCGGTTTTTCTTCCGATTCGAAAATCTTTGACTCACAGCAGAACGGCCATAAGGAGCCCGAGGCAGCAATAGAGCCATGGAGACAAGTCTGTTGGAGGACGAAGTATTGAATCGGGACGCAATTTGTGTGGTCCATCCTCATTAGGTGGCAGAGAATGTTACAATTCACTATCAGTTTTTCGTCCGATTCGAAAATCTTTGACTCACAGCAGAACGGCCATAAGGTGCCCGAGGGAGCAATAGACCCATGGAGACAAGTCTGCTGGAGGACGATGTATTGAATCGGGACGCAATTTGAGTGATCCATCGTCATTAGGTGGCCCTGAATGTTACAATTCACTATCGGTTTTTCTTCCGATTCGAAAATCTTTGACTCACAGCAGAACGGCCATAAGGAGCCCGAGGCAGCAATAGACCCATGGAGACAAGTCTGTTGGAGGACGATGTATTGAATCGGGACGCAATTTGTGTGGTCCATCCTCATTAGGTGGCAGAGAATGTTCAATTCACTATCAGTTTTTCGTCCGATTCGAAAATCTTTGACTCACAGCAGAACGGCCATAAGGTGCCCGACTCAGCAATAGACCCATGGAGACAAGTCGGCTGGAGGACGATGTATTGAATCGGGACGCAATTTGAGTGTTCCATCGTCATTAGGTGGCCATGAATGTTACAATTCACTATCTGTTTTTCGTCCGATTCGAAAATCTTTGACTCACATCAGAACGGCCATAAGGTGCCCGAGGCAGCAATAGACCCATGGAGACAAGTCTGCTGGAGGACAATGTATTGAATCGGGACGCAATTTGAGTGATCCATCGTCATTAGGTGGCCCTGAACGTTACAATTCACTATCAGTTTTTCGTCCGATTCAAAAATCTTTGACTCACAGCAGAACGGCCATAAGGTGCCCGACGCAGCAATAGACCCATGGAGACAAGTCTGCTGGATGACGACGTATTGAATCGCGACGCAATTTGAGTGTTCCATTGTCATTAGGAGGCCCTGAATGTTACAATTCACTATCAGTTTTTCGTCCGATTCGAAAATCTTTGAGTCACAGCATAAGGTGCCCGAATCAGCAATAGACCCATGGAGACAAGTCTGCTGGAGGACGATGTATTGAATCGGGACGCAATTTGAGGGATCCATCGTCATTAGGTGGCCCTGAACGTACAATTCACTATCAGTTTTTCGTCCCATTCGATAATCTAGACTCACAGCAGAACGGCCATAAGGTGCCCGAGGCAGCAATAGAGCCATTGAGTCAAGTCGGCTGAAGGACGATGTATTGAATCGGGACGCAATTTGTATGGCCCATCCTCATTAGGTGGCCCTGATTGTCACAATTCACTATCAGTTTTTCGTCCGATTCGAAAATCTTTGACTCACAGCAGAACGTCCATAAGGTGCCCGAGGCAGCAATAGACCCATGGAGACAAGTCTGCAGGATGACGATGTATTGAATCGCGACGCAATTTGAGTGTTCCATCGTCATTAGGAGGCCCTGAATGTTAAAATTAACTATCAGTTTATCGTCCCATTCGATAATCTAGACTCACGGGAGAACGACCATAAGGTGCCCGAGGCAGCAATAGACCCATGGAGACATGTCTGCTGGATGACGATGTATTGAATCGGGACGCAATTTGAGTGATCCATCGTCATTAGGTGGCCCTGAATGTTACAATTCACTATCTGTTTTTCGTCCGATTCGAAAATATTTGACTCACAGCAGAACGGCCACAAGGTGCCCTAGGCAGCAATAGACCCAAGGAGACAAGTCTGCTGGAGGACGATGTATTGTATCGGGACGCAATTTGAGTGATCCATCGTCATTAGGTGGCCCTGAACGTTACAATTCACTATCAGTTTTCCGTCCGATTCGAAAATCTTTGACTCACAGCAGAACGGCCATAAGGTGCCCGAGGCAGCAATAGACCCATGGAGACAAGTCTGCTGGAGGACGATGTATTGAATCGGGACGCAATTTGAGTGATCCATCGTCATTAGGTGGCCCTGAACGTTACAATTCACTATCAGTTTTTCGTCGCATTCGATAATCTAGACTCACAGCAGAACGGCCATAAGGTGCCCGACTCAGCAATAGACCCATGGAGTCAAGTAGGATGGAGGACGATGTATTGAATCGGGACGCAATTTGAGTGATCCATCGTCATTAGGTGGCCCTGAATGTTACAATTCACTATCAGTTTTTCGTCCAATTCGAAAATGTTTGACTCACAGCAGAACGGCCGTAAGGTGCCCGAGGCAGCAATAGACCCATGGAGACAAGTCTGCTGGGTGACGATGTATTGAATCGCGACGCAATTTGAGTGTTCCATCGTCATTAGGAGGCCCTGAATGTTACAATTCACAATCAGTTTTTCGTCCGATTCGAAAATCTTTGAGTCACAGCATAAGGTGCCCGAATCAGCAATAGACCCATGGAGTCAAGTCGGCTGGAGGACGATGTATGAATCGGGACGCAATATGTGTGGTCCATCGTCATTAGGTGGCCGTGAACGTTACAATTCACTATCAGTTTTGCGTCCGATTCGAAAATCTTTGACTCACAGCAGATAGGCCATAAGGTGCCCCAGGCAGCAACAGGCCGATGGAGACAAGTCTGCTGGAGGACGATGTATTGAATCGGGACGCAATTTGAGTGATCCATCGTCATTTGGTGGCCCTGAAAGTTACAATTCACTATCAGTTTTTCGTCCGATTCGAAAATCACACTCACAGCAGAACGGTCATAAGGTGCCCGAGGCAGCAATAGACCCATGGGGACAAGTCGGCTGGAGGACGATGTATTGAATCGGGACGCAATTTGAGTGATCCATCGTCATTAGGTGGCCATGAATGCTACAATTCACTATCAGTTTTTCGTCAGATTCGAAAATCTTTGAGTCACAGCAGAACGGCCATAAGGTGCCTGAGGCAGCAATAGGCCCATGGAGACAAGTTTGCTGGAGGACGATGTATTGAATTGGGACGCAATTTGAGTGATCCATCATCATTAGGTGGCCCTGAAAGTTACAATTCACTATCAGTTTTTCGTCGCATTCGATAATCTAGACTCACAGCAGAAAGGCCATCAGGTGCCCGATGCAGCAATAGACCCATGGAGACAAGTCGGCTGGAGGACGATGTATTGAATCGGGACGCAATTTGAGTTATCCATCGTCATTAGGTGGCCCTGAACGTTACAATTCACTATCAGTTTTTCGTCCGATTCGAAAATCTTTGACTCACAGCAGAACGGCCATAAGGTGCCGAGGCAGCAATAGACCCATGGAGACAAGCCTGCTGGAGGACGATGTTTTGAATCGGGACGCAATTTGAGTGATCCATCGTCATTAGGTGGCCCTGATCGTTCCAATTCACTATCAGTTTTTCGTCCGATTCGAAATTCTTTGACGCACATCAGAACGGCCATAAGGTGCCCGACTCAGCAATAGACCCATGGAGACAAGTCGGCTGGAGGACGATGTATTGAATCGGGACGCAATTTGAGTGATCCATCGTTATTAGGTGGCCCTGAACGTTACAATTCACTACCAATTTTTCGTCCGATTCGAAAATCTTTGACTCAGCCGAACGGCCATAAGGTGCCCGAGGCAGCAATAGACCCATGGAGACAAGTCTGCTGGAGGACGATGTATTGAATCGGGACGCAATTTGAGTGATCCATCTTCATTAGGTGGCCCTGAACGTTACAATTCACTATCAGTTTTTCGTCGCATTCGATAATCTAGACTCACAGCAGAACGGCCATAAGGTGCCCGACTCAGCAATAGACCCATGGAGACAAGTCGGCTGGAGGACGATGTATTGAATCGGGACGCAATTTGAGTGATCCATCGTCATTATGTGGCCCTGAATGTTACAATTCACTATCAGTTTTTCGTCAGATTTGAAAATCTTTGAGTCACAAGCAAACGGCCATAAGGTGCCCGAGGCAGCAATAGACCCATGGAGACATGTCGGCTGGAGGACGATGTATTGAATCGGGACGCAATTTGAGTGATCCATCGTCATTAGGTGGCCCTGACCGTTACAATTCACTGTCAGTTCTTCGTCCGATTCGAAAATCTTTGAGCCACAGCAGAACGGCCATAAGGTGCCGAGGCAGCAATAGACCCATGGAGACAAGTCTGCTGGAGGACGATGTATTGAATCGGGACGCAATTTGAGTGATCCATCGTCATTAGGTGGCCCTGAAAGTTACAATTCACTATCTGTTTTTCGTCCGATTCGAAAATCTTTGACTCACAGGAGAACGGCCATAAGGTGCCCGTTGCAGCAATAGACCCATGGAGACAAGTCGGCTGGAGGACGATGTATTGAATCGGGATGCAATTTGAGTGATCCATCGTCATTTGGTGGTCCTGAACGTTACAATTCACTATCAGTTTTTCGTCGCATTCGATAATCTAGACTCACAGCAGAACGGCCATAAGGGGCCCGAGGCAGCAATAGACCCATGGAGTCAAGTCGGCTGGAGGACGATGTATTGAATCGGGACGCAATTTGAGTGATCCATCGTCATTAGGTGGCCCTGAATGTTACAATTCACTATCAGCTTTTCGTCCGATTCGAAAATCTTTGACTCACTGCAGAACGGCCACAAGGTGCCCGAGGCAGCAATAGACCCATGGAGACAAGTCTGCAGGATGACGATGTCCTGAATCGCGACGCAATTTGAGTGTTCCATCGTCATTAGGAGGCCCTGAATGTTAGAATTAACTAACAGTTTTTCGTCCCATTCGATAGTCTAGACTCACGGGAGATCGACCATAAGGTGCCCGAGGCAGCAATAGACCCATGGAGACAAGTCTGCTGGAGGACGATGTATTGAATCGGGATGCAATTTGAGTGATCCATCGTCATTTGGTGGTCCTGAACGTTACAATTCACTATCAGTTTTTCGTCGCATTCGATAATCTAGACTCACAGCAGAACGGCCATAAGGGGCCGGAGGCAGCAATAGACCCATGGAGTCAAGTCGGCTGGAGGACGATGTATTGAATCGCGACGCAATTTGAGTGTTCCATCGTCATTAGGAGGCCCTGAATGTTGGAATTAACTAACAGTATCGTCCCATTCGATAGTCTAGACTCACGGGAGATCGACCATAAGGTGCCCGAGGCAGCAATAGACCCATGGAGACAAGTCTGCTGGATGACGACGTATTGAATCGGGACGCAATTTGAGTGATCCATCGTCATTAGGTGGCCCTGAATGATACAATTCACTATCTGTTTTTCGTCCGATTCGAAAATCTTTGACTCACAGCAGAACGGCCATAAGGTGCCCGAGGCAGCAATAGACCCATGGAGACAAGTCTGCTGGAGGACGATGTATTGAATCGGTACGCAATTTGAGTGATCCATCGTCATTAGTGGCCCTGAAAGTTACAATTCACTATCAGTTTTTCGTCGCATTCGATAATCTAGACTCACAGCAGAACGGCCATAAGGTGCCCGACTCAGCAATAGACCCATGGAGTCAAGTAGGCTGGAGGACGACGTATTGAATCGGGACGCAATTTGAGTGATCCATCGTCATTAGGTGGCCCTGAATGTTGCAATTCACTATCAGTTTTTCGTCCGATTCGAAAATCTTTGACTCACAGCAGAACGGCCATAAGGTGCCCGAATCAGCAATAGACCCATGGAGACAAGTCTGCTGGAGGACGATGTATTGAATCGGGACGCAATTTGAGTGATCCATCGTCATTAGGTGGCCCTGAATGTTACAATTCACTATCAGTTTTTCGTTCGATTGGAAAATCACACTCACAGCAGAACGGCCATAAGGTGCCCGAGGCAGCAATAGACCCTTGGAGACAAGTTGGCTGGAGGACGATGTATTGAATCGGGACGCAATTTGAGTGATCCATCGTCATTAGGTGGCCCCGAATGTTACAATTCACTATCGGTTTTTCTTCCGATTCGAAAATCTTTGACTCACAGCAGAACGGCCATAAGGAGCCCGAGGCAGCAATAGAGCCATGGAGACAAGTCTGTTGGAGGACGATGTATTGAATCGGGACGCAATTTGTGTGGTCCATCCTCATTAGGTGGCAGAGAATGTTACAATTCACTATCAGTTTTTCGTCCGATTCGAAAATCTTTGACTCACAGCAGAACGGCCATAAGGTGCCCGAGGGAGCAATAGACCCATGGAGACAAGTCTGCTGGAGGACGATGTATTGAATCGGGACGCAATTTGAGTGATCCATCGTCATTAGGTGGCCCTGAATGTTACAATTCACTATCTGTTTTTCTTCCGATTCTAAAATCTTTGACTCACATCAGAACGGCCATAAGGTGCCCGAGGCAGCAATAGACCCATGGAGACAAGTCTGCTGGTGGACCATGTATTGAATCGGGACGCAATTTGAGTGATCCATCGTCATTAGGTGGCCCTGAACGTTACAATTCACTATCAGTTTTTCGTCCGATTCAAAAATCTTTGACTCACAGCAGAACGGCCATAAGGTGCCCGAGGCAGCAATAGACCCATGGAGACAAGTCTGCTGGAGGACGATGTATTGAATCGGGACGCAATTTGATTGATCCATCGTCATTAGGTGGCCCTGAAAGTTACAATTCACTATCTGTTTTTCGTCCGATTCGAAATTCTTTGACTCACAGGAGAACGGCCATAAGGTGCCCGTTGCAGCAATAGACCCATGGAGACAAGTCGGCTGGAGGACGATGTATTGAATCGGGATGCAATTTGAGTGATCCATCGTCATTTGGTGGTCCTGAACGTTACAATTCACTATCAGTTTTTCGTCGCATTCGATAATCTAGACTCACAGCAGAACGGCCATAAGGGGCCCGAGGCAGCAATAGACCCATGGAGTCAAGTCGGCTGGAGGACGATGTATTGAATCGGGACGCAATTTGAGTGATCCATCGTCATTAGGTGGCCCTGAATGTTACAATTCACTATCAGTTTTTCGTCCGATTCGAAAATCTTTGACTCACTGCAGAACGGCCACAAGGTGCCCGAGGCAGCAATAGACCCATGGAGACAAGTCTGCAGGATGACGATGTATTGAATCGCGACGCAATTTGAGTGTTCCATCGTCATTAGGAGGCCCTGAATGTTAGAATTAACTAACAGTTTTTCGTCCCATTCGATAGTCTAGACTCACGGGAGATCGACCATAAGGTGCCCCAGGCAGCAATAGACCCATGGAGACAAGTCTGCTGGATGACGACGTATTGAATCGGGACGCAATTTGAGTGATCCATCGTCATTAGGTGGCCCTGAATGATACAATTCACTATCTGTTTTTCGTCCGATTCGAAAATCTTTGACTCACAGCAGAACGGCCATAAGGTGCCCGAGGCAGCAATAGACCCATGGAGACAAGTCTGCTGGAGGACGATGTATTGAATCGGTACGCAATTTGAGTGATCCATCGTCATTAGGTGGCCCTGAAAGTTACAATTCACTATCAGTTTTTCGTCGCATTCGATAATCTAGACTCACAGCAGAACGGCCATAAGGTGCCCGACTCAGCAATAGACCCATGGAGTCAAGTAGGCTGGAGGACGATGTATTGAATCGGGACGCAATTTGAGTGATCCATCGTCATTAGGTGGGCCTGAATGTTGCAATTCACTATCAGTTTTTCGTCCGATTCGAAATTCTTTGACTCACAGCCGAACGGCCATAAGGTGCCCGAATCAGCAATAGACCCATGGAGACAAGTCGGCTGGAGGACGATGTATTGAATCGGGACGCAATTTGAGTGATCCATCGTCATTAGGTGGCCCTGAATGTTACAATTCACTATCAGTTTTTCGTTCGATTGGAAAATCACACTCACAGCAGAACGGCCATAAGGTGCCCGAGGCAGCAATAGACCCTTGGAGACAAGTTGGCTGGAGGACGATGTATTGAATCGGGACGCAATTTGAGTGATCCATCGTCATTAGGTGGCCCCGAATGTTACAATTCACTATCGGTTTTTCTTCCGATTCGAAAATCTTTGACTCACAGCAGAACGGCCATAAGGAGCCCGAGGCAGCAATAGACCCATGGAGACAAGTCGGCTGGAGGACGATGTATTGAATCGGGATGCAATTTGAGTGATCCATCGTCATTTGGTGGTCCTGAAAGTTACAATTCACTATCAGTTTTTCGTCGCATTCGATAATCTAGACTCACAGCAGAACGGCCATAAGGGGCCCGAGGCAGCAATAGACCCATGGAGTCAAGTCGGCTGGAGGACGATGTATTGAATCGGGACGCAATTTGAGTGAACCATCGTCATTAGGTGGCCCTGAATGTTACAATTCACTATCAGTTTTTCGTCCGATTCGAAAATCTTTGACTCACTGCAGAACGGCCACAAGGTGCCCGAGGCAGCAATAGACCCATGGAGACAAGTCTGCAGGATGACGATGTATTGAATCGCGACGCAATTTGAGTGTTCCATCGTCATTAGGAGGCCCTGAATGTTAGAATTAACTAACAGTTTTTCGTCCCATTCGATAGTCTAGACTCACGGGAGATCGACCATAAGGTGCCCGAGGCAGCAATAGACCCATGGAGACAAGTCTGCTGGATGACGACGTATTGAATCGGGACGCAATTTGAGTGATCCATCGTCATTAGGTGGCCCTGAATGATACAATTCACTATCTGTTTTTCGTCCGATTCGAAAATCTTTGACTCACAGCAGAACGGCCATAAGGTGCCCGAGGCAGCAATAGACCCATGGAGACAAGTCTGCTGGAGGACGATGTATTGAATCGGTACGCAATTTGAGTGATCCATCGTCATTAGGTGGCCCTGAAAGTTACAATTCACTATCAGTTTTTCGTCGCATTCGATAATCTAGACTCACAGCAGAACGGCCATAAGGTGCCCGACTCAGCAATAGACCCATGGAGTCAAGTAGGCTGGAGGACGACGTATTGAATCGGGACGCAATTTGAGTGATCCATCGTCATTAGGTGGCCCTGAATGATACAATTCACTATCTGTTTTTCGTCCGATTCGAAAATCTTTGACTCACAGCAGAACGGCCATAAGGTGCCCGAGGCAGCAATAGACCCATGGAGACAAGTCTGCTGGAGGACGATGTATTGAATCGGTACGCAATTTGAGTGATCCATCGTCATTAGGTGGCCCTGAATGTTACAATTCACTATCAGCTTTTCGTCCGATTCGAAAATCTTTGACTCACTGCAGAACGGCCATAAGGTGCCCGACTCAGCAATAGACCCATGGAGACAGGTCGGCTGGAGGACGATGTATTGAATCGGGACGCAATTTGAGTGTTCCATCGTCATTAGGTGGCCATGAATGTTACAATTCACTATCTGTTTTTCGTCCGATTCGAAAATCTTTGACTCACATCAGAACGGCCATAAGGTGCCCGAGGCAGCAATAGACCCATGGAGACAAGTCTGCTGGAGGACAATGTATTGAATCGGGACGCAATTTGAGTGATCCATCGTCATTAGGTGGCCCTGAACGTTACAATTCACTATCAGTTTTTCGTCCGATTCAAAAATCTTTGACTCACAGCAGAACGGCCATAAGGTGCCCGAGGCAGCAATAGACCCATGGAGACAAGTCTGCAGGATGACGATGTATTGAATCGCGACGCAATTTGAGTGTTCCATCGTCATTAGGAGGCCCTGAATGTTAGAATTAACTATCAGTCTTTCGTCCCATTCGATAATCTAGACTCACGGGAGAACGACCATAAGGTGCCCGAGGCAGCAATAGACCCATGGAGTCAAGTAGGCTGGAGGACGATGTATTGAATCGGGACGCAATTTGAGTGATCCATCGTCATTAGGTGGGCCTGAATGATACAATTCACTATCTGTTTTTCGTCCGATTCGAAAATCTTTGACTCACAGCAGAACGGCCATAAGGTGCCCGAGGCAGCAATAGACCCATGGAGACAAGTCTGCTGGAGGACGATGTATTGAATCGGTACGCAATTTGAGTGATCCATCGTCATTAGGTGGCCCTGAAAGTTACAATTCACTATCAGTTTTTCGTCGCATTCGATAATCTAGACTCACAGCAGAACGGCCATAAGGTGCCCGACTCAGCAATAGACCCATGGAGTCAAGTAGGCTGGAGGACGATGTATTGAATCGGGACGCAATTTGAGTGATCCATCGTCATTAGGTGGGCCTGAATGTTGCAATTCACTATCAGTTTTTCGTCCGATTCGAAATTCTTTGACTCACAGCAGAACGGCCATAAGGTGCCCGAATCAGCAATAGACCCATGGAGACAAGTCGGCTGGAGGACGATGTATTGAATCGGGACGCAATTTGAGTGATCCATCGTCATTAGGTGGCCCTGAATGTTACAATTCACTATCAGTTTTTCGTTCGATTGGAAAATCACACTCACAGCAGAACGGCCATAAGGTGCCCGAGGCAGCAATAGACCCTTGGAGACAAGTTGGCTGGAGGACGATGTATTGAATCGGGACGCAATTTGAGTGATCCATCGTCATTAGGTGGCCCTGAATGTTACAATTCACTATCAGTTTTTCGTCCGATTCGAAAATCTTTGACTCACTGCAGAACGGCCACAAGGTGCCCGAGGCAGCAATAGACCCATGGAGACAAGTCTGCAGGATGACGATGTATTGAATCGCGACGCAATTTGAGTGTTCCATCGTCATTAGGAGGCCCTGAATGTTAGAATTAACTAACAGTTTTTCGTCCCATTCGATAGTCTAGACTCACGGGAGATCGACCATAAGGTGCCCGAGGCAGCAATAGACCCATGGAGACAAGTCTGCTGGATGACGACGTATTGAATCGGGACGCAATTTGAGTGATCCATCGTCATTAGGTGGCCCTGAATGATACAATTCACTATCTGTTTTTCGTCCGATTCGAAAATCTTTGACTCACAGCAGAACGGCCATAAGGTGCCCGAGGCAGCAATAGACCCATGGAGACAAGTCTGCTGGAGGACGATGTATTGAATCGGTACGCAATTTGAGTGATCCATCGTCATTAGGTGGCCCTGAAAGTTACAATTCACTATCAGTTTTTCGTCGCATTCGATAATCTAGACTCACAGCAGAACGGCCATAAGGTGCCCGACTCAGCAATAGACCCATGGAGTCAAGTAGGCTGGAGGACGACGTATTGAATCGGGACGCAATTTGAGTGATCCATCGTCATTAGGTGGCCCTGAATGATACAATTCACTATCTGTTTTTCGTCCGATTCGAAAATCTTTGACTCACAGCAGAACGGCCATAAGGTGCCCGAGGCAGCAATAGACCCATGGAGACAAGTCTGCTGGAGGACGATGTATTGAATCGGTACGCAATTTGAGTGATCCATCGTCATTAGGTGGCCCTGAATGTTACAATTCACTATCAGCTTTTCGTCCGATTCGAAAATCTTTGACTCACTGCAGAACGGCCATAAGGTGCCCGACTCAGCAATAGACCCATGGAGACAGGTCGGCTGGAGGACGATGTATTGAATCGGGACGCAATTTGAGTGTTCCATCGTCATTAGGTGGCCATGAATGTTACAATTCACTATCTGTTTTTCGTCCGATTCGAAAATCTTTGACTCACATCAGAACGGCCATAAGGTGCCCGAGGCAGCAATAGACCCATGGAGACAAGTCTGCTGGAGGACAATGTATTGAATCGGGACGCAATTTGAGTGATCCATCGTCATTAGGTGGCCCTGAACGTTACAATTCACTATCAGTTTTTCGTCCGATTCAAAAATCTTTGACTCACAGCAGAACGGCCATAAGGTGCCCGAGGCAGCAATAGACCCATGGAGACAAGTCTGCAGGATGACGATGTATTGAATCGCGACGCAATTTGAGTGTTCCATCGTCATTAGGAGGCCCTGAATGTTAGAATTAACTATCAGTCTTTCGTCCCATTCGATAATCTAGACTCACGGGAGAACGACCATAAGGTGCCCGAGGCAGCAATAGACCCATGGAGTCAAGTAGGCTGGAGGACGATGTATTGAATCGGGACGCAATTTGAGTGATCCATCGTCATTAGGTGGGCCTGAATGATACAATTCACTATCTGTTTTTCGTCCGATTCGAAAATCTTTGACTCACAGCAGAACGGCCATAAGGTGCCCGAGGCAGCAATAGACCCATGGAGACAAGTCTGCTGGAGGACGATGTATTGAATCGGTACGCAATTTGAGTGATCCATCGTCATTAGGTGGCCCTGAAAGTTACAATTCACTATCAGTTTTTCGTCGCATTCGATAATCTAGACTCACAGCAGAACGGCCATAAGGTGCCCGACTCAGCAATAGACCCATGGAGTCAAGTAGGCTGGAGGACGATGTATTGAATCGGGACGCAATTTGAGTGATCCATCGTCATTAGGTGGGCCTGAATGTTGCAATTCACTATCAGTTTTTCGTCCGATTCGAAATTCTTTGACTCACAGCAGAACGGCCATAAGGTGCCCGAATCAGCAATAGACCCATGGAGACAAGTCGGCTGGAGGACGATGTATTGAATCGGGACGCAATTTGAGTGATCCATCGTCATTAGGTGGCCCTGAACGTTACAATTCACTATCAGTTTTTCGTCCGATTCAAAAATCTTTGACTCACAGCAGAACGGCCATAAGGTGCCCGAGGCAGCAATAGACCCATGGAGACAAGTCTGCAGGATGACGATGTATTGAATCGCGACGCAATTTGAGTGTTCCATCGTCATTAGGAGGCCCTGAATGTTAGAATTAACTATCAGTCTTTCGTCCCATTCGATAATCTAGACTCACGGGAGAACGACCATAAGGTGCCCGAGGCAGCAATAGACCCATGGAGTCAAGTCTGCTGGATGACGATGTATTGAATAGGGACGCAATTTGAGTGATCCATCGTCATTAGGTGGCTCTGAATGTTACAATTCACTATCTGTTTTTCGTCCGATTCGAAAATCTTTGACTCACAGCAGAACGGCCATAAGGTGCCCGACGCAGCAATAGACCCATGGAGACAAGTCTGCTGGATGACGATGTATTGAATCGCGACGCAATTTGAGTGTTCCATCGTCATTAGGAGGCCCTGAATGTTACAATTCACTATCAGTTTTTCGTCCGATTCGAAAATCTTTGAGTCACAGCATAAGGTGCCCGAATCAGCAATAGACCCATGGAGACAAGTCTGCTGGAGGACGATGTATTGAATCGGGACGCAATTTGAGGGATCCATCGTCATTAGGTGGCCCTGAACGTACAATTCACTATCAGTTTTTCGTCCCATTCGATAATCTAGACTCACAGCAGAACGGCCATAAGGTGCCCGAGGCAGCAATAGAGCCATTGAGTCAAGTCGGCTGAAGGACGATGTATTGAATCGGGACGCAATTTGTATGGTCCATCCTCATTAGGTGGCCCTGATTGTCACAATTCACTATCAGTTTTTCGTCCGATTCGAAAATCTTTGACTCACAGCAGAACGTCCATAAGGTGCCCGAGGCAGCAATAGACCCATGGAGACAAGTCTGCAGGATGACGATGTATTGAATCGCGACGCAATTTGAGTGTTCCAGCGTCATTAGGAGGCCCTGAATGTTAAAATTAACTATCAGTTTTTCGTCCCATTCGATAATCTAGACTCACGGGAGAACGACCATAAGGTGCCCGAGGCAGCAATAGACCCATGGAGACAAGTCTGCTGGATGACGATGTATTGAATCGGGACGCAATTTGAGTGATCCATCGTCATTAGGTGGCCCTGAATGTTACAATTCACTATCTGTTTTTCGTCCGATTCGAAAATCTTTGACTCACAGCAGATAGGCCATAAGGTGCCCCAGGCAGCAACCGGCCGATGGAGACAAGTCTGCTGAAGGACGATGTATTGAATCGGGACGCAATTTGAGTGATCCATCGTCATTTGGTGGCATTGAAAGTTACAATTCACTATCAGTTTTTCGTCCGATTCGAAAATCACACTCACAGCAGAACGGCCATAAGGTGCCCGAGGCAGCAATAGACTCATGGGGACAAGTCGGCTGGAGGACGATGTATTGAATCGGGACGCAATTTGAGTGATCCATCGCCATTAGGTGGCCCTGAATGTTACAATTCACTATCGGTTTTTCGTCCGATTCGAAAATCTTTGACTCACAGCAGAACGGCCATAAGGTGCCCGAGGCAGCAATAGACCCATGGAGACAAGTCTGTTGGAGGACGATGTATTGAATCGGGACGCAATTTGAGTGATCCATCGTCATTAGGTGGCCCTGTACGTACAATTCACTATCAGTTTTTCGTCCCATTCGATAATCTAGACTCACAGCAGAACGGCCATAAGGTGCCCGAGGCTGCAATGGAGCCATTGAGTCAAGTCGGCTGAAGGACGATGTATTGAATCGGGACGCAATTTGAGTGATCCATCGTCATTAGGTGGCCCTGAACGTTACAATTGACTATCAGTTTTTCGTCCGATTCGAAAATCTTTGACTCACAGCAGAACGGCCATAAGGTGCCCGAGGCAGCAATAGATCCATGGAGACAAGTCGGCTGGAGGACGATGTATTGAATCGGGACGCAATTTGAGTGATCCATCGTCATTAGGTGGCCCTGAATGTTACAATTCACTATCAGTTTTTCGTCAGATTCGAAAATCTTTGAGTCACAGCAGAACGGCCATAAGGTGCCTGAGGCAGCAATAGGCCCATGGAGACAAGTCTGCTGGAGGACGATGTATTGAATTGGGACGCAATTTGAGTGATCCATCGTCATTAGGTGGCCCTGAACGTCACAATTCACTATCAGTTTTTCGTCGCATTCGATAATCTAGACTCACAGCAGAACGGCCATAAGGTGCCCGATGCAGCAATAGACCCATGGAGACAAGTCGGCTGGAGGACGATGTATTGAATCGGGACGCAATTTGAGTGATCCATCGTCATTAGGTGGCCCTGAACGTTACAATTCACTATCAGTTCTTCGTCCGATTCGAAAATCTTTGAGTCACAGCATAAGGTGCCCGAATCAGCAATAGACCCATGGAGACAAGTCTGCTGGAGGACGATGTATTGAATCGGGACGCAATTTGAGTGATCCATAGTCATTAGGTGGCCCTGAATGTTACAATTCACGATCAGTTTTTCGTCCGATTGGAAAATCACACTCACAGCAGAACGGCCATAAGGTGCCCGAGGCAGCAATAGACCCATGGGGACAAGTCGGCTGGAGGACGATGTATTGAATCGGGACGCAATTTGAGTGATCCATCGTCATTAGGTGGCCCTGAATGTTACAATTCACTATCGGTTTTTCGTCCGATTCGAAAATCTTTCACTCACAGCAGAACGGCCATAAGGTGCCCGAGGCAGCAATAGACCCATGGAGACAAGTCTGTTGGAGGACGATGTATTGAATCAGGACGCAATTTGAGTGATCCATCGTCATTAGGTGGCCCTGAACGTACAATTCACTAACAGTTTTTCTTCCCATTCGATAATCTAGACTCACAGCAGAACGGCCATAAGGTGCCCGAGGCAGCAATAGAGCCATTGAGTCAAGTCGGCTGAAGGACGATGTATTGAATCGGGACGCAATATGTGTGGTCCATCCTCATTAGGTGGCCCTGAATGTTACAATTCACTATCAGTTTTTCGTCCGATTCGAAAATCTTTGACTCACAGCAGAACGGCCATAAGGTGCCCGAGGCAGCAATAGACCCATGGAGACAAGCCTGCTGGAGGACGATGTATTGAATCGGGACGCAATTTGAGTGATCCATCGTCATTAGGTGGCCCTGAACGTTACAATTCACTATCAGTTTCTCGTCCGATTCGAAAATCTTTGTCACAGCATAAGGTGCCCGAATCAGCAATAGACCCATGGGGACAAGTCTGCTGGAGGACGATGTATTGAATCGGGATGCAATTTGAGGGATCCATCGTCATTAGGTGGCCCTGAACGTTACAATTAACTATCAGTTCTTCGATTAGAAAATCTTTGACCCACAGCAGAACGGCCATAAGGTGCCCGAGGCAGCAATAGACCCATGGAGACAAGTCTGCTGGAGGACGATGTATTGAATCGGGACGCAATTTGAGTGATCCATCGTCATTAGGTGGCCCTGAGTGTTACAATTCACTATCAGTTTTTCGTCCGATTGGAAAATCACACTCACAGCAGAACGGCCATAAGGTGCCCGAGGCAGCAATAGACCCATGGGGACAAGTCGGCTGGAGGACGATGTATTGAATCGGGACGCAATTTGAGTGATCCATCGTCATTAGGTGGCCGTGAATGTTACAATTCACTACCGGTTTTTCGTCCGATTCGAAAATCTTTGACTCACAGCAGAACGGCCATAAGGTGCCCGAGGCAGCAATAGACCCATGGAGACAAGTCTGCTGGAGGACGATGTATTGAATCGGTACGCAATTTGAGTGATCCATCGTCATTAGGTGGCCCTGAATGTTACAATTCACTATCAGCTTTTCGTCCGATTCGAAAATCTTTGACTCACTGCAGAACGGCCATAAGGTGCCCGACTCAGCAATAGACCCATGGAGACAGGTCGGCTGGAGGACGATGTATTGAATCGGGACGCAATTTGAGTGTTCCATCGTCATTAGGTGGCCATGAATGTTACAATTCACTATCTGTTTTTCGTCCGATTCGAAAATCTTTGACTCACATCAGAACGGCCATAAGGTGCCCGAGGCAGCAATAGACCCATGGAGACAAGTCTGCTGGAGGACAATGTATTGAATCGGGACGCAATTTGAGTGATCCATCGTCATTAGGTGGCCCTGAACGTTACAATTCACTATCAGTTTTTCGTCCGATTCAAAAATCTTTGACTCACAGCAGAACGGCCATAAGGTGCCCGAGGCAGCAATAGACCCATGGAGACAAGTCTGCAGGATGACGATGTATTGAATCGCGACGCAATTTGAGTGTTCCATCGTCATTAGGAGGCCCTGAATGTTAGAATTAACTATCAGTCTTTCGTCCCATTCGATAATCTAGACTCACGGGAGAACGACCATAAGGTGCCCGAGGCAGCAATAGACCCATGGAGTCAAGTCTGCTGGATGACGATGTATTGAATAGGGACGCAATTTGAGTGATCCATCGTCATTAGGTGGCTCTGAATGTTACAATTCACTATCTGTTTTTCGTCCGATTCGAAAATCTTTGACTCACAGCAGAACGGCCATAAGGTGCCCGACGCAGCAATAGACCCATGGAGACAAGTCTGCTGGATGACGATGTATTGAATCGCGACGCAATTTGAGTGTTCCATCGTCATTAGGAGGCCCTGAATGTTACAATTCACTATCAGTTTTTCGTCCGATTCGAAAATCTTTGAGTCACAGCATAAGGTGCCCGAATCAGCAATAGACCCATGGAGACAAGTCTGCTGGAGGACGATGTATTGAATCGGGACGCAATTTGAGGGATCCATCGTCATTAGGTGGCCCTGAACGTACAATTCACTATCAGTTTTTCGTCCCATTCGATAATCTAGACTCACAGCAGAACGGCCATAAGGTGCCCGAGGCAGCAATAGAGCCATTGAGTCAAGTCGGCTGAAGGACGATGTATTGAATCGGGACGCAATTTGTATGGTCCATCCTCATTAGGTGGCCCTGATTGTCACAATTCACTATCAGTTTTTCGTCCGATTCGAAAATCTTTGACTCACAGCAGAACGTCCATAAGGTGCCCGAGGCAGCAATAGACCCATGGAGACAAGTCTGCAGGATGACGATGTATTGAATCGCGACGCAATTTGAGTGTTCCAGCGTCATTAGGAGGCCCTGAATGTTAAAATTAACTATCAGTTTTTCGTCCCATTCGATAATCTAGACTCACGGGAGAACGACCATAAGGTGCCCAAGGCAGCAATAGACCCATGGAGACAAGTCTGCTGGATGACGATGTATTGAATCGGGACGCAATTTGAGTGATCCATCGTCATTAGGTGGCCCTGAATGTTACAATTCACTATCTGTTTTTCGTCCGATTCGAAAATCTTTGACTCACAGCAGATAGGCCATAAGGTGCCCCAGGCAGCAACCGGCCGATGGAGACAAGTCTGCTGGAGGACGATGTATTGAATCGGGACGCAATTTGAGTGATCCATCGTCATTTGGTGGCATTGAAAGTTACAATTCACTATCAGTTTTTCGTCCGATTCGAAAATCACACTCACAGCAGAACGGCCATAAGGTGCCCGAGGCAGCAATAGACTCATGGGGACAAGTCGGCTGGAGGACGATGTATTGAATCGGGACGCAATTTGAGTGATCCATCGCCATTAGGTGGCCCTGAATGTTACAATTCACTATCGGTTTTTCGTCCGATTCGAAAATCTTTGACTCACAGCAGAACGGCCATAAGGTGCCCGAGGCAGCAATAGACCCATGGAGACAAGTCTGTTGGAGGACGATGTATTGAATCGGGACGCAATTTGAGTGATCCATCGTCATTAGGTGGCCCTGTACGTACAATTCACTATCAGTTTTTCGTCCCATTCGATAATCTAGACTCACAGCAGAACGGCCATAAGGTGCCCGAGGCTGCAATGGAGCCATTGAGTCAAGTCGGCTGAAGGACGATGTATTGAATCGGGACGCAATTTGAGTGATCCATCGTCATTAGGTGGCCCTGAACGTTACAATTGACTATCAGTTTTTCGTCCGATTCGAAAATCTTTGACTCACAGCAGAACGGCCATAAGGTGCCCGAGGCAGCAATAGATCCATGGAGACAAGTCGGCTGGAGGACGATGTATTGAATCGGGACGCAATTTGAGTGATCCATCGTCATTAGGTGGCCCTGAATGTTACAATTCACTATCAGTTTTTCGTCAGATTCGAAAATCTTTGAGTCACAGCAGAACGGCCATAAGGTGCCTGAGGCAGCAATAGGCCCATGGAGACAAGTCTGCTGGAGGACGATGTATTGAATTGGGACGCAATTTGAGTGATCCATCGTCATTAGGTGGCCCTGAACGTCACAATTCACTATCAGTTTTTCGTCGCATTCGATAATCTAGACTCACAGCAGAACGGCCATAAGGTGCCCGATGCAGCAATAGACCCATGGAGACAAGTCGGCTGGAGGACGATGTATTGAATCGGGACGCAATTTGAGTGATCCATCGTCATTAGGTGGCCCTGAACGTTACAATTCACTATCAGTTCTTCGTCCGATTCGAAAATCTTTGAGTCACAGCATAAGGTGCCCGAATCAGCAATAGACCCATGGAGACAAGTCTGCTGGAGGACGATGTATTGAATCGGGACGCAATTTGAGTGATCCATCGTCATTAGGTGGCCCTGAATGTTACAATTCACGATCAGTTTTTCGTCCGATTGGAAAATCACACTCACAGCAGAACGGCCATAAGGTGCCCGAGGCAGCAATAGACCCATGGGGACAAGTCGGCTGGAGGACGATGTATTGAATCGGGACGCAATTTGAGTGATCCATCGTCATTAGGTGGCCCTGAATGTTACAATTCACTATCGGTTTTTCGTCCGATTCGAAAATCTTTCACTCACAGCAGAACGGCCATAAGGTGCCCGAGGCAGCAATAGACCCATGGAGACAAGTCTGTTGGAGGACGATGTATTGAATCAGGACGCAATTTGAGTGATCCATCGTCATTAGGTGGCCCTGAACGTACAATTCACTAACAGTTTTTCTTCCCATTCGATAATCTAGACTCACAGCAGAACGGCCATAAGGTGCCCGAGGCAGCAATAGAGCCATTGAGTCAAGTCGGCTGAAGGACGATGTATTGAATCGGGACGCAATATGTGTGGTCCATCCTCATTAGGTGGCCCTGAATGTTACAATTCACTATCAGTTTTTCGTCCGATTCGAAAATCTTTGACTCACAGCAGAACGGCCATAAGGTGCCCGAGGCAGCAATAGACCCATGGAGACAAGCCTGCTGGAGGACGATGTATTGAATCGGGACGCAATTTGAGTGATCCATCGTCATTAGGTGGCCCTGAACGTTACAATTCACTATCAGTTTCTCGTCCGATTCGAAAATCTTTGTCACAGCATAAGGTGCCCGAATCAGCAATAGACCCATGGGGACAAGTCTGCTGGAGGACGATGTATTGAATCGGGATGCAATTTGAGGGATCCATCGTCATTAGGTGGCCCTGAACGTTACAATTAACTATCAGTTCTTCGATTAGAAAATCTTTGACCCACAGCAGAACGGCCATAAGGTGCCCGAGGCAGCAATAGACCCATGGAGACAAGTCTGCTGGAGGACGATGTATTGAATCGGGACGCAATTTGAGTGATCCATCGTCATTAGGTGGCCCTGAGTGTTACAATTCACTATCAGTTTTTCGTCCGATTGGAAAATCACACTCACAGCAGAACGGCCATAAGGTGCCCGAGGCAGCAATAGACCCATGGGGACAAGTCGGCTGGAGGACGATGTAATGAATCGGGACGCAATTTGAGCGATCCATCGTCATTAGGTGGCCGTGAATGTTACAATTCACTACCGGTTTTTCGTCCGATTCGAAAATCTTTGACTCACAGCAGAACGGCCATAAGGTGCCCGAGGCAGTAATAGACCCATTGAGACAAGTCTGTTGGAGGACGATGTATTGAATCGGGACGCAATTTGAGTGATCCATCGTCATTAGGTGGCCCTGAACGTACAATTCACTATCAGTTTTTCGTCCCATTCGATAATCTAGTCTCACAGCAGAACGGCCATAAGGTGCCCGAGGCAGCAATAGAGCCATTGAGTCAAGTCGGATGAAGGACGATGTATTGAATCGGGACGCAATTTGAGTGATCCATCGTCATTAGGTGGCCCTGAACGTTACAATTCACTATCAGTTTTTCGTCGCATTCGATAATCTAGACTCACAGCAGAACGGCCATAAGGTGCCCGACTCAGCAATAGACCCATGGAGACAACTCAGCTGGATGACGATGTATTGAATCGGGACGCAATTTGTGTGGTCCATCCTCATTAGGTGGCCCTGAATGTTACAATTCACTATCAGTTTTTCGTCCGATTCGAAAATCTTTGAGTCACAGCAGAACGGCCATAAGGTGCCCGAATCAGCAATTGACCCATGGAGACAAGTCTGCTGGAGGACGATGTATTGAATCGGGACGCAATTTGAGTGATCCATCTTCATTAGGTGGCCCTGAATGTTACAATTCACTATCAGTTTTTCGTCCGATTGGAAAATCACACTCACAGCAGAACGGCCATAAGCTGCCCGAGGCAGCAATAGACCCATGGAGACAAGTCTGCTGGAGGACGATGTATTGAATCGGGACGCAATTTGAGTGATCCATCGTCATTAGGTGGCCCTGAACGTTACAATTCACTATCAGTTTTTCGTCGCATTCGATAATCTAGACTCACAGCAGAACGGCCATAAGGTGCCCGACTCAGCAATAGACCCATGGAGACAACTCAGCTGGATGACGATGTATTGAATCGGGACGCAATTTGTGTGGTCCATCCTCATTAGGTGGCCCTGAATGTTACAATTCACTATCAGTTTTTCGTCCGATTCGAAAATCTTTGAGTCACAGCAGAACGGCCATAAGGTGCCCGAGGCAGCAATAGACCCATGGGGACAAGCCTGCTGGAGGACGATGTATTGAATCGGGACGCAATTTGAGTGATGCATCGTCATTAGGTGGCCCTGAACGTTACAACTCACTATCAGTTTTTCGTCCGATTCGAAAATCTTTGACTCACAGCGGAACGGCCATAAGGTGCCCGAGGCAGCAGTAGACCCATGGAGACAAGTCGGCTGGAGGACGATGTATTGAATCGGGACGCAATTTGAGTGATCCATCGTCATTAGGTGGCCCTGAACGTTACAATTCACTATCAGTTCTTCGTCCGATTCGAAAATCTTTGACCCACAGCAGAACGGCCATAAGGTGCCCGAGGCAGCAATAGACCCATGGAGACAAGTCGGCTGGAGGACGATGTATTGAATCGGGACGCAATTTGAGTGATCCATCTTCATTAGGTGTTCCTGAAAGTTACAATTCACTATCGGTTTTTCTTCCGATTCGGAAATCTTTGACTCACAGCAGAACGGCCATAAGGAGCCCGAGGCAGCAATAGACCCATGGAGACAAGTCTGTTGGAGGACGATGTATTGAATCGGGACGCAATTTGTGTGGTCCATCCTCATTAGGTGGCCCTGAACGTTACAATTCACTATCAGTTTTTCGTCCGATTCGAAAATCTTTGACTCACAGCAGAACGGCCATAAGGTGCCCGAGGCAGCAATAGACCCATGGAGACAAGTCTGCTGGAGGACGATGTACTGAATCGGGACGCAATTTGAGTGATCCATCGTCATTAGGTGGCCCTGAACGTTACAATTCACTATCAGTATTTCGTCGCATTCGATAATCTAGACTCACAGCAGAACGGCCATAAGGTGCCCGACAGCAATAGACCCATGGAGACAAGTCGGCTGGAGGACGATGTATTGAATCGGGACGCAATTTGAGTGTTCCATCGTCATTAGGTGGCCATGAATGTTACAATTCACTATCTGTTTTTCGTCCGATTCGAAAATCTTTGAGTCACAGCAGAACGGCCATAAGGTGCTCGAGGCAGCAATAGACACATGGAGACAAGTCTGCTGGAGGACGATGTATTGAATCGGGACGCAATTTGAGTGATCCATCGTCATTAGGTGGCCCTGAACGTTACAATTCACTATCAGTTTTTCGTCCGATTCGAAAATCTTTGACTCACAGCAGAACGGCCATAAGGTGCCCGAGGCAGCAATAGACCCATGGAGACAAGTCGGCTGGAGGACGATGTATTGAATCGGGACGCAATTTGAGTGATCCATCGTCATTAGGTGGCCCTGAACGTTTCAATTCACTATCAGTTTTTCGTCCGATTCGAAAATCTTTGACTCACAGCAGAACGGCCATAAGGTGCCCGAGGCAGCAATAGACCCATGGAGACAAGTCGGCTGGAGGACGATGTATTGAATCGGGACGCAATTTGAGTGATCCATCGTCATTAGGTGGCCCTGAACGTTACAATTCACTATCAGTTTTTCGTCCGATTCGAAAATCTTTGACTCACAGCAGAACGGCCATAAGGTGCCCGAGGCAGCAATAGACCCATGGAGACAAGTCTGCTGGAGGACGATGTATTGAATCGGGACGCAATTTGAGTGATCCATCGTCATTAGGTGGCCCTGAACGTTACAATTCACTATCAGTTTTTCGTCGCATTAGATAATCTAGACTCACAGCAGAACGGCCATACGGTGCTCGACTCAGCAATAGACCCATGGAGACAAGTCAGCTGGATGACGATGTATTGAATCGAGACGCAATTTGTGTGGTCCATCCTCATTAGGTGGCCCTGAATGTTACAATTCACTATCAGTATTTCGTCCGATTCGAAAATCTTTGAGTCACAGCAGAACGGCCATAAGGTGCCCGAGGCAGCAATAGACCCATGGGGACAAGCCTGCTGGAGGACGATGTATTGAATCGGGACGCAATTTGAATGATGCATCGTCATTAGGTGGCCCTGAACGTTACAATTCACTATCAGTTCTTCGTCCGATTCGAAAATCTTTGACCCACAGCAGAACGGCCATAAGGTGCCAGAGGGAGCAATGACCCATGGAGTCAAGTCGGCTGGAGGACGATGTATTGAATCGGGACGCAATTTGAGTGATCCATCGTCATTAGGTGGCCCTGAACGTTACAATTCACTATCTCTTTTTCGTCCGATTCGAAAATCTTTGACTCACAGCAGAACGGCCATAAGGTGCCCGAGGCAGCAATAGACCCATGGAGACAAGTCGGCTGGAGGACGATGTATTGAATCGGGACGCAATTTGAGTGATCCATCGTCATTAGGTGGCCCTGAACGTTACAATTCACTATCAGTTCTTCGTCCGATTCGAAAATCTTTGACCCACAGCAGAACGGCCATAAGGTGCCCGTGGCAGCAATAGACCCATGGAGACAAGTCGGCTGGAGGACGATGTATTGAATCGGGACGCAATTTGAGTGATCCATCGTCTTTAGGTGGCCCTGAAAGTTACAATTCACTATCAGTTCTTCGTCCGATTCGAAAATCTTTGACCCACAGCAGAACGGCCATAAGGTGCCCGAGGCAGCAATAGACCCATGGAGACAAGTCGGCTGGAGGACGATGTATTGAATCGGGACGCAATTTGAGTGATCCATCGTCATTAGGTGGCTCTGAAAGTTACAATTCACTATCAGTTCTTCGTCCGATTCGAAAATCTTTGACCCACAGCAGAACGGCCATAAGGTGCCCGAGGCAGCAATAGACCCATGGAGACAAGTCGGCTGGAGGACGATGTATTGAATCGGGACGCAATTTGAGTGATCCATCGTCATTAGGTGGCCCTGAACGTTACAATTCACTATCAGTTTTTCGTCCGATTCGAAAATCTTTGACTCACAGCAGAACGGCCATAAGGTGCCCGAGGCAGCAATAGACCCATGGAGACAAGTCGGCTGGAGGACGATGTATTGAATCGGGACGCAATTTGAGTGATCCATCGTCATTAGGTGGCCCTGAACGTTAGAATTCACTATCTGTTTTTCGTCCGATTCGAAAATCTTTGACTCACAGCAGAACGGCCATAAGGTGCCCGAGGCAGCAATAGACCCATGGAGACAAGTCGGCTGGAGGACGATGTATTGAATCGGGACGCAATTTGAGTGATCCATCGTCATTAGGTGGCCCTGAACGTTACAATTCACTATCAGTTTTTCGTCCGATTCGAAAATCTTTGACTCACAGCAGAACGGCATAAGGTGCCCGAGGCAGCAATAGACCCATGGAGACAAGTCTGCTGGAGGACGATGTATTGAATCGGGACGCAATTTGAGTGATCCATCGTCATTAGGTGGCCCTGAACGTTACAATTCACTATCAGTTTTTCGTCGCATTCGATAATCTAGACTCACAGCAGAACGGCCATAAGGTGCTCGACTCAGCAATAGACCCATGGGGACAAGTCAGCTGGATGACGATGTATTGAATCGAGACGCAATTTGTGTGGTCCATCCTCATTAGGTGGCCCTGAATGTTACAATTCACTATCAGTATTTCGTCCGATTCGAAAATCTTTGAGTCACAGCAGAACAGCCATAGAGTGCCCGAGGCAGCAATAGACCCATGGGGACAAGCCTGCTGGAGGACGATGTATTGAATCGGGACGCAATTTGAATGATGCATCGTCATTAGGTGGCCCTGAACGTTACAATTCACTATCAGTTTTTCGTCCGATTCGAAAATCTTTGACTCACAGCGGAACGGCCATAAGGTGCCCGAGGCAGCAATAGACCCATGGAGACAAGTCGGCTGGAGGACGATGTATTGAATCGGGACGCAATTTGAGTGATCCATCGTCATTAGGTGGCCCTGAATGTTACAATTCACTATCAGTTTTTCGTCCGATTGGAAAATCACACTCACAGCAGAACGGCCATAAGGTGCCCGAGGCAGCAATAGACCCATGGAGACAAGTTGGCTGGAGGACGATGTATTGAATCGGGACGCAATTTGAGTGATCCATCGTCATTAGGTGGCCCTGAATGTTACAATTCACTATCGGTTTTTCTTCCGATTCGAAAATCTTTGACTCACAGGAGAACGGCCATAAGGTGCCCGATGCAGCAATAGACCCATGGAGACAAGTCGGCTGGAGGACGATGTATTGAATCGGGATGCAATTTGAGTGATCCATCGTCATTAGGTGGCCATGAATGTTACAATTCACTATCTGTTTTTCGTGCGATTCGAAAATCTTTGACTCACAGCAGAACCGCCATAAGGTGCCCGAGGCAGCAATAGGCCCATGGAGACAAGTCTGCTGGAGGACGATGTATTGAATCGGGACGCAATTTGAGTGATCCATCGTCATTAGGTGGCCCTGAACGTTACAATTCACTATCTGTTTTTCGTCGCATTCGATAATCTAGACTCACAGCAGAACGGCCATAAGGTGCCAGAGGCAGCAATAGACCCATGGAGTCAAGTCGGCTGTAGGACGATGTATTGAATCGGGACGCAATTTGAGTGATCCATCGTCATTAGGTGGACCTGAACGTTACAATTCACTATCAGTTTTACGTCCGATTCGAAAATCTTTGACTCACACCAGAACGGCCATAAGGTGCCTGAGGCAGCAATTGACCCATGGAGAGAAGTCTGCTGGAGGACGATGTATTGAATCGGTACGCAATTTGAGTGATCCATCGTCATTAGGTGGCCCTGAACGTTACAATTCACTATCAGTTTTTCGTCGCATTCGATAATCTAGACTCACAGCAGAACGGCCATAAGCTGCCCGACTCAGCAATAGACCCATGGAGTCAAGTAGGCTGGAGGCCGATGTATTGAATCGGGACGCAATTTGAGTGATCCATCGTCATTAGATGGCCCTGAATGTTACAATTCACTATCAGTTTTTCGTCCGATTCGAAAAACTTTGACTCACAGCAGAACGGCCATAAGGTGCCCGAATCAGCAATAGACCCATGGAGACAAGACTGCTGGAGGACGATGTATTGAATCGGGACGATATTTGAGTGATCCATCGTCATTAGGTGGCCCTGAATGTTACAATTCACTATCAGTTTTTCGTCCGATTGGAGAATCACACTCACAGCAGAACGGCCATAAGGTGCCCGAGGCAGCAATAGACCCATGGAGACAAGTTGGCTGGAGGACGATGTATTGAATCGGGACGCAATTTGAGTGATCCATCGTCATTACGTGGCCCTGAATGTTACAATTCACTATCGGTTTTTCTTCCGATTCGAAAATCTTTGACTCACAGCAGAACGGCCATAAGGAGCCCGAAGCAGCAATAGACCCATGGAGGCAAGTCTGTTGGAGGACGATGTATTGAATCGGGACGCAATTTGTGTGGTCCATCCTCATTAGGTGTCAGAGAATGTTACAATTCACTATCAGTTTTTCGTCCGATTCGAAAATCTTTGACTCACAGCAGAACGGCCATAAGGTGCCCGAGGCAGCAATAGACCCATGGAGACAAGCCTGCTGGAGGACGATGTATTGAATCGGGACGCAATTTGAGTGTTCCATCGTCATTAGGTGGCCCTGAATGTTACAATTCACTATCGGTTTTTCTTCCGATTCGAAAATCTTTGACTCACAGCAGAACGGCCATTAGGAGCCCGAGGCAGCAATAGACCCATGGAGACAAGTCTGTTGGAGGACGATGTATTGAATCGGGACGCAATTTGTGTGGTCCATCCTCATTAGGTGGCAGAGAATGTTACAATTCACTATCAGTATTTCGTCCGATTCGAAAATCTTTGACTCACAGCAGAACGGCCATAAGGTGCCCGAGGCAACAATAGACCCATGGAGACAAGTCTGCTGGAGGACGATGTATTGAATCGGGACGCAATTAGAGTGATCCATCGTCATTAGGTGGAGCTGAACGTTACAATTCACTATCAGTTATTCATCCGATTCGAAAATCTTTGACTCACAGCAGAACGGCCATAAGGTGCCCGAGACAGCAATAGACCCATGGAGACAAGTCTGCTGGAGGACGATGTATTGAATCGGGACGCAATTTGAGTGATCCTTCGTCATTAGGTGGCCCTGAACGTTACAATTCACTATCAGTTTTTCGTCGCATTCGATAATCTAGACTCACAGCAGAACGGCCATAAGGTGCCCGACTCAGCAATAGACCCATGGAGACAAGTCGGCTGGAGGACGATGTATTGAATCGGGACGCAATTTGAGTGTTCCATCGTCATTAGGTGGCCATGAATGTTACAATTCACTATCTGTTTTTCGTCCGATTCGAAAATCTTTGACTCACAGCAGAACGGCCTTAAGGTGCCCGAGGCAGCAATAGACACATGGAGACAAGTCTGCTGGAGGACGATGTATTGAATCGGGACGCAATTTGAGTGATCCATCGTCATTAGGTGGCCCTGAACGTTACAATTCACTATCAGTTTTTCGTCCGATTCGAAAATCTTTGACTCACAGCAGAACGGCCATAAGGTGCCCGAGGCAGCAATAGACCCATGGAGGCAAGTCGGCTGGAGGACGATGTATTGAATCGGGACGCAATTTGAGTGATCCATCGTCATTAGGTGGCCCTGAACGTTACAATTCACTATCAGTTTTTCGTCGCATTCGATAATCTAGACTCACAGCAGAACGGCCATAAGGTGCCCGACTCAGCAATAGACCCATGGAGACAAGTCGGCTGGAGGACGATGTATTGAATCGGGACGCAATTTGAGTGTTCCATCGTCATTAGGTGGCCATGAATGTTACAATTCACTATCTGTTTTTCGTCCGATTCGAAAATCTTTGACTCACAGCAGAACGGCCGTAAGGTGCCCGAGGCAGCAATAGACACATGGAGACAAGTCTGCTGGAGGACGATGTATTGAATCGGGACGCAATTTGAGTGATCCATCGTCATTAGGTGGCCCTGAACGTTACAATTCACTATCAGTTTTTCGTCCAATTCGAAAATCTTTGACTCACAGCACAACGGCCATAAGGTGCCCGAGGCAGCAATAGACCCATGGAGGCAAGTCGGCTGGAGGACGATGTATTGAATCGGGACGCAATTTGAGTGATCCATCGTCATTAGGTGGCCCTGAACGTTACAATTCACTATCAGTTTTTCGTCCGATTCGAAAATCTTTGACTCACACCAGAACGGCCATAAGGTGCCCGAGGCAGCAATAGACCCATGGAGACAAGTATGCTGGAGGAAGATGTATTGAATCGGGACGCAATTTGAGTGATCCATCGTCATTAGGTGGCCCTGAACGTTACAATTCACTATCAGTTTTTCGTCGCATTCGATGATCTAGACTCACAGCAGAACGGCTATAAGGTGCCCGACTCAGCAATAGACCCATGGAGACAAGTCAGCTGGATGACGATGTATTGAATCGGGACGCAATTTGTGTGGTCCATCCTCATTAGGTGGCCCTGAATGTTACAATTCACTATCTGTTTTTCGTCCGATTCGAAAATCTTTGACTCACAGCAGAACGGCCATAAGGTGCCCGAGGCAGCAATAGACCCATGGAGACAAGTCGGCTGGAGGACGATGTATTGAATCGGGACGCAATTTGAGTGATCCATCGTCATTAGGTGGCCCTGAACGTTACAATTCACTATCAGTTCTTCGTCCGATTCGAAAATCTTTGACCCACAGCAGAACCGCCATAAGGTGCCCGAGGCAGCAATAGACCCATGGAGACAAGTCGGCTGGAGGACGATGTATTGAATCGGGACGCAATTTGAGTGATCCATCGTCATTAGGTGGCCCTGAAAGTTACAATTCACTATCAGTTTTTCGTCCGATTCGAAAATCTTTGACTCACAGGAGAACGGCCATAAGGTGCCCGATGCAGCAATAGACCCATGGAGACAAGTCGGCTGGAGGACGATGTATTGAATCGGGACGCAATTTGAGTGATCCATCGTCATTAGGTGGCCATGAATGTTACAATTCACTATCTGTTTTTCGTCCGATTCGAAAATCTTTGACTCACAGCAGAACCGCCATAAGGTGCCCGAGGCAGCAATAGGCCCATGGAGACAAGTCGGCTGGAGGACGGTGTATTGAATCGGGACGCAATTTGAGTGATCCATCGTCATTAGGTGGCCCTGAATGTTACAATTCACTATCAGTTTTTCGTCCGATTCGAAAATCTTTGACTCACAGCCGAACGGCCACAAGGTGCCCGAGGCAGCAATAGTCCCATGTAGACGAGTCTGCAGGATGACGATGTATTGAATCGCGACGTAATTTGAGTGTTCCATCGTCATTAGGAGGCCCTGAATGTTAGAATTAACTGTCAGTTTTTCGTCCCATTCGATAATCTAGACTCACGGGAGAACGACCATAAGGTGCCCGAGGCAGCAATAGACCCATGGAGACAAGTCTGCTGGATGATGACGTATTGAATCGGGACGCAATTTGAGTGATCCATCGTCATTAGGTGGCCCTGAATGTTACAATTCACTATCTGTTTTTCGTCCGATTCGAAAATCTTTGACTCACAGGAGAACGGCCATAAGGTGCCCGAGGCAGCAATAGACCCATGGAGACAAGTCTGCTGGAGGACGATGTATAGAATCGGGACGCAATTTGAGTGATCCATCGTCATTAGGTGGACCTGAACGTTACAATTCACTATCAGTTTTACGTCCGATTCGAAAATCTTTGACTCACAGCAGAACGGCCATAAGGTGCCCGAGGCAGCAATTGACCCATGGAGACAAGTCTGCTGGAGGACGATGTATTGAATCGGTACGCAATTTGAGTGATCCATCGTCATTAGGTGGCCCTGAACGTTACAATTTACTATCAGTTTTTCGTCGCATTCGATAATCTAGACTCACAGCAGAACGGCCATAAGCTGCCCGACTCAGCAATAGACCCATGGAGTCAAGTAAACTGGAGGACGATGTATTGAATCGGGACGCAATTTGAGTGATCCATCGTCATTAGATGGCCCTGAATGTTACAATTCACTATCAGTTTTTCGTCCGATTCGAAAAACTTTGACTCACAGCAGAACGGCCATAAGGTGCCCGAATCAGAAATACACCCATGGAGACAAGTCTGCTGGAGGACGATGTATTGAATCGGGACGCAATTTGAGTGATCCATCGTCATTAGGTGGCCCTGAATATTACAATTCACTATCAGTTTTTCGTCCGATTGGAAAGTCACACTCACAGCAGAACGGCCATAAGGTGCCCGAGGCAGCAATAGACCCATGGAGACAACTTGCCTGGAGGACGATGTATTGAATCGGGACGCAATTTGAGTGATCCATCGTCATTAGGTGGCCCTGAATGTTACAATTCACTATCGGTTTTTCTTCCGATTCGAAAATCTTTGACTCACAGCAGAACGGCCATAAGGAGCCCGAGGCAGCAATAGACCCATGGAGACAAGTCTGTTGGAGGACGATGTATTGAATCGGGACGCAATTTGTGTGGTCCATCCTCATTAGGTGGCAGAGAATGTTACAATTCACTATCAGTTTTTCGTCCGATTCGAAAATCTTTGACTCACAGCAGAACGGCCATAAGGTGCCCGAGGCAGCAATAGACCCATGGAGACAAGCCTGCTGGAGGACGATGTATTGAATCGGGACGCAATTTGAGTGTTCCATCGTCATTAGGTGGCCCTGAATGTTACAATTCACTATCGGTTTTTCTTCCGATTCGAAAATCTTTGACTCACAGCAGAACGGCCATAAGGTGCCCGAATCAGCAATACACCCATGGAGACAAGTCTGCTGGAGGACGATGTATTGAATCGGGACGCAATTTGTGTGACCCATCGTCATTAGGTGGCCCCGAACGTTACAATTCACTATCAGTTTTTCGTCGCATTCGATAATCTAGACTCACAGCAGAACGGCCATAAGGTGCCCGACTCAGCAATAGACCCATGGAGACAAGTCGGCTGGAGGACGATGTATTGAATCGTGACGCAATTTGTGTGGTCCATCCTCATTAGGTGGCAGAGAATGTCACAATTCACTATCAGTTTATCGTCCGATTCGAAAATGTTTGACTCACAGCAGAACGGCCATAAGGTGCCCGAGGCAGCAATAGACCCATGGAGACAAGTCTGCTGGAGGACGATGTATTGAATCGGGACGCAATTTGAGTGATCCATCGTCATTAGGTGGCCCCGAACGTTACAATTCACTATCAGTTTTTCGTCGCATTCGATAATCTAGACTCACAGCAGAACGGCCATAAGGTGCCCGAGGCAGCAATAGACCCATGGAGACAAGTCGGCTGGAGGACGATGTATTGAATCGGGACGCAATTTGAGTGATCCATCGTCATTAGGTGGCCCTGAACGTTACAATTCACTATCAGTTCTTCGTCCGATTCGAAAATCTTTGACCCACAGCAGAACCGCCATAAGGTGCCCGAGGCAGCAATAGACCCATGGAGACAAGTCGGCTGGAGGCGATGTATTGAATCGGGACGCAATTTGAGTGATCCATCGTCATTAGGTGGCCCTGAAAGTTACAATTCACTATCAGTTTTTCGTCCGATTCGAAAATCTTTGACTCACAGGAGAACGGCAATAAGGTGCCCGATGCAGCAATAGACCCATGGAGACAAGTCGGCTGGAGGACGATGTATTGAATCGGGATGCAATTTGAGTGATCCATCGTCATTAGGTGGCCATGAATGTTACAATACACTATCTGTTTTTCGTCCGATTCGAAAATCTTTGACCCACAGCAGAACCGCCATAAGGTGCCCGAGGCAGCAATAGACCCATGGAGACAAGTCGGCTGGAGGACGATGTATTGAATCGGGACGCAATTTGAGTGATCCATCGTCATTAGGTGGCCCTGAAAGTTACAATTCACTGTCAGTTTTTCGTCCGATTCGAAAATCTTTGACTCACAGGAGAACGGCCATAAGGTGCCCGATGCAGCAATAGACCCATGGAGACAAGTCGGCTGGAGGACGATGTATTGAATCGGGATGCAATTTGAGTGATCCATCGTCATTAGGTGGCCATGAATGTTACAATTCACTATCTGTTTTTCGTCCGATTCGAAAATCTTTGACTCACAGCAGAACCGCCATAAGGTGTCCGAGGCAGCAATAGGCCCATGGAGACAAGTCTGCTGGAGGACGATGTATTGAATCGGGACGCAATTTGAGTGATCCATCGTCATTAGGTGGCCCTGAACGTTACTATTCATTATCTGTTTTTCGTCGCATTCGATAATCTAGACTCACAGCAGAACGGCCATAAGGTGCCAGAGGCAGCAATAGACCCATGGAGTCAAGTCGGCTGGAGGACGATGTATTGAATCGGGACGCAATTTGAGTGATCCATCGTCATTAGGTGGCCCTGAATGTTACAATTCACTATCAGTTTTTCGTCCGATTCGAAAATCTTTGACTCACAGCGGAACGGCCACAAGGTGCCCGAGGCAGCAATAGTCCCATGTAGACGAGTCTGCAGGATGACGATGTATTGAATCGCGACGCAATTTGAGTGTTCCATCGTCATTAGGAGGCCCTGAATGTTAGAATTAACTATCAGTTTTTCGTCCCATTCGATAATCTAGACTCACGGGAGAACGACCATAAGGTGCCCAAGGCAGCAATAGACCCATGGAGACAAGTCTGCTGGATGACGACGTATTGAATCGGGACGCAATTTGAGTGATCCATCGTCATTAGGTGGCTCTGAATGTTACAATTCACTATCTGTTTTTCGTCCGATTCGAAAATCTTTGACTCACAGCAGAACGGCCATAAGGTGCCCGAGGCAGCAATAGACCCATGGAGACAAGTCGGCTGGAGGACGATGTATTGAATCGGGACGCAATTTGAGTGATCCATCGTCATTAGGTGGACCTGAACGTTACAATTCACTATCAGTTTTACGTCCGATTCGAAAATCTTTGACTCACAGCAGAACGGCCATAAGGTGCCCGAGGCAGCAATTGACCCATTGAGACAAGTCTGCTGGAGGACGATGTATTGAATCGGTACGCAATTTGAGTGATCCATCGTCATTAGGTGGCCCTGAACGTTACAATTCACTATCAGTTTTTCGTCCCATTCGATAATCTAGACTCACAGCAGAACGGCCATAAGCTGCCCGACTCAGCAATAGACCCATGGAGTCAAGTAGGCTGGAGGACGATGTATTGAATCGGGACGCAATTTGAGTGATCCACCGTCATTAGGTGGCCCTGAATGTTACAATTCACTATCAGTTTTTCGGCCGATTCGAAAAACTTTGACTCACAGCAGAACTGCCATAAGGTGCCCGAATCAGCAATAGACCCACGGAGACAAGTCTGCTGGAGGACGATGTATTGAATCGGGACGCAATTTGAGTGATCCATCGTCATTAGGTGGCCCTGAACGTTACAATTCACTATCAGTTTTTCGTCCGATTCAAAAATCTTTGACTCACAGCAGAACGGCCATAAGGTGCCCGAGGCAGCAATAGACCCATGGAGACAAGTCGGCTGGAGGACGAAGTATTGAATCGGGACGCAATTTGAGTGATCCATCGTCATTAGGTGGCCCTGAACGTTACAATTCACTATCAGTTTTTCGTCGCATTCGATAATCTAGACTCACAGCAGAACGGCCATAAGGTGCCCGAGGCAGCAATAGACCCATGGAGTCAAGTCGGCTGGAGAACGATGTATTGAATCGGGATGCAATTTGAGTGATCCATCGTCATTAGGTGGCCATGAATGTTACAATTCACTATCAGTTTTTCGTCAGATTTTAAAATCTTTGAGTCACAAGCGAACGGCCATAAGGTGCCCGAGGCAGCAATAGACCCATGGAGACAAGTCGGCTGGAGGATGATGTATTGAATCGGGACGCAATTTGAGTGATCCATCGTCATTAGGTGGCCCTGAAAGTTACAATTCACTGTCAGTTTTTCGTCCGATTCGAAAATCTTTGACTCACAGGAGAACGGCCATAAGGTGCCCGATGCAGCAATAGACCCATGGAGACAAGTCGGCTGGAGGACGATGTATTGAATCAGGATGCAATTTGAGTGATCCATCGTCATTAGGTGGCCATGAATGTTACAATTCACTATCTGTTTTTCGTCCGATTCGAAAATCTTTGGCTCACAGCAGAACCGCCATAAGGTGCCCGAGGCAGCAATAGGCCCATGGAGACAAGTCTGCTGGAGGACGATGTATTGAATCGGGACGCAATTTGAGTGATCCATCGTCATTAGGTGGCCCTGAACGTTACTATTCACTATCTGTTTTTCGTCGCATTCGATAATCTAGACTCACAGCAGAACGGCCATAAGGTGCCAGAGGCAGCAATAGACCCATGGAGTCAAGTCGGCTGGAGGACGATGTATTGAATCGGGACGCAATTTGAGTGATCCATCGTCATTAGGTGGCCCTGAATGTTACAATTCACTATCAGTTTTTCGTCCAATTCGAAAATCTTTGACTCACAGCGGAACGGCCACAAGGTGCCCGAGGCAGCAATAGTCCCATGTAGACGAGTCTGCAGGATGACGATGTATTGAATCGCGACGCAATTTGAGTGTTCCATCGTCATTAGGAGGCCCTGAATCTTAGAATTAACTATCAGTTTTTCGTCCCATTCGATAATCTAGACTCACGGGAAAACGACCATAAGGTGCCCGAGGCAGCAATAGACCCATGGAGACAAGTCTGCTGGATGACGACGTATTGAATCGGGACGCAATTTGAGTGATCCATCGTCATTAGGTGGCCCTGAATGTTACAATTCACTATCTGTTTTTCGTCCGATTCGAAAATCTTTGACTCACAGCAGAACGGCCATCAGGTGCCCGAGGCAGCAATAGACCCATGGAGACAAGTCGGCTGGAGGACGAAGTATTGAATCGGGACGCAATTTGAGTGATCCATCGTCATTAGGTGGCCCTGAACGTTACAATTCACTATCAGTTTTTCGTCGCATTCGACAATCTAGACTCACAGCAGAACGGCCATAAGGTGCCCGAGGCAGCAATAGACCCATGGAGTCAAGTCGGCTGGAGAACGATGTATTGAATCGGGATGCAATTTGAGTGATCCATCGTCATTAGGTGGCCATGAATGTTACAATTCACTACCAGTTTTTCGTCAGATTTTAAAATCTTTGAGTCACAAGCGAACGGCCATAAGGTGCCCGAGGCAGCAATAGACCCATGGAGACAAGTCGGCTGGAGGACGATGTATTGAATCAGGATGCAATTTGAGTGATCCATCGTCATTAGGTGGCCATGAATGTTACAATTCACTATCTGTTTTTCGTCCGATTCGAAAATCTTTGACTCACAGCAGAACCGCCATAAGGTGCCCGAGGCAGCAATAGGCCCATGGAGACAAGTCTGCTGGAGGACGATGTATTGAATCGGGACGCAATTTGAGTGATCCATCGTCATTAGGTGGCCCTGGACGTTACTATTCACTATCTGTTTTTCGTCGCATTCGATAATCTAGACTCACAGCTGAACGGCCATAAGGTGCCAGAGGCAGCAATAGACCCATGGAGTCAAGTCGGCTGGAGGACGATGTATTGAATCGGGACGCAATTTGAGTGATCCATCGTCATTAGGTGGCCCTGAATGTTACAATTCACTATCAGTTTTTCGTCCGATTCGAAAATCTATGACTCACAGCGGAACGGCCACAAGGTGCCCGAGGCAGCAATAGTCCCATGTAGACGAGTCTGCAGGATGACGATGTATTGAATCGCGACGCAATTTGAGTGTTCCATCGTCATTAGGAGGCCCTGAATCTTAGAATTAACTATCAGTTTTTCGTCCCATTCGATAATCTAGACTCACGGGAAAACGACCATAAGGTGCCCGAGGCAGCAATAGACCCATGGAGACAAGTCTGCTGGATGACGACGTATTGAATCGGGACGCAATTTGAGTGATCCATCGTCATTAGGTGGCCCTGAATGTTACAATTCACTATCTGTTTTTCGTCCGATTCGAAAATCTTTGACTCACAGCAGAACGGCCATCAGGTGCCCGAGGCAGCAATAGACCCATGGAGACAAGTCTGCTGGAGGACGATGTATTGAATCGGGACGCAATTTGAGTGATCCATCGTCATTAGGTGGCCCTGACGTTACAATTCACTATCAGTTTTTGTCCGATTCGAAAATCTTTGACTCACAGCAGAACGGCCATAAGGTGCCCGAGGCAGCAATAGACCCATGGAGACAAGTCTGCTGGAGGACGATGTATTGAATCGGGACGCAATTTGAGTGATCTATCGTCATTAGGTGGCCCTGAACGTTACAATTCACTATCAGTTTTTCGTCGCATTCGATAATCTAGACTCACAGCAGAACGGCCATTAGGTGCCCGACTCAGCAATAGACCCATGGAGACAAGTCGGCTGGAGGACGATGTATTGAATCGGGACGCAATTTGAGTGTTCCATCGTCATTAGGTGGCCATGAATGTTACAATTCACTATCTGTTTTTCGTCCGATTCGAAAATCTTTGACTCACAGCAGAACGGCCATAAGGTGCCCGAGGCCGCAATAGACCCATGGAGACAAGTCTGCTGGAGGACGATGTATTGAATCGGGACGCAATTTGAGTGATCCATCGTCATTAGGTGGACCTGAACGTTACAATTCACTATCAGTTTTACGTCCGATTCGAAAATCTTTGACTCACAGCAGAACGGCCATAAGGTGCCCGAGGCAGCAATTGACCCATTGAGACAAGTCTGCTGGAGGACGATGTATTGAATCGGTACGCAATTTGAGTGATCCATCGTCATTAGGTGGCCCTGAACGTTACAATTCACTATCAGTTTTTCGTCCCATTCGATAATCTAGACTCACAGCAGAACGGCCATAAGCTGCCCGACTCAGCAATAGACCCATGGAGTCAAGTAGGCTGGAGGACGATGTATTGAATCGGGACGCAATTTGAGTGATCCACCGTCATTAGGTGGCCCTGAATGTTACAATTCACTATCAGTTTTTCGTCCGATTCGAAAAACTTTGACTCACAGCAGAACTGCCATAAGGTGCCCGAATCAGCAATAGACCCACGGAGACAAGTCTGCTGGAGGACGATGTATTGAATCGGGACGCAATTTGAGTGATCCATCGTCATTAGGTGGCCCTGAACGTTACAATTCACTATCAGTTTTTCGTCCGATTCAAAAATCTTTGACTCACAGCAGAACGGCCATAAGGTGCCCGAGGCAGCAATAGACCCATGGAGACAAGTCGGCTGGAGGACGAAGTATTGAATCGGGACGCAATTTGAGTGATCCATCGTCATTAGGTGGCCCTGAACGTTACAATTCACTATCAGTTTTTCGTCGCATTCGATAATCTAGACTCACAGCAGAACGGCCATAAGGTGCCCGAGGCAGCAATAGACCCATGGAGTCAAGTCGGCTGGAGAACGATGTATTGAATCGGGATGCAATTTGAGTGATCCATCGTCATTAGGTGGCCATGAATGTTACAATTCACTATCAGTTTTTCGTCAGATTTTAAAATCTTTGAGTCACAAGCGAACGGCCATAAGGTGCCCGAGGCAGCAATAGACCCATGGAGACAAGTCGGCTGGAGGATGATGTATTGAATCGGGACGCAATTTGAGTGATCCATCGTCATTAGGTGGCCCTGAAAGTTACAATTCACTGTCAGTTTTTCGTCCGATTCGAAAATCTTTGACTCACAGGAGAACGGCCATAAGGTGCCCGATGCAGCAATAGACCCATGGAGACAAGTCGGCTGGAGGACGATGTATTGAATCAGGATGCAATTTGAGTGATCCATCGTCATTAGGTGGCCATGAATGTTACAATTCACTATCTGTTTTTCGTCCGATTCGAAAATCTTTGGCTCACAGCAGAACCGCCATAAGGTGCCCGAGGCAGCAATAGGCCCATGGAGACAAGTCTGCTGGAGGACGATGTATTGAATCGGGACGCAATTTGAGTGATCCATCGTCATTAGGTGGCCCTGAACGTTACTATTCACTATCTGTTTTTCGTCGCATTCGATAATCTAGACTCACAGCAGAACGGCCGTAAGGTGCCAGAGGCAGCAATAGACCCATGGAGTCAAGTCGGCTGGAGGACGATGTATTGAATCGGGACGCAATTTGAGTGATCCATCGTCATTAGGTGGCCCTGAATGTTACAATTCACTATCAGTTTTTCGTCCGATTCGAAAATCTTTGACTCACAGCGGAACGGCCACAAGGTGCCCGAGGCAGCAATAGTCCCATGTAGACGAGTCTGCAGGATGACGATGTATTGAATCGCGACGCAATTTGAGTGTTCCATCGTCATTAGGAGGCCCTGAATCTTAGAATTAACTATCAGTTTTTCGTCCCATTCGATAATCTAGACTCACGGGAAAACGACCATAAGGTGCCCGAGGCAGCAATAGACCCATGGAGACAAGTCTGCTGGATGACGACGTATTGAATCGGGACGCAATTTGAGTGATCCATCGTCATTAGGTGGCCCTGAATGTTACAATTCACTATCAGTTTTTGTCCGATTCGAAAATCTTTGACTCACAGCAGAACGGCCATAAGGTGCCCGAGGCAGCAATAGACCCATGGAGACAAGTCTGCTGGAGGACGATGTATTGAATCGGGACGCAATTTGAGTGATCTATCGTCATTAGGTGGCCCTGAACGTTACAATTCACTATCAGTTTTTCGTCGCATTCGATAATCTAGACTCACAGCAGAACGGCCATAAGGTGCCCGACTCAGCAATAGACCCATGGAGACAAGTCGGCTGGAGGACGATGTATTGAATCGGGACGCAATTTGAGTGTTCCATCGTCATTAGGTGGCCATGAATGTTACAATTCACTATCTGTTTTTCGTCCGATTCGAAAATCTTTGACTCACAGCAGAACGGCCATAAGGTGCCCGAGGCAGCAATAGACCCATGGAGACAAGTCTGCTGGAGGACGATGTATTGAATCGGGACGCAATTTGAGTGATCCATCGTCATTAGGTGGCCCTGAACGTTACAATTCACTATCAGTTTTTCGTCCGATTCAAAAATCTTTGACTCACAGCAGAACGGCCATAAGGTGCCCGAGGCAGCAATAGACCCATGGAGACAAGTCGGCTGGAGGACGAAGTATTGAATCGGGACGCAATTTGAGTGATCCATCGTCATTAGGTGGCCCTGAACGTTACAATTCACTATCAGTTTTTCGTCGCATTCGATAATCTAGACTCACAGCAGAACGGCCATAAGGTGCCCGAGGCAGCAATAGACCCATGGAGTCAAGTCGGCTGGAGAACGATGTATTGAATCGGGATGCAATTTGAGTGATCCATCGTCATTAGGTGGCCATGAATGTTACAATTCACTATCAGTTTTTCGTCAGATTTTAAAATCTTTGAGTCACAAGCGAACGGCCATAAGGTGCCCGAGGCAGCAATAGACCCATGGAGACAAGTCGGCTGGAGGACGATGTATTGAATCAGGATGCAATTTGAGTGATCCATCGTCATTAGGTGGCCATGAATGTTACAATTCACTATCTGTTTTTCGTCCGATTCGAAAATCTTTGACTCACAGCAGAACGGCCATAAGGTGCCCGAGGCAGCAATAGACCCATGGAGACAAGTCGGCTGGAGGACGAAGTATTGAATCGGGACGCAATTTGAGTGATCCATCGTCATTAGGTGGCCCTGAACGTTACAATTCACTATCAGTTTTTCGTCGCATTCGATAATCTAGACTCACAGCAGAACGGCCATAAGGTGCCCGAGGCAGCAATTGACCCATGGAGTCAAGTCGGCTGGAGAACGATGTATTGAATCGGGATGCAATTTGAGTGATCCATCGTCATTAGGTGGCCATGAATGTTACAATTCACTATCAGTTTTTCGTCAGATTTTAAAATCTTTGAGTCACAAGCGAACGGCCATAAGGTGCCCGAGGCAGCAATAGACCCATGGAGACAAGTCGGCTGGAGGACGATGTATTGAATCGGGACGCAATTTGAGTGATCCATCGTCATTAGGTGGCCCTGAACGTAACAATTCACTTTCAGTTCTTCGTCCGATTCGAAAATCTTTGACCCACAGCAGAACCGCCATAAGGTGCCCGAGGCAGCAATAGACCCATGGAGACAAGTCTGCTGGAGGACGATGTATTGAATCGGGACGCAATTTGAGTGATCCATCGTCATTAGGTGGCCCTGAACGTTACAATTCACTTTCAGTTCTTCGTTAGATTCGAAAATCTTTGACCCACAGCAGAACCGCCATAAGGTGCCCGAGGCAGCAATAGACCCATGGAGACAAGTCGGCTGGAGGACGATGTATTGAATCGGGACGCAATTTGAGTGATCCATCGTCATTAGGTGGCCCTGAAAGTTACAATTCACTGTCAGTTTTTCGTCCGATTCGAAAATCTTTGACTCACAGGAGAACGGCCATAAGGTGCCCGATGCAGCAATAGACCCATGGAGACAAGTCGGCTGGAGGACGATGTATTGAATCAGGATGCAATTTGAGTGATCCATCGTCATTAGGTGGCCATGAATGTTACAATTCACTATCTGTTTTTCGTCCGATTCGAAAATCTTTGACTCACAGCAGAACCGCCATAAGGTGCCCGAGGCAGCAATAGGCCCATGGAGACAAGTCTGCTGGAGGACGATGTATTGAATCGGGACGCAATTTGAGTGATCCATCGTCATTAGGTGGCCCTGAACGTTACTATTCACTATCTGTTTTTCGTCGCATTCGATAATCTAGACTCACAGCAGAACGGCCATAAGGTGCCAGAGGCAGCAATAGACCCATGGAGTCAAGTCGGCTGGAGGACGATGTATTGAATCGGGACGCAATTTGAGTGATCCATCGTCATTAGGTGGCCCTGAATGTTACAATTCACTATCAGTTTTTCGTCCGATTCGAAAATCTTTGACTCACAGCGGAACGGCCACAAGGTGCCCGAGGCAGCAATAGTCCCATGTAGACGAGTCTGCAGGATGACGATGTATTGAATCGCGACGCAATTTGAGTGTTCCATCGTCATTAGGAGGCCCTGAATCTTAGAATTAACTATCAGTTTTTCGTCCCATTCGATAATCTAGACTCACGGGAAAACGACCATAAGGTGCCCGAGGCAGCAATAGACCCATGGAGACAAGTCTGCTGGATGACGACGTATTGAATCGGGACGCAATTTGAGTGATCCATCGTCATTAGGTGGCCCTGAATGTTACAATTCACTATCTGTTTTTCGTCCGATTCGAAAATCTTTGACTCACAGCAGAACGGCCATCAGGTGCCCGAGGCAGCAATAGACCCATGGAGTCAAGTCGGCTGGAGAACGATGTATTGAATCGGGACGCAATTTGAGTGATCCATCGTCATTAGGTGGCCCTGAACGTAACAATTCACTTTCAGTTCTTCGTCCGATTCGAAAATCTTTGACCCACAGCAGAACCGCCATAAGGTGCCCGAGGCAGCAATAGACCCATGGAGACAAGTCTGCTGGAGGACGATGTATTGAATCGGGACGCAATTTGAGTGATCCATCGTCATTAGGTGGAGCTGAACGTTACAATTCACAATCAGTTATTCATCCGATTCGAAAATCTTTGACTCACAGCAGAACGGCCATAAGGTGCCCGAGGCAGCAATAGACCCATGGAGACAAGTCTGCTGGAGGACGATGTATTGAATCGGGACGCAATTTGAGTGATCCATCGTCATTAGGTGGCCCTGAACGTTACAATTCACTATCAGTTTTTTGTCGCATTCGATAATCTAGACTCACAGCAGAACGGCCATAAGGTGCCCGACTCAGCAATAGACCCATGGAGACAAGTCGGCTGGAGGACGATGTATTGAATCGGTACGCAATTTGAGTGTTCCATCGTCATTAGGTGGCCATGAATGTTACAATTCACTATCTGTTTTTCGTCCGATTCGAAAATCTTTGACTCACAGCAGAACGGCCATAAGGTGCCCGAGGCAGCAATAGACCCATGGAGACAAGTCTGCTGGAGGACGATGTATTGAATCGGGACGCAATTTGAGTGATCCATCGTCATTAGGTGGCCCTGAACGTTACAATTCACTATCAGTTTTTCGTCCGATTCGAAAATCTTTGACACACAGCAGAACGGCCGTTAGGTGCCCGAGGCAGCAATAGACCCATGGAGACAAGTCTGCTGGAGGACGATGTATTGAATCGGGACGCAATTTGAGTGATCCATCGTCATTAGGTGGCCCTGAACGTTACAATTCACTATCAGTTTTTCGTCCAATTCGAAAATCTTTGAGTCACAGCATAAGGTGCCCGAATCAGCAATAGACCCATGGAGACAAGTCTGCTGGAGGACGATGTATTGAATCGGGACGCAATTTGAGTGATCCATCGTCATTAGGTGGCCCTGAATGATACAATTCACTATCTGTTTTTCGTCCGATTCGAAAATCTTTGACTCACAGCAGAACGGCCATAAGGTGCCCGAGGCAGCAATAGACCCATGGAGACAAGTCTGCTGGAGGACGATGTATTGAATCGGTACGCAATTTGAGTGATCCATCGTCATTAGGTGGCCCTGAAAGTTACAATTCACTATCAGTTTTTCGTCGCATTCGATAATCTAGACTCACAGCAGAACGGCCATAAGGTGCCCGACTCAGCAATAGACCCATGGAGTCAAGTAGGCTGGAGGACGACGTATTGAATCGGGACGCAATTTGAGTGATCCATCGTCATTAGGTGGCCCTGAATGATACAATTCACTATCTGTTTTTCGTCCGATTCGAAAATCTTTGACTCACAGCAGAACGGCCATAAGGTGCCCGAGGCAGCAATAGACCCATGGAGACAAGTCTGCTGGAGGACGATGTATTGAATCGGTACGCAATTTGAGTGATCCATCGTCATTAGGTGGCCCTGAATGTTACAATTCACTATCAGCTTTTCGTCCGATTCGAAAATCTTTGACTCACTGCAGAACGGCCATAAGGTGCCCGACTCAGCAATAGACCCATGGAGACAGGTCGGCTGGAGGACGATGTATTGAATCGGGACGCAATTTGAGTGTTCCATCGTCATTAGGTGGCCATGAATGTTACAATTCACTATCTGTTTTTCGTCCGATTCGAAAATCTTTGACTCACATCAGAACGGCCATAAGGTGCCCGAGGCAGCAATAGACCCATGGAGACAAGTCTGCTGGAGGACAATGTATTGAATCGGGACGCAATTTGAGTGATCCATCGTCATTAGGTGGCCCTGAACGTTACAATTCACTATCAGTTTTTCGTCCGATTCAAAAATCTTTGACTCACAGCAGAACGGCCATAAGGTGCCCGAGGCAGCAATAGACCCATGGAGACAAGTCTGCAGGATGACGATGTATTGAATCGCGACGCAATTTGAGTGTTCCATCGTCATTAGGAGGCCCTGAATGTTAGAATTAACTATCAGTCTTTCGTCCCATTCGATAATCTAGACTCACGGGAGAACGACCATAAGGTGCCCGAGGCAGCAATAGACCCATGGAGTCAAGTAGGCTGGAGGACGATGTATTGAATCGGGACGCAATTTGAGTGATCCATCGTCATTAGGTGGGCCTGAATGATACAATTCACTATCTGTTTTTCGTCCGATTCGAAAATCTTTGACTCACAGCAGAACGGCCATAAGGTGCCCGAGGCAGCAATAGACCCATGGAGACAAGTCTGCTGGAGGACGATGTATTGAATCGGTACGCAATTTGAGTGATCCATCGTCATTAGGTGGCCCTGAAAGTTACAATTCACTATCAGTTTTTCGTCGCATTCGATAATCTAGACTCACAGCAGAACGGCCATATGGTGCCCGACTCAGCAATAGACCCATGGAGTCAAGTAGGCTGGAGGACGATGTATTGAATCGGGACGCAATTTGAGTGATCCATCGTCATTAGGTGGGCCTGAATGTTGCAATTCACTATCAGTTTTTCGTCCGATTCGAAATTCTTTGACTCACAGCAGAACGGCCATAAGGTGCCCGAATCAGCAATAGACCTATGGAGACAAGTCGGCTGGAGGACGATGTATTGAATCGGGACGCAATTTGAGTGATCCATCGTCATTAGGTGGCCCTGAATGTTACAATTCACTATCAGTTTTTCGTTCGATTGGAAAATCACACTCACAGCAGAACGGCCATAAGGTGCCCGAGGCAGCAATAGACCCTTGGAGACAAGTTGGCTGGAGGACGATGTATTGAATCGGGACGCAATTTGAGTGATCCATCGTCATTAGGTGGCCCTGAATGTTACAATTCACTATCAGTTTTTCGTCCGATTCGAAAATCTTTGACTCACTGCAGAACGGCCACAAGGTGCCCGAGGCAGCAATAGACCCATGGAGACAAGTCTGCAGGATGACGATGTATTGAATCGCGACGCATTTTGAGTGTTCCATCGTCATTAGGAGGCCCTGAATGTTAGAATTAACTAACAGTTTTTCGTCCCATTCGATAGTCTAGACTCACGGGAGATCGACCATAAGGTGCCCGAGGCAGCAATAGACCCATGGAGACAAGTCTGCTGGATGACGACGTATTGAATCGGGACGCAATTTGAGTGATCCATCGTCATTAGGTGGCCCTGAATGATACAATTCACTATCTGTTTTTCGTCCGATTCGAAAATCTTTGACTCACAGCAGAACGGCCATAAGGTGCCCGAGGCAGCAATAGACCCATGGAGACAAGTCTGCTGGAGGACGATGTATTGAATCGGTACGCAATTTGAGTGATCCATCGTCATTAGGTGGCCCTGAAAGTTACAATTCACTATCAGTTTTTCGTCGCATTCGATAATCTAGACTCACAGCAGAACGGCCATAAGGTGCCCGACTCAGCAATAGACCCATGGAGTCAAGTAGGCTGGAGGACGACGTATTGAATCGGGACGCAATTTGAGTGATCCATCGTCATTAGGTGGCTCTGAATGATACAATTCACTATCTGTTTTTCGTCCGATTCGAAAATCTTTGACTCACAGCAGAACGGCCATAAGGTGCCCGAGGCAGCAATAGACCCATGGAGACAAGTCTGCTGGAGGACGATGTATTGAATCGGTACGCAATTTGAGTGATCCATCGTCATTAGGTGGCCCTGAATGTTACAATTCACTATCAGCTTTTCGTCCGATTCGAAAATCTTTGACTCACTGCAGAACGGCCATAAGGTGCCCGACTCAGCAATAGACCCATGGAGACAGGTCGGCTGGAGGACGATGTATTGAATCGGGACGCAATTTGAGTGTTCCATCGTCATTAGGTGGCCATGAATGTTACAATTCACTATCTGTTTTTCGTCCGATTCGAAAATCTTTGACTCACATCAGAACGGCCATAAGGTGCCCGAGGCAGCAATAGACCCATGGAGACAAGTCTGCTGGAGGACAATGTATTGAATCGGGACGCAATTTGAGTGATCCATCGTCATTAGGTGGCCCTGAACGTTACAATTCACTATCAGTTTTTCGTCCGATTCAAAAATCTTTGACTCACAGCAGAACGGCCATAAGGTGCCCGAGGCAGCAATAGACCCATGGAGACAAGTCTGCAGGATGACGATGTATTGAATCGCGACGCAATTTGAGTGTTCCATCGTCATTAGGAGGCCCTGAATGTTAGAATTAACTATCAGTCTTTCGTCCCATTCGATAATCTAGACTCACGGGAGAACGACCATAAGGTGCCCGAGGCAGCAATAGACCCATGGAGTCAAGTCTGCTGGATGACGATGTATTGAATAGGGACGCAATTTGAGTGATCCATCGTCATTAGGTGGCTCTGAATGTTACAATTCACTATCTGTTTTTCGTCCGATTCGAAAATCTTTGACTCACAGTAGAACGGCCATAAGGTGCCCGACGCAGCAATAGACCCATGGAGACAAGTCTGCTGGATGACGATGTATTGAATCGCGACGCAATTTGAGTGTTCCATCGTCATTAGGAGGCCCTGAATGTTACAATTCACTATCAGTTTTTCGTCCGATTCGAAAATCTTTGAGTCACAGCATAAGGTGCCCGAATCAGCAATAGACCCATGGAGACAAGTCTGCTGGAGGACGATGTATTGAATCGGGACGCAATTTGAGGGATCCATCGTCATTAGGTGGCCCTGAACGTACAATTCACTATCAGTTTTTCGTCCCATTCGATAATCTAGACTCACAGCAGAACGGCCATAAGGTGCCCGAGGCAGCAATAGAGCCATTGAGTCAAGTCGGCTGAAGGACGATGTATTGAATCGGGACGCAATTTGTATGGTCCATCCTCATTAGGTGGCCCTGATTGTCACAATTCACTATCAGTTTTTCGTCCGATTCGAAAATCTTTGACTCACAGCAGAACGTCCATAAGGTGCCCGAGGCAGCAATAGACCCATGGAGACAAGTCTGCAGGATGACGATGTATTGAATCGCGACGCAATTTGAGTGTTCCAGCGTCATTAGGAGGCCCTGAATGTTAAAATTAACTATCAGTTTTTCGTCCCATTCGATAATCTAGACTCACGGGAGAACGACCATAAGGTGCCCGAGGCAGCAATAGACCCATGGAGACAAGTCTGCTGGATGACGATGTATTGAATCGGGACGCAATTTGAGTGATCCATCGTCATTAGGTGGCCCTGAATGTTACAATTCACTATCTGTTTTTCGTCCGATTCGAAAATCTTTGACTCACAGCAGATAGGCCATAAGGTGCCCCAGGCAGCAACCGGCCGATGGAGACAAGTCTGCTGGAGGACGATGTATTGAATCGGGACGCAATTTGAGTGATCCATCGTCATTTGGTGGCATTGAAAGTTACAATTCACTATCAGTTTTTCGTCCGATTCGAAAATCACACTCACAGCAGAACGGCCATAAGGTGCCCGAGGCAGCAATAGACTCATGGGGACAAGTCGGCTGGAGGACGATGTATTGAATCGGGACGCAATTTGAGTGATCCATCGCCATTAGGTGGCCCTGAATGTTACAATTCACTATCGGTTTTTCGTCCGATTCGAAAATCTTTGACTCACAGCAGAACGGCCATAAGGTGCCCGAGGCAGCAATAGACCCATGGAGACAAGTCTGTTGGAGGACGATGTATTGAATCGGGACGCAATTTGAGTGATCCATCGTCATTAGGTGGCCCTGTACGTACAATTCACTATCAGTTTTTCGTCCCATTCGATAATCTAGACTCACAGCAGAACGGCCATAAGGTGCCCGAGGCTGCAATGGAGCCATTGAGTCAAGTCGGCTGAAGGACGATGTATTGAATCGGGACGCAATTTGAGTGATCCATCGTCATTAGGTGGCCCTGAACGTTACAATTGACTATCAGTTTTTCGTCCGATTCGAAAATCTTTGACTCACAGCAGAACGGCCATAAGGTGCCCGAGGCAGCAATAGATCCATGGAGACAAGTCGGCTGGAGGACGATGTATTGAATCGGGACGCAATTTGAGTGATCCATCGTCATTAGGTGGCCCTGAATGTTACAATTCACTATCAGTTTTTCGTCAGATTCGAAAATCTTTGAGTCACAGCAGAACGGCCATAAGGTGCCTGAGGCAGCAATAGGCCCATGGAGACAAGTCTGCTGGAGGACGATGTATTGAATTGGGACGCAATTTGAGTGATCCATCGTCATTAGGTGGCCCTGAACGTCACAATTCACTATCAGTTTTTCGTCGCATTCGATAATCTAGACTCACAGCAGAACGGCCATAAGGTGCCCGATGCAGCAATAGACCCATGGAGACAAGTCGGCTGGAGGACGATGTATTGAATCGGGACGCAATTTGAGTGATCCATCGTCATTAGGTGGCCCTGAACGTTACAATTCACTATCAGTTCTTCGTCCGATTCGAAAATCTTTGAGTCACAGCATAAGGTGCCCGAATCAGCAATAGACCCATGGAGACAAGTCTGCTGGAGGACGATGTATTGAATCGGGACGCAATTTGAGTGATCCATCGTCATTAGGTGGCCCTGAATGTTACAATTCACTATCAGTTTTTCGTCCGATTGGAAAATCACACTCACAGCAGAACGGCCATAAGGTGCCCGAGGCAGCAATAGACCCATGGGGACAAGTCGGCTGGAGGACGATGTATTGAATCGGGACGCAATTTGAGTGATCCATCGTCATTAGGTGGCCCTGAATGTTACAATTCACTATCGGTTTTTCGTCCGATTCGAAAATCTTTCACTCACAGCAGAACGGCCATAAGGTGCCCGAGGCAGCAATAGACCCATGGAGACAAGTCTGTTGGAGGACGATGTATTGAATCGGGACGCAATTTGAGTGATCCATCGTCATTAGGTGGCCCTGAACGTACAATTCACTAACAGTTTTTCTTCCCATTCGATAATCTAGACTCACAGCAGAACGGCCATAAGGTGCCCGAGGCAGCAATAGAGCCATTGAGTCAAGTCGGCTGAAGGACGATGTATTGAATCGGGACGCAATATGTGTGGTCCATCCTCATTAGGTGGCCCTGAATGTTACAATTCACTATCAGTTTTTCGTCCGATTCGAAAATCTTTGACTCACATCAGAACGGCCATAAGGTGCCCGAGGCAGCAATAGACCCATGGAGACAAGCCTGCTGGAGGACGATGTATTGAATCGGGACGCAATTTGAGTGATCCATCGTCATTAGGTGGCCCTGAACGTTACAATTCACTATCAGTTTCTCGTCCGATTCGAAAATCTTTGTCACAGCATAAGGTGCCCGAATCAGCAATAGACCCATGGGGACAAGTCTGCTGGAGGACGATGTATTGAATCGGGATGCAATTTGAGGGATCCATCGTCATTAGGTGGCCCTGAACGTTACAATTAACTATCAGTTCTTCGATTAGAAAATCTTTGACCCACAGCAGAACGGCCATAAGGTGCCCGAGGCAGCAATAGACCCATGGAGACAAGTCTGCTGGAGGACGATGTATTGAATCGGGACGCAATTTGAGTGATCCATCGTCATTAGGTGGCCCTGAGTGTTACAATTCACTATCAGTTTTTCGTCCGATTGGAAAATCACACTCACAGCAGAACGGCCATAAGGTGCCCGAGGCAGCAATAGACCCATGGGGACAAGTCGGCTGGAGGACGATGTATTGAATCGGGACGCAATTTGAGTGATCCATCGTCATTAGGTGGCCGTGAATGTTACAATTCACTACCGGTTTTTCGTCCGATTCGAAAATCTTTGACTCACAGCAGAACGGCCATAAGGTGCCCGAGGCAGTAATAGACCCATTGAGACAAGTCTGTTGGAGGACGATGTATTGAATCGGGACGCAATTTGAGTGATCCATCGTCATTAGGTGGCCCTGAACGTACAATTCACTATCAGTTTTTCGTCCCATTCGATAATCTAGACTCACAGCAGAACGGCCATAAGGTGCCCGAGGCAGCAATAGAGCCATTGAGTCAAGTCGGATGAAGGACGATGTATTGAATCGGGACGCAATTTGAGTGATCCATCGTCATTAGGTGGCCCTGAACGTTACAATTCACTATCAGTTTTTCGTCGCATTCGATAATCTAGACTCACAGCAGAACGGCCATAAGGTGCCCGACTCAGCAATAGACCCATGGAGACAACTCAGCTGGATGACGATGTATTGAATCGGGACGCAATTTGTGTGGTCCATCCTCATTAGGTGGCCCTGAATGTTACAATTCACTATCAGTTTTTCGTCCGATTCGAAAATCTTTGAGTCACAGCAGAACGGCCATAAGGTGCCCGAATCAGCAATTGACCCATGGAGACAAGTCTGCTGGAGGACGATGTATTGAATCGGGACGCAATTTGAGTGATCCATCTTCATTAGGTGGCCCTGAATGTTACAATTCACTATCAGTATTTCGTCGCATTCGATAATCTAGACTCACAGCAGAACGGCCATAAGGTGCCCGACAGCAATAGACCCATGGAGACAAGTCGGCTGGAGGACGATGTATTGAATCGGGACGCAATTTGAGTGTTCCTTCGTCATTAGGTGGCCATGAATGTTACAATTCACTATCTGTTTTTCGTCCGATTCGAAAATCTTTGAGTCACAGCAGAACGGCCATAAGGTGCTCGAGGCAGCAATAGACACATGGAGACAAGTCTGCTGGAGGACGATGTATTGAATCGGGACGCAATTTGAGTGATCCATCGTCATTAGGTGGCCCTGAACGTTACAATTCACTATCAGTTTTTCGTCCGATTCGAAAATCTTTGACTCACAGCAGAACGGCCATAAGGTGCCCGAGGCAGCAATAGACCCATGGAGACAAGTCGGCTGGAGGACGATGTATTGAATCGGGACGCAATTTGAGTGATCCATCGTCATTAGGTGGCCCTGAACGTTTCAATTCACTATCAGTTTTTCGTCCGATTCGAAAATCTTTGACTCACAGCAGAACGGCCATAAGGTGCCCGAGGCAGCAATAGACCCATGGAGACAAGTCGGCTGGAGGACGATGTATTGAATCGGGACGCAATTTGAGTGATCCATCGTATTGGGTGGCCCTGAACGTTACAATTCACTATCAGTTTTTCGTCCGATTCGAAAATCTTTGACTCACAGCAGAACGGCCATAAGGTGCCCGAGGCAGCAATAGACCCATGGAGACAAGTCTGCTGGAGGACGATGTATTGAATCGGGACGCAATTTGAGTGATCCATCGTCATTAGGTGGCCCTGAACGTTACAATTCACTATCAGTTTTTCGTCGCATTAGATAATCTAGACTCACAGCAGAACGGCCATACGGTGCTCGACTCAGCAATAGACCCATGGAGACAAGTCAGCTGGATGACGATGTATTGAATCGAGACGCAATTTGTGTGGTCCATCCTCATTAGGTGGCCCTGAATGTTACAATTCACTATCAGTATTTCGTCCGATTCGAAAATCTTTGAGTCACAGCAGAACGGCCATAAGGTGCCCGAGGCAGCAATAGACCCATGGGGACAAGCCTGCTGGAGGACGATGTATTGAATCGGGACGCAATTTGAATGATGCATCGTCATTAGGTGGCCCTGAACGTTACAATTCACTATCAGTTCTTCGTCCGATTCGAAAATCTTTGACCCACAGCAGAACGGCCATAAGGTGCCAGAGGGAGCAATGACCCATGGAGTAAAGTCGGCTGGAGGACGATGTATTGAATCGGGACGCAATTTGAGTGATCCATCGTCATTAGGTGGCCCTGAACGTTACAATTCACTATCTCTTTTTCGTCCGATTCGAAAATCTTTGACTCACAGCAGAACGGCCATAAGGTGCCCGAGGCAGCAATAGACCCATGGAGACAAGTCGGCTGGAGGACGATGTATTGAATCGGGACGCAATTTGAGTGATCCATCGTCATTAGGTGGCCCTGAACGTTACAATTCACTATCAGTTCTTCGTCCGATTCGAAAATCTTTGACCCACAGCAGAACGGCCATAAGGTGCCCGTGGCAGCAATAGACCCATGGAGACAAGTCGGCTGGAGGACGATGTATTGAATCGGGACGCAATTTGAGTGATCCATGGTCTTTAGGTGGCCCTTAAAGTTACAATTCACTATCAGTTCTTCGTCCGATTCGAAAATCTTTGACCCACAGCAGAACGGCCATAAGGTGCCCGAGGCAGCAATAGACCCATGGAGACAAGTCGGCTGGAGGACGATGTATTGAATCGGGACGCAATTTGAGTGATCCATCGTCATTAGGTGGCTCTGAAAGTTACAATTCACTATCAGTTCTTCGTCCGATTCGAAAATCTTTGACCCACAGCAGAACGGCCATAAGGTGCCCGAGGCAGCAATAGACCCATGGAGACAAGTCGGCTGGAGGACGATGTATTGAATCGGGACGCAATTTGAGTGATCCATCGTCATTAGGTGGCCCTGAACGTTACAATTCACTATCAGTTTTTCGTCCGATTCGAAAATCTTTGACTCACAGCAGAACGGCCATAAGGTGCCCGAGGCAGCAATAGACCCATGGAGACAAGTCGGCTGGAGGACGATGTATTGAATCGGGACGCAATTTGAGTGATCCATCGTCATTAGGTGGCCCTGAACGTTAGAATTCACTATCTGTTTTTCGTCCGATTCGAAAATCTTTGACTCACAGCAGAACGGCCATAAGGTGCCCGAGGCAGCAATAGACCCATGGAGACAAGTCGGCTGGAGGACGATGTATTGAATCGGGACGCAATTTGAGTGATCCATCGTCATTAGGTGGCCCTGAACGTTACAATTCACTATCAGTTTTTCGTCCGATTCGAAAATCTTTGACTCACAGCAGAACGGCATAAGGTGCCCGAGGCAGCAATAGACCCATGGAGACAAGTCTGCTGGAGGACGATGTATTGAATCGGGACGCAATTTGAGTGATCCATCGTCATTAGGTGGCCCTGAACGTTACAATTCACTATCAGTTTTTCGTCGCATTCGATAATCTAGACTCACAGCAGAACGGCCATAAGGTGCTCGACTCAGCAATAGACCCATGGGGACAAGTCAGCTGGATGACGATGTATTGAATCGAGACGCAATTTGTGTGGTCCATCCTCATTAGGTGGCCCTGAATGTTACAATTCACTATCAGTATTTCGTCCGATTCGAAAATCTTTGAGTCACAGCAGAACGGCCATAGAGTGCCCGAGGCAGCAATAGACCCATGGGGACAAGCCTGCTGGAGGACGATGTATTGAATCGGGACGCAATTTGAATGATGCATCGTCATTAGGTGGCCCTGAACGTTACAATTCACTATCAGTTTTTCGTCCGATTCGAAAATCTTTGACTCACAGCGGAACGGCCATAAGGTGCCCGAGGCAGCAATAGACCCATGGAGACAAGTCGGCTGGAGGACGATGTATTGAATCGGGACGCAATTTGAGTGATCCATCGTCATTAGGTGGCCCTGAATGTTACAATTCACTATCAGTTTTTCGTCCGATTGGAAAATCACACTCACAGCAGAACGGCCATAAGGTGCCCGAGGCAGCAATAGACCCATGGAGACAAGTTGGCTGGAGGACGATGTATTGAATCGGGACGCAATTTGAGTGATCCATCGTCATTAGGTGGCCCTGAATGTTACAATTCACTATCGGTTTTTCTTCCGATTCGAAAATCTTTGACTCACAGGAGAACGGCCATAAGGTGCCCGATGCAGCAATAGACCCATGGAGACAAGTCGGCTGGAGGACGATGTATTGAATCGGGATGCAATTTGAGTGATCCATCGTCATTAGGTGGCCATGAATGTTACAATTCACTATCTGTTTTTCGTCCGATTCGAAAATCTTTGACTCACAGCAGAACCGCCATAAGGTGCCCGAGGCAGCAATAGGCCCATGGAGACAAGTCTGCTGGAGGACGATGTATTGAATCGGGACGCAATTTGAGTGATCCATCGTCATTAGGTGGCCCTGAACGTTACAATTCACTATCTGTTTTTCGTCGCATTCGATAATCTAGACTCACAGCAGAACGGCCATAAGGTGCCAGAGGCAGCAATAGACCCATGGAGTCAAGTCGGCTGGAGGACGATGTATTGAATCGGGACGAAATTTGAGTGATCCATCGTCATTAGGTGGACCTGAACGTTACAATTCACTATCAGTTTTACGTCCGATTCGAAAATCTTTGACTCACACCAGAACGGCCATAAGGTGCCTGAGGCAGCAATTGACCCATGGAGAGAAGTCTGCTGGAGGACGATGTATTGAATCGGTACGCAATTTGAGTGATCCATCGTCATTAGGTGGCCCTGAACGTTACAATTCACTATCAGTTTTTCGTCGCATTCGATAATCTAGACTCACAGCAGAACGGCCATAAGCTGCCCGACTCAGCAATAGACCCATGGAGTCAAGTAGGCTGGAGGCCGATGTATTGAATCGGGACGCAATTTGAGTGATCCATCGTCATTAGATGGCCCTGAATGTTACAATTCACTATCAGTTTTTCGTCCGATTCGAAAAACTTTGACTCACAGCAGAACGGCCATAAGGTGCCCGAATCAGCAATAGACCCATGGAGACAAGACTGCTGGAGGACGATGTATTGAATCGGGACGATATTTGAGTGATCCATCGTCATTAGGTGGCCCTGAATGTTACAATTCACTATCAGTTTTTCGTCCGATTGGAGAATCACACTCACAGCAGAACGGCCATAAGGTGCCCGAGGCAGCAATAGACCCATGGAGACAAGTTGGCTGGAGGACGATGTATTGAATCGGGACGCAATTTGAGTGATCCATCGTCATTACGTGGCCCTGAATGTTACAATTCACTATCGGTTTTTCTTCCGATTCGAAAATCTTTGACTCACAGCAGAACGGCCATAAGGAGCCCGAAGCAGCAATAGACCCATGGAGGCAAGTCTGTTGGAGGACGATGTATTGAATCGGGACGCAATTGGTGTGGTCCATCCTCATTAGGTGTCAGAGAATGTTACAATTCACTATCAGTTTTTCGTCCGATTCGAAAATCTTTGACTCACAGCAGAACGGCCATAAGGTGCCCGAGGCAGCAATAGACCCATGGAGACAAGCCTGCTGGAGGACGATGTATTGAATCGGGACGCAATTTGAGTGTTCCATCGTCATTAGGTGGCCCTGAATGTTACAATTCACTATCGGTTTTTCTTCCGATTCGAAAATCTTTGACTCACAGCAGAACGGCCATTAGGAGCCCGAGGCAGCAATAGACCCATGGAGACAAGTCTGTTGGAGGACGATGTATTGAATCGGGACGCAATTTGTGTGGTCCATCCTCATTAGGTGGCAGAGAATGTTACAATTCACTATCAGTATTTCGTCCGATTCGAAAATCTTTGACTCACAGCAGAACGGCCATAAGGTGCCCGAGGCAACAATAGACCCATGGAGACAAGTCTGCTGGAGGACGATGTATTGAATCGGGACGCAATTAGAGTGATCCATCGTCATTAGGTGGAGCTGAACGTTACAATTCACTATCAGTTATTCATCCGATTCGAAAATCTTTGACTCACAGCAGAACGGCCATAAGGTGCCCGAGACAGCAATAGACCCATGGAGACAAGTCTGCTGGAGGACGATGTATTGAATCGGGACGCAATTTGAGTGATCCTTCGTCATTAGGTGGCCCTGAACGTTACAATTCACTATCAGTTTTTCGTCGCATTCGATAATCTAGACTCACAGCAGAACGGCCATAAGGTGCCCGACTCAGCAATAGACCCATGGAGACAAGTCGGCTGGAGGACGATGTATTGAATCGGGACGCAATTTGAGTGTTCCATCGTCATTAGGTGGCCATGAATGTTACAATTCACTATCTGTTTTTCGTCCGATTCGAAAATCTTTGACTCACAGCAGAACGGCCATAAGGTGCCCGAGGCAGCAATAGACACATGGAGACAAGTCTGCTGGAGGACGATGTATTGAATCGGGACGCAATTTGAGTGATCCATCGTCATTAGGTGGCCCTGAACGTTACAATTCACTATCAGTTTTTCGTCCGATTCGAAAATCTTTGACTCACAGCAGAACGGCCATAAGGTGCCCGAGGCAGCAATAGACCCATGGAGGCAAGTCGGCTGGAGGACGATGTATTGAATCGGGACGCAATTTGAGTGATCCATCGTCATTAGGTGGCCCTGAACGTTACAATTCACTATCAGTTTTTCGTCGCATTCGATAATCTAGACTCACAGCAGAACGGCCATAAGGTGCCCGACTCAGCAATAGACCCATGGAGACAAGTCGGCTGGAGGACGATGTATTGAATCGGGACGCAATTTGAGTGTTCCATCGTCATTAGGTGGCCATGAATGTTACAATTCACTATCTGTTTTTCGTCCGATTCGAAAATCTTTGACTCACAGCAGAACGGCCGTAAGGTGCCCGAGGCAGCAATAGACACATGGAGACAAGTCTGCTGGAGGACGATGTATTGAATCGGGACGCAATTTGAGTGATCCATCGTCATTAGGTGGCCCTGAACGTTACAATTCACTATCAGTTTTTCGTCCAATTCGAAAATCTTTGACTCACAGCACAACGGCCATAAGGTGCCCGAGGCAGCAATAGACCCATGGAGGCAAGTCGGCTGGAGGACGATGTATTGAATCGGGACGCAATTTGAGTGATCCATCGTCATTAGGTGGCCCTGAACGTTACAATTCACTATCAGTTTTTCGTCCGATTCGAAAATCTTTGACTCACACCAGAACGGCCATAAGGTGCCCGAGGCAGCAATAGACCCATGGAGACAAGTATGCTGGAGGAAGATGTATTGAATCGGGACGCAATTTGAGTGATCCATCGTCATTAGGTGGCCCTGAACGTTACAATTCACTATCAGTTTTTCGTCGCATTCGATGATCTAGACTCACAGCAGAACGGCTATAAGGTGCCCGACTCAGCAATAGACCCATGGAGACAAGTCAGCTGGATGACGATGTATTGAATCGGGACGCAATTTGTGTGGTCCATCCTCATTAGGTGGCCCTGAATGTTACAATTCACTATCTGTTTTTCGTCCGATTCGAAAATCTTTGACTCACAGCAGAACGGCCATAAGGTGCCCGAGGCAGCAATAGACCCATGGAGACAAGTCGGCTGGAGGACGATGTATTGAATCGGGACGCAATTTGAGTGATCCATCGTCATTAGGTGGCCCTGAACGTTACAATTCACTATCAGTTCTTCGTCCGATTCGAAAATCTTTGACCCACAGCAGAACCGCCATAAGGTGCCCGAGGCAGCAATAGACCCATGGAGACAAGTCGGCTGGAGGACGATGTATTGAATCGGGACGCAATTTGAGTGATCCATCGTCATTAGGTGGCCCTGAAAGTTACAATTCACTATCAGTTTTTCGTCCGATTCGAAAATCTTTGACTCACAGGAGAACGGCCATAAGGTGCCCGATGCAGCAATAGACCCATGGAGACAAGTCGGCTGGAGGACGATGTATTGAATCGGGACGCAATTTGAGTGATCCATCGTCATTAGGTGGCCATGAATGTTACAATTCACTATCTGTTTTTCGTCCGATTCGAAAATCTTTGACTCACAGCAGAACCGCCATAAGGTGCCCGAGGCAGCAATAGGCCCATGGAGACAAGTCGGCTGGAGGACGGTGTATTGAATCGGGACGCAATTTGAGTGATCCATCGTCATTAGGTGGCCCTGAATGTTACAATTCACTATCAGTTTTTCGTCCGATTCGAAAATCTTTGACTCACAGCCGAACGGCCACAAGGTGCCCGAGGCAGCAATAGTCCCATGTAGACGAGTCTGCAGGATGACGATGTATTGAATCGCGACGCAATTTGAGTGTTCCATCGTCATTAGGAGGCCCTGAATGTTAGAATTAACTGTCAGTTTTTCGTCCCATTCGATAATCTAGACTCACGGGAGAACGACCATAAGGTGCCCGAGGCAGCAATAGACCCATGGAGACAAGTCTGCTGGATGATGACGTATTGAATCGGGACGCAATTTGAGTGATCCATCGTCATTAGGTGGCCCTGAATGTTACAATTCACTATCTGTTTTTCGTCCGATTCGAAAATCTTTGACTCACAGGAGAACGGCCATAAGGTGCCCGAGGCAGCAATAGACCCATGGAGACAAGTCTGCTGGAGGACGATGTATAGAATCGGGACGCAATTTGAGTGATCCATCGTCATTAGGTGGACCTGAACGTTACAATTCACTATCAGTTTTACGTCCGATTCGAAAATCTTTGACTCACAGCAGAACGGCCATAAGGTGCCCGAGGCAGCAATTGACCCATGGAGACAAGTCTGCTGGAGGACGATGTATTGAATCGGTACGCAATTTGAGTGATCCATCGTCATTAGGTGGCCCTGAACGTTACAATTTACTATCAGTTTTTCGTCGCATTCGATAATCTAGACTCACAGCAGAACGGCCATAAGCTGCCCGACTCAGCAATAGACCCATGGAGTCAAGTAAACTGGAGGACGATGTATTGAATCGGGACGCAATTTGAGTGATCCATCGTCATTAGATGGCCCTGAATGTTACAATTCACTATCAGTTTTTCGTCCGATTCGAAAAACTTTGACTCACAGCAGAACGGCCATAAGGTGCCCGAATCAGAAATACACCCATGGAGACAAGTCTGCTGGAGGACGATGTATTGAATCGGGACGCAATTTGAGTGATCCATCGTCATTAGGTGGCCCTGAATATTACAATTCACTATCAGTTTTTCGTCCGATTGGAAAGTCACACTCACAGCAGAACGGCCATAAGGTGCCCGAGGCAGCAATAGACCCATGGAGACAACTTGCCTGGAGGACGATGTATTGAATCGGGACGCAATTTGAGTGATCCATCGTCATTAGGTGGCCCTGAATGTTACAATTCACTATCGGTTTTTCTTCCGATTCGAAAATCTTTGACTCACAGCAGAACGGCCATAAGGAGCCCGAGGCAGCAATAGACCCATGGAGACAAGTCTGTTGGAGGACGATGTATTGAATCGGGACGCAATTTGTGTGGTCCATCCTCATTAGGTGGCAGAGAATGTTACAATTCACTATCAGTTTTTCGTCCGATTCGAAAATCTTTGACTCACAGCAGAACGGCCATAAGGTGCCCGAGGCAGCAATAGACCCATGGAGACAAGCCTGCTGGAGGACGATGTATTGAATCGGGACGCAATTTGAGTGTTCCATCGTCATTAGGTGGCCCTGAATGTTACAATTCACTATCGGTTTTTCTTCCGATTCGAAAATCTTTGACTCACAGCAGAACGGCCATAAGGTGCCCGAATCAGCAATACACCCATGGAGACAAGTCTGCTGGAGGACGATGTATTGAATCGGGACGCAATTTGTGTGACCCATCGTCATTAGGTGGCCCCGAACGTTACAATTCACTATCAGTTTTTCGTCGCATTCGATAATCTAGACTCACAGCAGAACGGCCATAAGGTGCCCGACTCAGCAATAGACCCATGGAGACAAGTCGGCTGGAGGACGATGTATTGAATCGTGACGCAATTTGTGTGGTCCATCCTCATTAGGTGGCAGAGAATGTCACAATTCACTATCAGTTTATCGTCCGATTCGAAAATGTTTGACTCACAGCAGAACGGCCATAAGGTGCCCGAGGCAGCAATAGACCCATGGAGACAAGTCTGCTGGAGGACGATGTATTGAATCGGGACGCAATTTGAGTGATCCATCGTCATTAGGTGGCCCCGAACGTTACAATTCACTATCAGTTTTTCGTCGCATTCGATAATCTAGACTCACAGCAGAACGGCCATAAGGTGCCCGAGGCAGCAATAGACCCATGGAGACAAGTCGGCTGGAGGACGATGTATTGAATCGGGACGCAATTTGAGTGATCCATCGTCATTAGGTGGCCCTGAACGTTACAATTCACTATCAGTTCTTCGTCCGATTCGAAAATCTTTGACCCACAGCAGAACCGCCATAAGGTGCCCGAGGCAGCAATAGACCCATGGAGACAAGTCGGCTGGAGGCGATGTATTGAATCGGGACGCAATTTGAGTGATCCATCGTCATTAGGTGGCCCTGAAAGTTACAATTCACTATCAGTTTTTCGTCCGATTCGAAAATCTTTGACTCACAGGAGAACGGCAATAAGGTGCCCGATGCAGCAATAGACCCATGGAGACAAGTCGGCTGGAGGACGATGTATTGAATCGGGATGCAATTTGAGTGATCCATCGTCATTAGGTGGCCATGAATGTTACAATTCACTATCTGTTTTTCGTCCGATTCGAAAATCTTTGACCCACAGCAGAACCGCCATAAGGTGCCCGAGGCAGCAATAGACCCATGGAGACAAGTCGGCTGGAGGACGATGTATTGAATCGGGACGCAATTTGAGTGATCCATCGTCATTAGGTGGCCCTGAAAGTTACAATTCACTGTCAGTTTTTCGTCCGATTCGAAAATCTTTGACTCACAGGAGAACGGCCATAAGGTGCCCGATGCAGCAATAGACCCATGGAGACAAGTCGGCTGGAGAACGATGTATTGAATCGGGATGCAATTTGAGTGATCCATCGTCATTAGGTGGCCATGAATGTTACAATTCACTATCTGTTTTTCGTCCGATTCGAAAATCTTTGACTCACAGCAGAACCGCCATAAGGTGTCCGAGGCAGCAATAGGCCCATGGAGACAAGTCTGCTGGAGGACGATGTATTGAATCGGGACGCAATTTGAGTGATCCATCGTCATTAGGTGGCCCTGAACGTTACTATTCACTATCTGTTTTTCGTCGCATTCGATAATCTAGACTCACAGCAGAACGGCCATAAGGTGCCAGAGGCAGCAATAGACCCATGGAGTCAAGTCGGCTGGAGGACGATGTATTGAATCGGGACGCAATTTGAGTGATCCATCGTCATTAGGTGGCCCTGAATGTTACAATTCACTATCAGTTTTTCGTCCGATTCGAAAATCTTTGACTCACAGCGGAACGGCCACAAGGTGCCCGAGGCAGCAATAGTCCCATGTAGACGAGTCTGCAGGATGACGATGTATTGAATCGCGACGCAATTTTAGTGTTCCATCGTCATTAGGAGGCCCTGAATGTTAGAATTAACTATCAGTTTTTCGTCCCATTCGATAATCTAGACTCACGGGAGAACGACCATAAGGTGCCCAAGGCAGCAATAGACCCATGGAGACAAGTCTGCTGGATGACGACGTATTGTATCGGGACGCAATTTGAGTGATCCATCGTCATTAGGTGGCTCTGAATGTTACAATTCACTATCTGTTTTTCGTCCGATTCGAAAATCTTTGACTCACAGCAGAACGGCCATAAGGTGCCCGAGGCAGCAATAGACCCATGGAGACAAGTCGGCTGGAGGACGATGTATTGAATCGGGACGCAATTTGAGTGATCCATCGTCATTAGGTGGACCTGAACGTTACAATTCACTATCAGTTTTACGTCCGATTCGAAAATCTTTGACTCACAGCAGAACGGCCATAAGGTGCCCGAGGCAGCAATTGACCCATTGAGACAAGTCTGCTGGAGGACGATGTATTGAATCGGTACGCAATTTGAGTGATCCATCGTCATTAGGTGGCCCTGAACGTTACAATTCACTATCAGTTTTTCGTCCCATTCGATAATCTAGACTCACAGCAGAACGGCCATAAGCTGCCCGACTCAGCAATAGACCCATGGAGTCAAGTAGGCTGGAGGACGATGTATTGAATCGGGACGCAATTTGAGTGATCCACCGTCATTAGGTGGCCCTGAATGTTACAATTCACTATCAGTTTTTCGTCCGATTCGAAAAACTTTGACTCACAGCAGAACTGCCATAAGGTGCCCGAATCAGCAATAGACCCACGGAGACAAGTCTGCTGGAGGACGATGTATTGAATCGGGACGCAATTTGAGTGATCCATCGTCATTAGGTGGCCCTGAACGTTACAATTCACTATCAGTTTTTCGTCCGATTCAAAAATCTTTGACTCACAGCAGAACGGCCATAAGGTGCCCGAGGCAGCAATAGACCCATGGAGACAAGTCGGCTGGAGGACGAAGTATTGAATCGGGACGCAATTTGAGTGATCCATCGTCATTAGGTGGCCCTGAACGTTACAATTCACTATCAGTTTTTCGTCGCATTCGATAATCTAGACTCACAGCAGAACGGCCATAAGGTGCCCGAGGTAGCAATAGACCCATGGAGTCAAGTCGGCTGGAGAACGATGTATTGAATCGGGATGCAATTTGAGTGATCCATCGTCATTAGGTGGCCATGAATGTTACAATTCACTATCAGTTTTTCGTCAGATTTTAAAATCTTTGAGTCACAAGCGAACGGCCATAAGGTGCCCGAGGCAGCAATAGACCCATGGAGACAAGTCGGCTGGAGGATGATGTATTGAATCGGGACGCAATTTGAGTGATCCATCGTCATTAGGTGGCCCTGAAAGTTACAATTCACTGTCAGTTTTTCGTCCGATTCGAAAATCTTTGACTCACAGGAGAACGGCCATAAGGTGCCCGATGCAGCAATAGACCCATGGAGACAAGTCGGCTGGAGGACGATGTATTGAATCAGGATGCAATTTGAGTGATCCATCGTCATTAGGTGGCCATGAATGTTACAATTCACTATCTGTTTTTCGTCCGATTCGAAAATCTTTGGCTCACAGCAGAACCGCCATAAGGTGCCCGAGGCAGCAATAGGCCCATGGAGACAAGTCTGCTGGAGGACGATGTATTGAATCGGGACGCAATTTGAGTGATCCATCGTCATTAGGTGGCCCTGAACGTTACTATTCACTATCTGTTTTTCGTCGCATTCGATAATCTAGACTCACAGCAGAACGGCCATAAGGTGCCAGAGGCAGCAATAGACCCATGGAGTCAAGTCGGCTGGAGGACGATGTATTGAATCGGGACGCAATTTGAGTGATCCATCGTCATTAGGTGGCCCTGAATGTTACAATTCACTATCAGTTTTTCGTCCGATTCGAAAATCTTTGACTCACAGCGGAACGGCCACAAGGTGCCCGAGGCAGCAATAGTCCCATGTAGACGAGTCTGCAGGATGACGATGTATTGAATCGCGACGCAATTTGAGTGTTCCATCGTCATTAGGAGGCCCTGAATCTTAGAATTAACTATCAGTTTTTCGTCCCATTCGATAATCTAGACTCACGGGAAAACGACCATAAGGTGCCCGAGGCAGCAATAGACCCATGGAGACAAGTCTGCTGGATGACGACGTATTGAATCGGGACGCAATTTGAGTGATCCATCGTCATTAGGTGGCCCTGAATGTTACAATTCACTATCTGTTTTTCGTCCGATTCGAAAATCTTTGACTCACAGCAGAACGGCCATCAGGTGCCCGAGGCAGCAATAGACCCATGGAGACAAGTCTGCTGGAGGACGATGTATTGAATCGGGACGCAATTTGAGTGATCCATCGTCATTAAGTGGCCCTGAACGTTACAATTCACTATCAGTTTTTGTCCGATTCGAAAATCTTTGACTCACAGCAGAACGGCCATAAGGTGCCCGAGGCAGCAATAGACCAATGGAGACAAGTCTGCTGGAGGACGATGTATTGAATCGGGACGCAATTTGAGTGATCTATCGTCATTAGGTGGCCCTGAACGTTACAATTCACTATCAGTTTTTCGTCGCATTCGATAATCTAGACTCACAGCAGAACGGCCATAAGGTGCCCGACTCAGCAATAGACCCATGGAGACAAGTCGGCTGGAGGACGATGTATTGAATCGGGACGCAATTTGAGTGTTCCATCGTCATTAGGTGGCCATGAATGTTACAATTCACTATCTGTTTTTCGTCCGATTCGAAAATCTTTGACTCACAGCAGAACGGCCATAAGGTGCCCGAGGCAGCAATAGACCCATGGAGACAAGTCTGCTGGAGGACGATGTATTGAATCGGGACGCAATTTGAGTGATCCATCGTCATTAGGTGGCCCTGAACGTTACAATTCACTATCAGTTTTTCGTCCGATTCAAAAATCTTTGACTCACAGCAGAACGGCCATAAGGTGCCCGAGGCAGCAATAGACCCATGGAGACAAGTCGGCTGGAGGACGAAGTATTGAATCGGGACGCAATTTGAGTGATCCATCGTCATTAGGTGGCCCTGAACGTTACAATTCACTATCAGTTTTTCGTCGCATTCGATAATCTAGACTCACAGCAGAACGGCCATAAGGTGCCCGAGGCAGCAATAGACCCATGGAGTCAAGTCGGCTGGAGAACGATGTATTGAATCGGGATGCAATTTGAGTGATCCATCGTCATTAGGTGGCCATGAATGTTACAATTCACTATCAGTTTTTCGTCAGATTTTAAAATCTTTGAGTCACAAGCGAACGGCCATAAGGTGCCCGAGGCAGCAATAGACCCATGGAGACAAGTCGGCTGGAGGACGATGTATTGAATCAGGATGCAATTTGAGTGATCCATCGTCATTAGGTGGCCATGAATGTTACAATTCACTATCTGTTTTTCGTCCGATTCGAAAATCTTTGACTCACAGCAGAACCGCCATAAGGTGCCCGAGGCAGCAATAGGCCCATGGAGACAAGTCTGCTGGAGGACGATGTATTGAATCGGGACGCAATTTGAGTGATCCATCGTCATTAGGTGGCCCTGAACGTTACTATTCACTATCTGTTTTTCGTCGCATTCGATAATCTAGACTCACAGCTGAACGGCCATAAGGTGCCAGAGGCAGCAATAGACCCATGGAGTCAAGTCGGCTGGAGGACGATGTATTGAATCGGGACGCAATTTGAGTGATCCATCGTCATTAGGTGGCCCTGAATGTTACAATTCACTATCAGTTTTTCGTCCGATTCGAAAATCTATGACTCACAGCGGAACGGCCACAAGGTGCCCGAGGCAGCAATAGTCCCATGTAGACGAGTCTGCAGGATGACGATGTATTGAATCGCGACGCAATTTGAGTGTTCCATCGTCATTAGGAGGCCCTGAATCTTAGAATTAACTATCAGTTTTTCGTCCCATTCGATAATCTAGACTCACGGGAAAACGACCATAAGGTGCCCGAGGCAGCAATAGACCCATGGAGACAAGTCTGCTGGATGACGACGTATTGAATCGGGACGCAATTTGAGTGATCCATCGTCATTAGGTGGCCCTGAATGTTACAATTCACTATCTGTTTTTCGTCCGATTCGAAAATCTTTGACTCACAGCAGAACGGCCATCAGGTGCCCGAGGCAGCAATAGACCCATGGAGACAAGTCTGCTGGAGGACGATGTATTGAATCGGGACGCAATTTGAGTGATCCATCGTCATTAGGTGGCCCTGACGTTACAATTCACTATCAGTTTTTGTCCGATTCGAAAATCTTTGACTCACAGCAGAACGGCCATAAGGTGCCCGAGGCAGCAATAGACCCATGGAGACAAGTCTGCTGGAGGACGATGTATTGAATCGGGACGCAATTTGAGTGATCTATCGTCATTAGGTGGCCCTGAACGTTACAATTCACTATCAGTTTTTCGTCGCATTCGATAATCTAGACTCACAGCAGAACGGCCATTAGGTGCCCGACTCAGCAATAGACCCATGGAGACAAGTCGGCTGGAGGACGATGTATTGAATCGGGACGCAATTTGAGTGTTCCATCGTCATTAGGTGGCCATGAATGTTACAATTCACTATCTGTTTTTCGTCCGATTCGAAAATCTTTGACTCACAGCAGAACGGCCATAAGGTGCCCGAGGCCGCAATAGACCCATGGGGACAAGTCTGCTGGAGGACGATGTATTGAATCGGGACGCAATTTGAGTGATCCATCGTCATTAGGTGGACCTGAACGTTACAATTCACTATCAGTTTTACGTCCGATTCGAAAATCTTTGACTCACAGCAGAACGGCCATAAGGTGCCCGAGGCAGCAATTGACCCATTGAGACAAGTCTGCTGGAGGACGATGTATTGAATCGGTACGCAATTTGAGTGATCCATCGTCATTAGGTGGCCCTGAACGTTACAATTCACTATCAGTTTTTCGTCCCATTCGATAATCTAGACTCACAGCAGAACGGCCATAAGCTGCCCGACTCAGCAATAGACCCATGGAGTCAAGTAGGCTGGAGGACGATGTATTGAATCGGGACGCAATTTGAGTGATCCACCGTCATTAGGTGGCCCTGAATGTTACAATTCACTATCAGTTTTTCGTCCGATTCGAAAAACTTTGACTCACAGCAGAACTGCCATAAGGTGCCCGAATCAGCAATAGACCCACGGAGACAAGTCTGCTGGAGGACGATGTATTGAATCGGGACGCAATTTGAGTGATCCATCGTCATTAGGTGGCCCTGAACGTTACAATTCACTATCAGTTTTTCGTCCGATTCAAAAATCTTTGACTCACAGCAGAACGGCCATAAGGTGCCCGAGGCAGCAATAGACCCATGGAGACAAGTCGGCTGGAGGACGAAGTATTGAATCGGGACGCAATTTGAGTGATCCATCGTCATTAGGTGGCCCTGAACGTTACAATTCACTATCAGTTTTTCGTCGCATTCGATAATCTAGACTCACAGCAGAACGGCCATAAGGTGCCCGAGGCAGCAATAGACCCATGGAGTCAAGTCGGCTGGAGAACGATGTATTGAATCGGGATGCAATTTGAGTGATCCATCGTCATTAGGTGGCCATGAATGTTACAATTCACTATCAGTTTTTCGTCAGATTTTAAAATCTTTGAGTCACAAGCGAACGGCCATAAGGTGCCCGAGGCAGCAATAGACCCATGGAGACAAGTCGGCTGGAGGATGATGTATTGAATCGGGACGCAATTTGAGTGATCCATCGTCATTAGGTGGCCCTGAAAGTTACAATTCACTGTCAGTTTTTCGTCCGATTCGAAAATCTTTGACTCACAGGAGAACGGCCATAAGGTGCCCGATGCAGCAATAGACCCATGGAGACAAGTCGGCTGGAGGACGATGTATTGAATCAGGATGCAATTTGAGTGATCCATCGTCATTAGGTGGCCATGAATGTTACAATTCACTATCTGTTTTTCGTCCGATTCGAAAATCTTTGGCTCACAGCAGAACCGCCATAAGGTGCCCGAGGCAGCAATAGGCCCATGGAGACAAGTCTGCTGGAGGACGATGTATTGAATCGGGACGCAATTTGAGTGATCCATCGTCATTAGGTGGCCCTGAACGTTACTATTCACTATCTGTTTTTCGTCGCATTCGATAATCTAGACTCACAGCAGAACGGCCATAAGGTGCCAGAGGCAGCAATAGACCCATGGAGTCAAGTCGGCTGGAGGACGATGTATTGAATCGGGACGCAATTTGAGTGATCCATCGTCATTAGGTGGCCCTGAATGTTACAATTCACTATCAGTTTTTCGTCCGATTCGAAAATCTTTGACTCACAGCGGAACGGCCACAAGGTGCCCGAGGCAGCAATAGTCCCATGTAGACGAGTCTGCAGGATGACGATGTATTGAATCGCGACGCAATTTGAGTGTTCCATCGTCATTAGGAGGCCCTGAATCTTAGAATTAACTATCAGTTTTTCGTCCCATTCGATAATCTAGACTCACGGGAAAACGACCATAAGGTGCCCGAGGCAGCAATAGACCCATGGAGACAAGTCTGCTGGATGACGACGTATTGAATCGGGACGCAATTTGAGTGATCCATCGTCATTAGGTGGCCCTGAATGTTACAATTCACTATCTGTTTTTCGTCCGATTCGAAAATCTTTGACTCACAGCAGAACGGCCATCAGGTGCCCGAGGCAGCAATAGACCCATGGAGACAAGTCTGCTGGAGGACGATGTATTGAATCGGAACGCAATTTGAGTGATCCATCGTCATTAAGTGGCCCTGAACGTTACAATTCACTATCAGTTTTTGTCCGATTCGAAAATCTTTGACTCACAGCAGAACGGCCATAAGGTGCCCGAGGCAGCAATAGACCCATGGAGACAAGTCTGCTGGAGGACGATGTATTGAATCGGGACGCAATTTGAGTGATCTATCGTCATTAGGTGGCCCTGAACGTTACAATTCACTATCAGTTTTTCGTCGCATTCGATAATCTAGACTCACAGCAGAACGGCCATAAGGTGCCCGACTCAGCAATAGACCCATGGAGACAAGTCGGCTGGAGGACGGTGTATTGAATCGGGACGCAATTTGAGTGTTCCATCGTCATTAGGTGGCCATGAATGTTACAATTCACTATCTGTTTTTCGTCCGATTCGAAAATCTTTGACTCACAGCAGAACGGCCATAAGGTGCCCGAGGCAGCAATAGACCCATGGAGACAAGTCTGCTGGAGGACGATGTATTGAATCGGGACGCAATTTGAGTGATCCATCGTCATTAGGTGGCCCTGAACGTTACAATTCACTATCAGTTTTTCGTCCGATTCAAAAATCTTTGACTCACAGCAGAACGGCCATAAGGTGCCCGAGGCAGCAATAGACCCATGGAGACAAGTCGGCTGGAGGACGAATTATTGAATCGGGACGCAATTTGAGTTATCCATCGTCATTAGGTGGCCCTGAACGTTACAATTCACTATCAGTTTTTCGTCGCATTCGATAATCTAGACTCACAGCAGAACGGCCATAAGGTGCCCGAGGCAGCAATAGACCCATGGAGTCAAGTCGGCTGGAGAACGATGTATTGAATCGGGATGCAATTTGAGTGATCCATCGTCATTAGGTGGCCATGAATGTTACAATTCACTATCAGTTTTTCGTCAGATTTTAAAATCTTTGAGTCACAAGCGAACGGCCATAAGGTGCCCGAGGCAGCAATAGACCCATGGAGACAAGTCGGCTGGAGGACGATGTATTGAATCAGGATGCAATTTGAGTGATCCATCGTCATTAGGTGGCCATGAATGTTACAATTCACTATCTGTTTTTCGTCCGATTCGAAAATCTTTGACTCACAGCAGAACCGCCATAAGGTGCCCGAGGCAGCAATAGGCCCATGGAGACAAGTCTGCTGGAGGACGATGTATTGAATCGGGACGCAATTTGAGTGATCCATCGTCATTAGGTGGCCCTGAACGTTACTATTCACTATCTGTTTTTCGTCGCATTCGATAATCTAGACTCACAGCTGAACGGCCATAAGGTGCCAGAGGCAGCAATAGACCCATGGAGTCAAGTCGGCTGGAGGACGATGTATTGAATCGGGACGCAATTTGAGTGATCCATCGTCATTAGGTGGCCCTGAATGTTACAATTCACTATCAGTTTTTCGTCCGATTCGAAAATCTATGACTCACAGCGGAACGGCCACAAGGTGCCCGAGGCAGCAATAGTCCCATGTAGACGAGTCTGCAGGATGACGATGTATTGAATCGCGACGCAATTTGAGTGTTCCATCGTCATTAGGAGGCCCTGAATCTTAGAATTAACTATCAGTTTTTCGTCCCATTCGATAATCTAGACTCACGGGAAAACGACCATAAGGTGCCCGAGGCAGCAATAGACCCATGGAGACAAGTCTGCTGGATGACGACGTATTGAATCGGGACGCAATTTGAGTGATCCATCGTCATTAGGTGGCCCTGAATGTTACAGTTCACTATCTGTTTTTCGTCCGATTCGAAAATCTTTGACTCACAGCAGAACGGCCATCAGGTGCCCGAGGCAGCAATAGACCCATGGAGACAAGTCTGCTGGAGGACGATGTATTGAATCGGGACGCAATTTGAGTGATCCATCGTCATTAGGTGGCCCTGACGTTACAATTCACTATCAGTTTTTGTCCGATTCGAAAATCTTTGACTCACAGCAGAACGGCCATAAGGTGCCCGAGGCAGCAATAGACCCATGGAGACAAGTCTGCTGGAGGACGATGTATTGAATCGGGACGCAATTTGAGTGATCTATCGTCATTAGGTGGCCCTGAACGTTACAATTCACTATCAGTTTTTCGTCGCATTCGATAATCTAGACTCACAGCAGAACGGCCATTAGGTGCCCGACTCAGCAATAGACCCATGGAGACAAGTCGGCTGGAGGACGATGTATTGAATCGGGACGCAATTTGAGTGTTCCATCGTCATTAGGTGGCCATGAATGTTACAATTCACTATCTGTTTTTCGTCCGATTCGAAAATCTTTGACTCACAGCAGAACGGCCATAAGGTGCCCGAGGCCGCAATAGACCCATGGAGACAAGTCTGCTGGAGGACGATGTATTGAATCGGGACGCAATTTGAGTGATCCATCGTCATTAGGTGGCCCTGAACGTTACAATTCACTATCAGTTTTTCGTCCGATTCAAAAATCTTTGACTCACAGCAGAACGGCCATAAGGTGCCCGAGGCAGCAATAGACCCATGGAGACAAGTCGGCTGGAGGACGAAGTATTGAATCGGGACGCAATTTGAGTGATCCATCGTCATTAGGTGGCCCTGAACGTTACAATTCACTATCAGTTTTTCGTCGCATTCGATAATCTAGACTCACAGCAGAACGGCCATAAGGTGCCCGAGGCAGCAATAGACCCATGGAGTCAAGTCGGCTGGAGAACGATGTATTGAATCGGGATGCAATTTGAGTGATCCATCGTCATTAGGTGGCCATGAATGTTACAATTCACTATCAGTTTTTCGTCAGATTTTAAAATCTTTGAGTCACAAGCGAACGGCCATAAGGTGCCCGAGGCAGCAATAGACCCATGGAGACAAGTCGGCTGGAGGACGATGTATTGAATCGGGACGCAATTTGAGTGATCCATCGTCATTAGGTGGCCCTGAACGTAACAATTCACTTTCAGTTCTTCGTCCGATTCGAAAATCTTTGACCCACAGCAGAACCGCCATAAGGTGCCCGAGGCAGCAATAGACCCATGGAGACAAGTCTGCTGGAGGACGATGTATTGAATCGGGACGCAATTTGAGTGATCCATCGTCATTAGGTGGCCCTGAACGTTACAATTCACTTTCAGTTCTTCGTCCGATTCGAAAATCTTTGACCCACAGCAGAACCGCCATATGGTGCCCGAGGCAGCAATAGACCCATGGAGACAAGTCGGCTGGAGGACGATGTATTGAATCGGGACGCAATTTGAGTGATCCATCGTCATTAGGTGGCCCTGAAAGTTACAATTCACTGTCAGTTTTTCGTCCGATTCGAAAATCTTTGACTCACAGGAGAACGGCCATAAGGTGCCCGATGCAGCAATAGACCCATGGAGACAAGTCGGCTGGAGGACGATGTATTGAATCAGGATGCAATTTGAGTGATCCATCGTCATTAGGTGGCCATGAATGTTACAATTCACTATCTGTTTATCGTCCGATTCGAAAATCTTTGACTCACAGCAGAACCGCCATAAGGTGCCCGAGGCAGCAATAGGCCCATGGAGACAAGTCTGCTGGAGGACGATGTATTGAATCGGGACGCAATTTGAGTGATCCATCGTCATTAGGTGGCCCTGAACGTTACTATTCACTATCTGTTTTTCGTCGCATTCGATAATCTAGACTCACAGCAGAACGGCCATAAGGTGCCAGAGGCAGCAATAGACCCATGGAGTCAAGTCGGCTGGAGGACGATGTATTGAATCGGGACGCAATTTGAGTGATCCATCGTCATTAGGTGGCCCTGAATGTTACAATTCACTATCAGTTTTTCGTCCGATTCGAAAATCTTTGACTCACAGCGGAACGGCCACAAGGTGCCCGAGGCAGCAATAGTCCCATGTAGACGAGTCTGCAGGATGACGATGTATTGAATCGCGACGCAATTTGAGTGTTCCATCGTCATTAGGAGGCCCTGAATCTTAGAATTAACTATCAGTTTTTCGTCCCATTCGATAATCTAGACTCACGGGAAAACGACCATAAGGTGCCCGAGGCAGCAATAGACCCATGGAGACAAGTCTGCTGGATGACGACGTATTGAATCGGGACGCAATTTGAGTGATCCATCGTCATTAGGTGGCCCTGAATGTTACAATTCACTATCTGTTTTTCGTCCGATTCGAAAATCTTTGACTCACAGCAGAACGGCCATTAGGTGCCCGAGGCAGCAATAGACCCATGGAGTCAAGTCGGCTGGAGAACGATGTATTGAATCGGGATGCAATTTGAGTGATCCATCGTCATTAGGTGGCCATGAATGTTACAATTCACTATCAGTTTTTCGTCAGATTTTAAAATCTTTGAGTCACAAGCGAACGGCCATAAGGTGCCCGAGGCAGCAATAGACCCATGGAGACAAGTCGGCTGGAGGACGATGTATTGAATCGGGACGCAATTTGAGTGATCCATCGTCATTAGGTGGCCCTGAACGTAACAATTCACTTTCAGTTCTTCGTCCGATTCGAAAATCTTTGACCCACAGCAGAACCGCCATAAGGTGCCCGAGGCAGCAATAGACCCATGGAGACAAGTCTGCTGGAGGACGATGTATTGAATCGGGACGCAATTTGAGTGATCCATCGTCATTAGGTGGAGCTGAACGTTACAATTCACAATCAGTTATTCATCCGATTCGAAAATCTTTGACTCACAGCAGAACGGCCATAAGGTGCCCGAGGCAGCAATAGACCCATGGAGACAAGTCTGCTGGAGGACGATGTATTGAATCGGGACGCAATTTGAGTGATCCATCGTCATTAGGTGGCCCTGAACGTTACAATTCACTATCAGTTTTTTGTCGCATTCGATAATCTAGACTCACAGCAGAACGGCCATAAGGTGCCCGACTCAGCAATAGACCCATGGAGACAAGTCGGCTGGAGGACGATGTATTGAATCGGTACGCAATTTGAGTGTTCCATCGTCATTAGGTGGCCATGAATGTTACAATTCACTATCTGTTTTTCGTCCGATTCGAAAATCTTTGACTCACAGCAGAACGGCCATAAGGTGCCCGAGGCAGCAATAGACCCATGGAGACAAGTCTGCTGGAGGACGATGTATTGAATCGGGACGCAATTTGAGTGATCCATCGTCATTAGGTGGCCCTGAACGTTACAATTCACTATCAGTTTTTCGTCCGATTCGAAAATCTTTGACACACAGCAGAACGGCCGTTAGGTGCCCGAGGCAGCAATAGACCCATGGAGACAAGTCTGCTGGAGGACGATGTATTGAATCGGGACGCAATTTGAGTGATCCATCGTCATTAGGTGGCCCTGAACGTTACAATTCACTATCAGTTTTTCGTCCAATTCGAAAATCTTTGAGTCACAGCATAAGGTGCCCGAATCAGCAATAGACCCATGGAGACAAGTCTGCTGGAGGACGATGTATTGAATCGGGACGCAATTTGAGTGATCCATCGTCATTAGGTGGCCCTGAACGTTACAATTCACTATCAGTTTTTCGTCGCATTCGATAATCTAGACTCACAGCAGAACGGCCATAAGGTGCCCGACTCAGCAATAGACCCATGGAGACAAGTCGGCTGGAGGACGATGTATTGAATCGGGACGCAATTTGAGTGTTCCATCGTCATTAGGTGGCCATGAATGTTACAATTCACTATCAGTTTTTCGTGCGATTCAAAAATCTTTGACTCACAGCAGAACGGCCATAAGGTGCCCGAGGCAGCAATAGCCCCATGGAGACAAGTCGGCTGGAGGACGAAGTATTGAATCGGGACGCAATTTGAGTGATCCATCGTCATTAGGTGGCCCTGAACGTTACAATTCACTATCAGTTTTTCGTCGCATTCGATAATCTAGACTCACAGCAGAACGGCCATAAGGTGCCCGAGGCAGCAATAGACCCATGGAGTCAAGTCGGCTGGAGAACGATGTATTGAATCGGGACGCAATTTGAGTGATCCATCGTCATTAGGTGGCCCTGAATGTTACATTTCACTATCTGTTTTTCGTCCGATTCGAAAATCTTTGACTCACAGCAGAACGGCCATAAGGTGCCCGAGGCAGCAATAGACCCATGGAGACAAGTCTGCTGGATGACGATGTATTGAATCGCGACGCAATTTGAGTGTTCCATCGTCATTAGGAGGCCCTGAATGTTAGAATTAACTATCAGTTTTTCGTCCCATTCGATAATCTAGACTCACGGGAGAACGACCATAAGGTGCCCGAGGCAGCAATAGACCCATGGAGACAAGTCTGCAGGATGACGATGTATTGAATCGCGACGCAATTTGAGTGTTCCATCGTCATTAGGAGGCCCTGAATGTTACAATTCACTATCTGTTTTTCGTCCGATTCGAAAATCTTTGAGTCACAGCATAAGGTGCCCGAATCAGTAATAGACACATGGAGACAAGTCTGCTGGAGGAAGATGTATTTTATCGGGACGCAATTTGAGGGATCCATCGTCATTAGGTGGCCCTGAACGTTACAATTAACTATCAGTTCTTCGTCCGATTCGAAAATCTTTGACCCACAGCAGAACGGCCATAAGGTGCCCGAGGCAGCAATAGACCCATGGAGACAAGTCTGCTGGAGGACGATGTATTGAATCGGGACGCAATTTGAGTGATCCATCGTCATTTGGTGGCCCTGAAAGTTACAATTCACTATCTGTTTTTCGTCCGATTGGAAAATCACACTCACAGCAGAACGGCCATATGGTGCCCGAGGCAGCAATAGACCCATGGAGACAAGTCGGCTGGATTACGATGTATTGAATCGGGACGCAATTTGAGTGATCCATCGTCATTAGGTAGCCCTGAATGTTACAATTCACTATCAGTTTTTCGTCAGATTCGAAAATCTTTGAGTCACAGCAGAACGGCCATAAGTTGCCCGAGGTAGCAATAGACCCATGGAGACAAGTCGGCTGGAGGACGATGTATTGAATCGGGACGCAATTTGAGTGATCCATCGTCATTAGGTGGCCCTGAACGTTACAATTCACTTTCAGTTCTTCGTCCGATTCGAAAATCTTTGACCCACAGCAGAACCGCCATAAGGTGCCCGAGGCAGCAATAGACCCATGGAGACAAGTCTGCTGGAGGACGATGTATTGAATCGGGACGCAATTTGAGTGATCCATCGTCATTAGGTGGAGCTGAACGTTACAATTCACAATCAGTTATTCATCCGATTCGAAAATCTTTGACTCACAGCAGAACGGCCATAAGGTGCCCGAGGCAGCAATAGACCCATGGAGACAAGTCTGCTGGAGGACGATGTATTGAATCGGGACGCAATTTGAGTGATCCATCGTCATTAGGTGGTCCTGAACGTTACAATTCACTATCAGTTTTTTGTCGCATTCGATAATCTAGACTCACAGCAGATCGGCCATAAGGTGCCCGACTCAGCAATAGACCCATGGAGACAAGTCGGCTGGAGGACGATGTATTGAATCGGTACGCAATTTGAGTGTTCCATCGTCATTAGGTGGCCATGAATGTTACAATTCACTATCTGTTTTTCGTCCGATTCGAAAATCTTTGACTCACAGCAGAACGGCCATTAGGTGCCCGAGGCAGCAATAGACCCATGGAGACAAGTCTGCTGGAGGACGATGTATTGAATCGGGACGCAATTTGAGTGATCCATCGTCATTAGGTGGCCCTGAACGTTACAATTCACTATCAGTTTTTCGTCCGATTCGAAAATCTTTGACACACAGCAGAACGGCCGTTAGGTGCCCGAGGCAGCAATAGACCCATGGAGACAAGTCTGCTGGAGGACGATGTATTGAATCGGGTCGCAATTTGAGTGATCCATCGTCATAAGGTGGCCCTGAACGTTACAATTCACTATCAGTTTTTCGTCGCATTCGATAATCTAGACTCACAGCAGAACGGCCATAAGGTGCCCGACTCAGCAATAGACCCATGGAGACAAGTCGGCTGGAGGACGATGTATTGAATCGGGACGCAATTTGAGTGTTCCATCGTCATTAGGTGGCCATGAATGTTACAATTCACTATCAGTTTTTCGTCCGATTCAAAAATCTTTGACTCACAGCAGAACGGCCATAAGGTGCCCGAGGCAGCAATAGACCCATGGAGACAAGTCGGCTGGAGGACGAAGTATTGAATCGGGACGCAATTTGAGTGATCCATCGTCATTAGGTGGCCCTGAACGTTACAATTCACTATCAGTTTTTCGTCGCATTCGATAATCTAGACTCACAGCAGAACGGCCATAAGGTGCCCGAGGCAGCAATAGACCCATGGAGTCAAGTCGGCTGGAGAACGATGTATTGAATCGGGACGCAATTTGAGTGATCCATCGTCATTAGGTGGCCCTGAATGTTACATTTCACTATCTGTTTTTCGTCCGATTCGAAAATCTTTGAGTCACAGCATAAGGTGCCCGAATCAGTAATAGACCCATGGAGACAAGTCTGCTGGAGGAAGATGTATTGAATCGGGACGCAATTTGAGGGATCCATCGTCATTAGGTGGCCCTGAACGTTACAATTAACTATCAGTTCTTCGTCCGATTCGAAAATCTTTGACCCACAGCAGAACGGCCATAAGGTGCCCGAGGCAGCAATAGACCCATGGAGACAAGTCTGCTGGAGGACGATGTATTGAGTCGGGACGCAATTTGAGTGATCCATCGTCATTTGGTGGCCCTGAAAATTACAATTCACTATCTGTTTTTCGTCCGATTGGAAAATCACACTCACAGCAGAACGGCCATAAGGTGCCCGAGGCAGCAATAGACCCATGGAGACAAGTCGGCTGGATTACAATGTATTGAATCGGGACGCAATTTGAGTGATCCATCGTCATTAGGTGGCCCTGAATGTTACAATTCACTATCAGTTTTTCGTCAGATTCGAAAATCTTTGAGTCACAGCAGAACGGCCATAAGGTGCCCGAGGTAGCAATAGACCCATAGAGACAAGTCGGCTGGAGGACGATGTATTGAATCGGGACGCAATTTGAGTGATCCATCGTCATTAGGTTGCCCTGAAAGTTACAATTCACTATCAGTTTTTCGTCGCATTCGATAATCTAGACTCACAGCAGAACGGCCATAATGTGCCCGAGGCAGCAATAGACCCATGGAGACAAGTCTGCTGGAGGACGATGTATTGAATCGGGACGCAATTTGAGTGATCCATCGTCATTAGGTGGCCCTGAACGTTACAATTCACTATCAGTTTTTCGTCCGATTCGAAAATCTTTGACACACAGCAGAACGGCCGTTAGGTGCCCGAGGCAGCAATAGACCCATGGAGACAAGTCTGCTGGAGGACGATGTATTGAATCGGGACGCAATTTGAGTGATCCATCGTCATTAGGTGGCCCTGAACGTTACAATTCACTATCAGTTTTTCGTCCAATTCGAAAATCTTTGAGTCACAGCATAAGGTGCCCGAATCAGCAATAGACCCATGGAGACAAGTCTGCTGGAGGACGATGTATTGAATCGGGACGCAATTTGAGTGATCCATCGTCATTAGGTGGCCCTGAACGTTACAATTCACTATCAGTTTTTCGTCGCATTCGATAATCTAGACTCACAGCAGAACGGCCATAAGGTGCCCGACTCAGCAATAGACCCATGGAGACAAGTCGGCTGGAGGACGATGTATTGAATCGGGACGCAATTTGAGTGTTCCATCGTCATTAGGTGGCCATGAATGTTACAATTCACTATCTGTTTTTCGTCCGATTCGAAAATCTTTGACTCACAGCAGAACGGCCATTAGGTGCCCGAGGCAGCAATAGACCCATGGAGACAAGTCTGCTGGAGGACGATGTATTGAATCGGGACGCAATTTGAGTGATCCATCGTCATTAGGTGGCCCTGAACGTTACAATTCACTATCAGTTTTTCGTCCGATTCGAAAATCTTTGACACACAGCAGAACGGCCGTTAGGTGCCCGAGGCAGCAATAGACCCATGGAGACAAGTCTGCTGGAGGACGATGTATTGAATCGGGTCGCAATTTGAGTGATCCATCGTCATAAGGTGGCCCTGAACGTTACAATTCACTATCAGTTTTTCGTCGCATTCGATAATCTAGACTCACAGCAGAACGGCCATAAGGTGCCCGACTCAGCAATAGACCCATGGAGACAAGTCGGCTGGAGGACGATGTATTGAATCGGGACGCAATTTGAGTGTTCCATCGTCATTAGGTGGCCATGAATGTTACAATTCACTATCAGTTTTTCGTCCGATTCAAAAATCTTTGACTCACAGCAGAACGGCCATAAGGTGCCCGAGGCAGCAATAGACCCATGGAGACAAGTCGGCTGGAGGACGAAGTATTGAATCGGGACGCAATTTGAGTGATCCATCGTCATTAGGTGGCCCTGAACGTTACAATTCACTATCAGTTTTTCGTCGCATTCGATAATCTAGACTCACAGCAGAACGGCCATAAGGTGCCCGAGGCAGCAATAGACCCATGGAGTCAAGTCGGCTGGAGAACGATGTATTGAATCGGGACGCAATTTGAGTGATCCATCGTCATTAGGTGGCCCTGAATGTTACATTTCACTATCTGTTTTTCGTCCGATTCGAAAATCTTTGAGTCACAGCATAAGGTGCCCGAATCAGTAATAGACCCATGGAGACAAGTCTGCTGGAGGAAGATGTATTGAATCGGGACGCAATTTGAGGGATCCATCGTCATTAGGTGGCCCTGAACGTTACAATTAACTATCAGTTCTTCGTCCGATTCGAAAATCTTTGACCCACAGCAGAACGGCCATAAGGTGCCCGAGGCAGCAATAGACCCATGGAGACAAGTCTGCTGGAGGACGATGTATTGAGTCGGGACGCAATTTGAGTGATCCATCGTCATTTGGTGGCCCTGAAAATTACAATTCACTATCTGTTTTTCGTCAGATTGGAAAATCACACTCACAGCAGAACGGCCATAAGGTGCCCGAGGCAGCAATAGACCCATGGAGACAAGTCGGCTGGATTACAATGTATTGAATCGGGACGCAATTTGAGTGATCCATCGTCATTAGGTGGCCCTGAATGTTACAATTCACTATCAGTTTTTCGTCAGAATCGAAAATCTTTGAGTCACAGCAGAACGGCCATAAGGTGCCCGAGGTAGCAATAGACCCATAGAGACAAGTCGGCTGGAGGACGATGTATTGAATCGGGACGCAATTTGAGTGATCCATCGTCATTAGGTTGCCCTGAAAGTTACAATTCACTATCAGTTTTTCGTCGCATTCGATAATCTAGACTCACAGCAGAACGGCCATAATGTGCCCGAGGCAGCAATAGACCCATGGAGACAAGTCTGCTGGAGGACGATGTATTGAATCGGGACGCAATTTGAGTGATCCATCGTCATTAGGTGGCCCTGAACGTTACAATTCACTATCAGTTTTTCGTCCGATTCGAAAATCTTTGACACACAGCAGAACGGCCGTTAGGTGCCCGAGGCAGCAATAGACCCATGGAGACAAGTCTGCTGGAGGACGATGTATTGAATCGGGACGCAATTTGAGTGATCCATCGTCATTAGGTGGCCCTGAACGTTACAATTCACTATCAGTTTTTCGTCCAATTCGAAAATCTTTGAGTCACAGCATAAGGTGCCCGAATCAGCAATAGACCCATGGAGACAAGTCTGCTGGAGGACGATGTATTGAATCGGGACGCAATTTGAGTGATCCATCGTCATTAGGTGGCCCTGAACGTTACAATTCACTATCAGTTTTTCGTCGCATTCGATAATCTAGACTCACAGCAGAACGGCCATAAGGTGCCCGACTCAGCAATAGACCCATGGAGACAAGTCGGCTGGAGGACGATGTATTGAATCGGGACGCAATTTGAGTGTTCCATCGTCATTAGGTGGCCATGAATGTTACAATTCACTATCAGTTTTTCGTGCGATTCAAAAATCTTTGACTCACAGCAGAACGGCCATAAGGTGCCCGAGGCAGCAATAGCCCCATGGAGACAAGTCGGCTGGAGGACGAAGTATTGAATCGGGACGCAATTTGAGTGATCCATCGTCATTAGGTGGCCCTGAACGTTACAATTCACTATCAGTTTTTCGTCGCATTCGATAATCTAGACTCACAGCAGAACGGCCATAAGGTGCCCGAGGCAGCAATCGACCCATGGAGTCAAGTCGGCTGGAGAACGATGTATTGAATCGGGACGCAATTTGAGTGATCCATCGTCATTAGGTGGCCCTGAATGTTACATTTCACTATCTGTTTTTCGTCCGATTCGAAAATCTTTGACTCACAGCAGAACGGCCATAAGGTGCCCGAGGCAGCAATAGACCCATGGAGACAAGTCTGCTGGATGACGATGTATTGAATCGCGACGCAATTTGAGTGTTCCATCGTCATTAGGAGGCCCTGAATGTTAGAATTAACTATCAGTTTTTCGTCCCATTCGATAATCTAGACTCACGGGAGAACGACCATAAGGTGCCCGAGGCAGCAATAGACCCATGGAGACAAGTCTGCAGGATGACGATGTATTGAATCGCGACGCAATTTGAGTGTTCCATCGTCATTAGGAGGCCCTGAATGTTACAATTCACTATCTGTTTTTCGTCCGATTCGAAAATCTTTGAGTCACAGCATAAGGTGCCCGAATCAGTAATAGACACATGGAGACAAGTCTGCTGGAGGAAGATGTATTGAATCGGGACGCAATTTGAGGGATCCATCGTCATTAGGTGGCCCTGAACGTTACAATTAACTATCAGTTCTTCGTCCGATTCGAAAATCTTTGACCCACAGCAGAACGGCCATAAGGTGCCCGAGGCAGCAATAGACCCATGGAGACAAGTCTGCTGGAGGACGATGTATTGAATCGGGACGCAATTTGAGTGATCCATCGTCATTTGGTGGCCCTGAAAGTTACAATTCACTATCTGTTTTTCGTCCGATTGGAAAATCACACTCACAGCAGAACGGCCATATGGTGCCCGAGGCAGCAATAGACCCATGGAGACAAGTCGGCTGGATTACGATGTATTGAATCGGGACGCAATTTGAGTGATCCATCGTCATTAGGTAGCCCTGAATGTTACAATTCACTATCAGTTTTTCGTCAGATTCGAAAATCTTTGAGTCACAGCAGAACGGCCATAAGTTGCCCGAGGTAGCAATAGACCCATGGAGACAAGTCGGCTGGAGGACGATGTATTGAATCGGGACGCAATTTGAGTGATCCATCGTCATTAGGTGGCCCTGAACGTTACAATTCACTTTCAGTTCTTCGTCCGATTCGAAAATCTTTGACCCACAGCAGAACCGCCATAAGGTGCCCGAGGCAGCAATAGACCCATGGAGACAAGTCTGCTGGAGGACGATGTATTGAATCGGGACGCAATTTGAGTGATCCATCGTCATTAGGTGGAGCTGAACGTTACAATTCACAATCAGTTATTCATCCGATTCGAAAATCTTTGACTCACAGCAGAACGGCCATAAGGTGCCCGAGGCAGCAATAGACCCATGGAGACAAGTCTGCTGGAGGACGATGTATTGAATCGGGACGCAATTTGAGTGATCCATCGTCATTAGGTGGTCCTGAACGTTACAATTCACTATCAGTTTTTTGTCGCATTCGATAATCTAGACTCACAGCAGATCGGCCATAAGGTGCCCGACTCAGCAATAGACCCATGGAGACAAGTCGGCTGGAGGACGATGTATTGAATCGGTACGCAATTTGAGTGTTCCATCGTCATTAGGTGGCCATGAATGTTACAATTCACTATCTGTTTTTCGTCCGATTCGAAAATCTTTGACTCACAGCAGAACGGCCATTAGGTGCCCGAGGCAGCAATAGACCCATGGAGACAAGTCTGCTGGAGGACGATGTATTGAATCGGGACGCAATTTGAGTGATCCATCGTCATTAGGTGGCCCTGAACGTTACAATTCACTATCAGTTTTTCGTCCGATTCGAAAATCTTTGACACACAGCAGAACGGCCGTTAGGTGCCCGAGGCAGCAATAGACCCATGGAGACAAGTCTGCTGGAGGACGATGTATTGAATCGGGACGCAATTTGAGTGATCCATCGTCATAAGGTGGCCCTGAACGTTACAATTCACTATCAGTTTTTCGTCGCATTCGATAATCTAGACTCACAGCAGAACGGCCATAAGGTGCCCGACTCAGCAATAGACCCATGGAGACAAGTCGGCTGGAGGACGATGTATTGAATCGGGACGCAATTTGAGTGTTCCATCGTCATTAGGTGGCCATGAATGTTACAATTCACTATCAGTTTTTCGTCCGATTCAAAAATCTTTGACTCACAGCAGAACGGCCATAAGGTGCCCGAGGCAGCAATAGACCCATGGAGACAAGTCGGCTGGAGGACGAAGTATTGAATCGGGACGCAATTTGAGTGATCCATCGTCATTAGGTGGCCCTGAACGTTACAATTCACTATCAGTTTTTCGTCGCATTCGATAATCTAGACTCACAGCAGAACGGCCATAAGGTGCCCGAGGCAGCAATAGACCCATGGAGTCAAGTCGGCTGGAGAACGATGTATTGAATCGGGACGCAATTTGAGTGATCCATCGTCATTAGGTGGCCCTGAATGTTACATTTCACTATCTGTTTTTCGTCCGATTCGAAAATCTTTGAGTCACAGCATAAGGTGCCCGAATCAGTAATAGACCCATGGAGACAAGTCTGCTGGAGGAAGATGTATTGAATCGGGACGCAATTTGAGGGATCCATCGTCATTAGGTGGCCCTGAACGTTACAATTAACTATCAGTTCTTCGTCCGATTCGAAAATCTTTGACCCACAGCAGAACGGCCTTAAGGTGCCCGAGGCAGCAATAGACCCATGGAGACAAGTCTGCTGGAGGACGATGTATTGAGTCGGGACGCAATTTGAGTGATCCATCGTCATTTGGTGGCCCTGAAAATTACAATTCACTATCTGTTTTTCGTCCGATTGGAAAATCACACTCACAGCAGAACGGCCATAAGGTGCCCGAGGCAGCAATAGACCCATGGAGACAAGTCGGCTGGATTACAATGTATTGAATCGGGACGCAATTTGAGTGATCCATCGTCATTTGGTGGCCCTGAAAGTTACAATTCACTATCAGTTTTTCGTCGCATTCGATAATCTAGACTGCCGGCCGAAGTGGCCGTGCGGTTAAAGGCGCTGCAGCCTAGAACCGCAAGACCGCTACGGTCGCAGGTTCGAATCCTGCCTCGGGCATGGATGTTTGTGATGTCCTTAGGTTAGTTAGGTTTAACTAGTTCTAAGTTCTAGGGGACTAATGACCTCAGCAGTTGAGTCCCATAGTGCTCAGAGCCATTTGAACCATTTTTGATAATCTAGACTCACAGCAGAACGGCCATAATGTGCCCGAGGCAGCAATAGACCCATGGAGACAAGTCTGCTGGAGGACGATGTATTGAATCGGGACGCAATTTGAGGGATCCATCGTCATTAGGTGGCCCTGAACGTTACAATTAACTATCAGTTCTTCGTCCGATTCGAAAATCTTTGACCCACAGCAGAACGGCCATAAGGTTCCAGAGGCAGCAATAGACCCATGGAGACTAGTCTGCTGGAGGACGATGTATTGAATCGGGACGCAATTTGAGTGATCCATCGTCATTAGGTGGCCCTGAACGTTACAATTCACTTTCAGTTCTTCGTCCGATTCGAAAATCTTTGACCCACAGCAGAACCGCCATAAGGTGCCCGAGGCAGCAATAGACCCATGGAGACAAGTCGGCTGGAGGACGATGTATTGAATCGGGACGCAATTTGAGTGATCCATCGTCATTAGGTGGCCCTGAACGTTACAATTCACTTTCAGTTCTTCGTCCGATTCGAAAATCTTTGACCCACAGCAGAACCGCCATAAGGTGCCCGAGGCAGCAATAGACCCATGGAGACAAGTCGGCTGGAGGACGATGTATTGAATCGGGACGCAATTTGAGTGATCCATCGTCATTAGGTGGCCCTGAAAGTTACAATTCACTATCAGTTTTTCGTCCGATTCGAAAATCTTTGACTCACAGGAGAACGGCCATAAGGTGCCCGATGCAGCAATAGACCCATGGAGACAAGTCGGCTGGAGGACGATGTATTGAACCGGGATGCAATTTGAGTGATCCATCGTCATTAGGTGGCCATGAATGTTACAATTCACTATTTGTTTTTCGTCCGATTAGAAAATCTTTGACTCACAGCAGAACCGCCATAAGGTGCCCGAGGCAGCAATGGGCCCATGGAGACAAGTCTGCTGGAGGACGATGTATTGAATCGGGACGCAATTTGAGTGATCCATCGTCATTAGGTGGCCCTGAACGTTACAATTCACTATCTGTTTTTCGTCGCATTCGATAATCTAGACTCACAGCAGAACGGCCATAAGGTGCCAGAGGCAGCAATAGACCCATGGAGTCAAGTCGGCTGGAGGACGATGTATTGAATCGGGACGCAATTTGAGTGATCCATCGTCATTAGGTGGCCCTGAATGTTACAATTCACTATCAGTTTTTCGTCCGATTCGAAAATCTTTGACTCACAGCGGAACGGCCACAAGGTGCCCGAGGCAGCAATAGTCCCATGTAGACGAGTCTGCAGGATGACGATGTATTGAATCGCGACGCAATTTGAGTGATCCATCGTCATTAGGAGGCCCTGAATGTTAGAATTAACTATCAGTTTTTCGTCCCATTCGATAATCTAGACTCACGGGAAAACGACCATAAGGTGCCCGAGGCAGCAATAGACCCATGGAGACAAGTCTGCTGGATGACGACGTATTGAATCGGGACGCAATTTGAGTGATCCATCGTCATTAGGTGGCCCTGAATGTTACAATTCACTATCTGTTTTTCGTCCGATTCGAAAATCTTTGACTCACAGCAGAACGGCCATCAGGTGCCCGAGACAGCAATAGACCCATGGAGACAAGTCTGCTGGAGGACGATGTATTGAATCGGGACGCAATTTGAGTGATCCATCGTCATTAGGTGGCCCTGAACGTTACAATTTACTATCAGTTTTTCGTCCGATTCGAAAATCTTTGACTCACAGCAGAACGGCCATAAGGTGCCCGAGGCAGCAATAGACCCATGGAGACAAGTCTGCTGGAGGACGATGTATTGAATCGGGACGCAATTTGAGTGATCCATCGTCATTAGGTGGCCCTGAACGTTACAATTCACTATCAGTTTTTCGTCGCATTCGATAATCTAGACTCACAGCAGAACGGCCATAAGGTGCCCGACTCAGCAATAGACCCATGGAGACAAGTCGGCTGGAGGACGATGTATTGAATCGGGACGCAATTTGAGTGTTCCATCGTCATTAGGTGGCCATGAATGTTACAATTCACTATCTGTTTTTCGTCCGATTCGAAAATCTTTGACTCACAGCAGAACGGCCATAAGGTGCCCGAGGCAGCAATAGACCCATGGAGACAAGTCTGCTGGAGGACGATGTATTGAATCGGGACGCAATTTGAGTGATCCATCGTCATTAGGTGGCCCTGAACGTTACAATTCACTATCTGTTTTTCGTCCGATTCGAAAATCTTTGAGTCACAGCATAAGGTGCCCGAATCAGCAATAGACCCATGGAGACAAGTCTGCTGGAGGACGATGTGTATAATCGGGACGCAATTTGAGTGATCTATCGTCATTAGGTGGCCCTGAATGTTTCAATTCACTATCAGTTTTTCGTCCGATTCGAAAATCTTTGACGCACAGTAGAACGGCCATAAGGTGCCCGAGGCAGCAATAGAGCCATGGAGACAAGTCTGCAGGATGACGATGTATTGAATCGAACGCAATTTGAGTGTTCCATCGTCATTAGGAGGCCCTGAATGTTAGAATTAACTATCAGTTTTTCGTCCCATTCGATAATCTAGACTCACTGGAGAACGACAATAATGTGCCCGAGGCAGCAATAGACCCATGGAGACAAGTCTGCTGGATGACAATGTATTGAATCGGGACGCAATTTGAGTGATCCATCGTCATTAGGTGCCCCTGAATGTTACAATTCACTATCTGTTTTTTGTCCGATTCGAAAATCTTTGACTCACAGCAGAACGGCCATAAGGTGCCCGAGGCAGCAATAGACCCATGGAGACAAGTCTGCTGGATGACGATGTATTGAATCGCGACGCAATTTGAGTGTTCCATCGTCATTAGGAGGCCCTGAATGTTAGAATTAACTATCAGTTTTTCGTCCCATTCGATAATCTAGACTCACGGGAGAACGACCATAAGGTGCCCGAGGCAGCAATAGACCCATGGAGACAAGTCTGCAAGATGACGATGTATTGAATCGCGACGCAATTTGAGTGTTCCATCGTCATTAGGTGGCCCTGAACGTTACAATTAACTATCAGTTCTTCGTCCGATTCGACAATCTTTGACCCACAGCAGAACGGCCATAAGGTGCCCGAGGCAGCAATAGACCCATGGAGACAAGTCTGCTGGAGGACGATGTATTGAATCGGGACGCAATTTGAGTGATCCATCGTCATTTGGTGGCCCTGAAAGTTACAATTCACTATCTGTTTTTCGTCCGATTGGAAAATCACACTGGCCGGCCGGAGTGGCCGAGCGGTTCTAGGCGCTACAGTCTGGAACCGCGAGACCGCTACGGTCGCAGGTTCGAATCCTGCCTCGGGCATGGGTGTGTGTGATGTCCTTAGGTTAGTTAGGTTTAAGTAGTTCTAAGTTCTAGGGGACTGATGACCAAAGTAGTTAAGTCCCATAGTGCTCAGAGCCATTTGAACCATTTTTGAAAATCACACTCTCAGCAGAACGGCCATAAGGTGCCCGAGGCAGCAATAGACCCATGGAGACAAGTCTGCTGGAGGACGATGTATTGAATCGGGACGCAATTTGAGTGATCCATCGTCATTAGGTGGCCCTGAATGTTACAATTCACTATCAGTTTTTCGTCAGATTCGAAAATCTTTGAGTCACAGCAGAACGGCCATAAGGTGCCCGAGGTAGCAATAGACCCATGGAGACAAGTCGGCTGGAGGACGATGTATTGAATCGGGACGCAATTTGAGTGATCCATCGTCATTAGGTGGCCCTGAAAGTTACAATTCACTATCAGTTTTTCGTCGCATTCGATAATCTAGACTCACAGCAGAACGGCCATATGGTGCCCGATGCAGCAATAGACCCATGGAGACAAGTCGGCTGGAGGACGATGTATTGAATCGGGACGCAATTTGAGTGATCCATCGTCATTAGGTGGCCCTGAACGTTACAATTCACTATCAGTTTTTCGTCCAATTCGAAAATCTTTGAGTCACAGCATAAGGTGCCCGAATCAGCAATAGACCCATGGAGACAAGTCTGCTGGAGGACGATGTATTGAATCGGGACGCAATTTGAGTGATCCATCGTCATTAGGTGGCCCTGAACGTTACAATTCACTATCAGTTTTTCGTCGCATTCGATAATCTAGACTCACAGCAGAACGGCCATAAGGTGCCCGACTCAGCAATAGACCCATGGAGACAAGTCGGCTGGAGGACGATGTATTGAATCGGGACGCAATTTGAGAGTTCCATCGTCATTAGGTGGCCATGATTGTTACAATTCACTATCAGTTTTTCGTCCGATTCGAAAATCTTTGACTCACAGCAGAACGGCCATAAGGTGCCCGAGGCAGCAATAGACCCATGGAGACAAGTCTGCTGGAGGACGATGTATTGAATCGGGACGCAATTTGAGTGATCCATCGTCATTAGGTGGCCTTGAACGTTACAATTCACTATCAGTTTTTCGTCCGATTCAAAAATCTTTGACTCACAGCAGAACGGCCATAAGGTGCCCGAGGCAGCAATAGACCCATGGAGACAAGTCGGCTGGAGGACGAAGTATTGAATCGGGACGCAATTTGAGTGATCCATCGTCATTAGGTGGCCCTGAACGTTACAATTCACTATCAGTTTTTCGTCCGATTCGAAAATCTTTGACTCACAGCAGAAATGCCATAAGGTGCCCGAGGCAGCAATAGACCCATGGAGACAAGTCTGCTGGAGGACGATGTATTGAATCGAGACGCAATTTGAGTGATTCATCGTCATTAGGTGGCCCTGAACGTTACAATTCACTATCAGTTTCTCGTCGCATTCGATAATCTAGACTCACAGCAGAACGGCCATAAGGTGCCCGACTCAGCAATAGACCCATGGAGACAAGTCGGCTGGAGGACGATGTATTGAATCGGGACGCAATTTGAGTGTTCCATCGTCATTAGGTGGCCATGAATGTTACAATTCACTATCACTTTTTCGTCCGATTCGAAAATCTTTGACTCTCAGCAGAACGGCCATAAGGTGCCAGAGGCAGCAATAGACCCATGGAGACAAGTCGGCTGGAGGACGATGTATTGAATCGGGACGCAATTTGAGGGATCCATCGTCATTAGGTGGCCCTGAACGTACAAATCACTATCAGTTTTTCGTCCATTCGATAATCTAGACTCACAGCAGAACGGCCATAAGGTGCCAGAGGCAGCAATAGAGCCATTGAGTCAAGTCGGCTGAAGGACGATGTATTGAATCGGGACGCAATTTGTATGGTCCATCCTCATTAGGTGGCCCTGAATGTCACAATTCTCTATCAGTTTTTCGTCCGATTCGAAAATCTTTGACTCACAGCAGAACGTCCATAAGGTGCCCGAGGCAGCAATAGACCCATGGAGACAAGTCTGCAGGATGACGATGTATTGAATCGCGACGCAATTTGAGTGTTCCGTCGACATTAGGAGGCCCTGAATGTTAGAATTAACTATCAGTTTTTCGTCTCATTCGATAATCTAGACCCACGGGAGAACGACCATAAGGTGCCCGAGGCAGCAATAGACCCATGGAGAGAAGTCTGCAGGATGACGATGTATTGAATCGCGACGCAATTTGAGTGTTCCATCGTCATTAGGAGGCCCTGAATGTTACAATTCACTATCTGTTTTTCGTCCGATTCGAAAATCTTTGAGTCACAGCATAAGGTGCCCGAATCAGCAATAGACCCATGGAGACAAGCCTGCTGGAGGACGATGAATTGAATCGGGACGCAATTTGAGTGATCCATCGTCATTAGGTGGCCCTGAACGTTACAATTGACTATCAGTTTTTCGTCCGATTCGAAAATCTTTGACTCACAGCAGAACGGCCATAAGGTGCCCGAGGCAGCAATAGACCCATGGAGACAAGTCGGCTGGAGGACGATGTATTGAATCGGGACGCAATTTGAGTGATCCATCGTCATTAGGTGGCCCTGAAAGTTACAATTGACTATCAATTTTTCGTCCGATTCGAAAATCTTTGACTCACAGCAGAACGGCCATAAGGTGCCGAGGCAGCTATAGACCCATGGAGACAAGTCGGCTGGAGGACGATGTATTGAATCGGGACGCAATTTGAGTGATCCATCGTCATTAGGTGGCCCTGAATGTTACAATTCACTATCAGTTTTCGTCAGATTCGAAAATCTTTGAGTCACAGCAGAACGGCCATAAGGTGCCCGAGTCAGCAATAGGCCCATGGAGACAAGTCTGCTGGAGGACGATGTATTGAATTGGGACGCAATTTGAGTGATCCATCGTCATTAGGTGGCCCTGAACGTTACAATTCAGTATCAGTTCTTCGTCCGATTCGAAAATCTTTGACCCACAGCAGAACGGCCATAAGGTGCCCGAGGCAGCAATAGACCCATGGAGACAAGTCGGCTGGAGGACGATGTATTGAATCGGGACGCAATTTGAGTGATCCATCGCCATTAGGTGGCCCTGAAAGTTACAATTCACTATCAGTTTTTCGTCGCATTCGATAATCTAGACTCACAGCAGAACGGCCATAAGGTGCCCGATGCAGCAATAGACCCATGGAGACAAGTCGGCTGGAGGACGATGTATTGAATCGGGACGCAATTTGAGTGATCCATCGTCATTAGGTGGCCCAGAACGTTACAATTCACTATCAGTTTTTCGTCCGATTCGAAAATCTTTGAGTCACAGCATAAGGTGCCCGAATCAGCAATAGACCCATGGAGACAAGTTTGCTGGAGGACGATGTATTGAATCGGGACGCAATTTGAGGGATCCATCGTCATTAGGTTGCCCTGAATGTTACAATTCACTATCAGTTTTTCATCAGATTCGAAAATCTTTTGTCACAGCAGAACGGCCATAAGGTGCCCGAGGCAGCAATAGGCCCATGGAGACAAGTCTGCTGGAGGACGATGTATTGAATTGGGACGCAATTTGAGTGATCCATCGTCATTAGGTGGCCCTGAACGTTACAATTAACTATCAGTTCTTCGTCCGATTCGAAAATCTTTGACCCAAAGCAGAACGGCCATAAGGTGCCCGAGGCAGCAATAGACCCATGGAGACAAGTCTGCTGGAGGACGATGTATTGAATCGGGACGCAATTTGAGTGATCCATCGTCATTAGGTGGCCCTGAATGTTACAATTCACTATCAGTTATTCATCAGATTCGAAAATCTTTTGTCACAGCAGAACGACCATAAGGTGTCCGAGGCAGCAATAGGCCCATGGAGACAAGTCTGCTGGAGGACGATGTATTGAATTGGGACGCAATTTGAGTGATCCATCGTCATTAGGTGGCCCTGAACGTTACAATTCACTATCAGTTCTTCGTCCGATTCGAGAATCTTTGACCCACAGCAGAACGGCCATAAGGTGCCCGAGGCAGCAATAGACCCATGGAGACAAGTCGGCTGGAGGACGATGTATTGAATCAGGACGCAATTTGAGTGATCCATCGTCATTAGGTGGCCCTGAAAGTTACAATTCACTATCAGTTTTTCGTCGCATTCGATAATCTAGACTCACGGGAGAACGACTATAAGGTGCCCGAGGCAGCAATAGACCCATGGAGACAAGTCTGCTGGAGGACGATGTATTGAATCGGGACGCAATTTGAGGGATCCATCGTCATTAGGTGGCCCTGAACGTACAATTAACTATCAGTTTTTGGTCCCTTTCGATAATCTAGACTCACGGGAGAACGACCATAAGGTGCCCGAGGCAGTAATAGACCCATGGAGACAAGTCTGCTGGAGGACGATGTATTGAATCGGGACGCAATTTGAGTGATCCATCGTCATTTGGTGGCCCTGAAAGATACAATTCACTATCTGTTTTTCGTCCGATTGGAAAATCACACTCACAGCAGAACGGCCATAAGGTGCCCGAGGCAGCAATCGACCCATGGGGACAAGTCGGTTGGAGGACGATGTATTGAATCGGGACGCAATTTGAGTGATCCATCGTCATTAGGTGGCCCTGAACGTACAATTCACTATCAGTTTTTCGTCCCATTCGATAATCTAGACTCACAGCAGAACGGCCATAAGGTGCCCGAGGCAGCAATAGAGCCATTGAGTCAAGTCGGCTGAAGGACGATGTATTGAATCGGGACGCAATTTGTGTGGTCCATCGTCATTAGGTGGCCCTGAATGTTACAATTCACTATCAGTTTTTCGTCCGATTCAAAAATCTTTGACTCACAGCAGAACGACCATAAGGTGCCCGAGGCAGCAATAGACCCATGGAGACAAGCCTGCTGGAGGACGATGTATTGAATCGGGACGCAATTTGAGTGATCCATCGTCATTAGGTGGCCCTGAACGTTACAATTGACTATCAGTTTTTCGTCCGATTCGAAAATCTTTGACTCACAGCAGAACGGCCATAAGGTGCCCGAGGCAGCAATAGACCCATGGAGACAAGTCGGCTGGAGGACGATGTATTGAATCGGGACGCAATTTGAGTGATCCATCGTCATTAGGTGGCCCTGAACGTTACAATTAACTATCAGTTCTTCGTCCGATTCGAAAATCTTTGACCCAAAGCAGAACGGCCATAAGGTGCCCGAGGCAGCAATAGACCCATGGAGACAAGTCTGCTGGAGGACGATGTATTGAATCGGGACGCAATTTGAGGGATCCATCGTCATTAGGTGGCCCTGAATGTTACAATTCACTATCAGTTTTTCGTCCGATTGGAAAATCACACTCACAGCAGAACGGCCATAAGGTGCCCGAGGCACCAATAGACCCATGGGGACAAGTCGGCTGGAGGACGATGTATTGAATCGGGACGCAATTTGAGTGATCCATCGTCATTAGGTGGCCCTGAACGTTACAATTCACTATCAGTTTTTCGTCCCATTCGATAATCTAGACTCACAGCAGAACGGCCATAAGGTGCCCGAGGCAGCAATAGAGCCATTGAGACAAGTCGGCTGAAGGACGATGTATTGAATCGGGACGCAATTTGAGTGATCCATCGTCATTAGGTGGCCCTGAACGTTACAATTGACTATCAGTTTTTCGTCCGATTCGAAAATCTTTGACTCACAGCAGAACGGCCATAAGGTGCCGGAGGCAGCAATAGACCCATGGAGACAAGTCGGCTGGAGGACGATGTATTGAATCGGGACGCAATTTGAGTGATCCATCGTCATTAGGTGGCCCTGAATGTTACAATTCACTATCAGTTTTACGTCAGATTCGAAAATCTTTGAGTCACAGCAGAACGGCCATAAGGTGCCCGAGGCAGCAATAGGCCCATGGAGACAAGTCTGCTGGAGGACGATGTATTGAATTGGGACGCAATTTGAGTGATCCATCGTCATTAGGTGGCCCTGAACGTTACAATTCACTATCTGTTCTTCGTCCGATTCGAAAATCTTTGACCCACAGCAGAACGGCCATAAGGTGCCCGAGGCAGCATTAGACCCATGGAGACAAGTCGGCTGGAGGACGATGTATTGAATCGGGACGCAATTTGAGTGATCCATCGTCATTAGGTGGCCCTGAATGTTACAATTCACTATCGGTTTTTCGTCCGATTCGAAAATCTTTGACTCACAGCAGAACGGCCATAAGGTGCCCGAGGCAGCAATAGACCCATGGAGTCAAGTCTGTTGGAGGACGATGTATTGAATCGGGACGCAATTAGAGTGATCCATCGTCATTAGGTGGCCCTGAACGTACAATTCACTATCAGTTTTTCGTCCCATTCGATAATCTAGACTCACAGCAGAACGGCCATTAGGTGCCCGAGGCAGCAATAGAGCCATTGAGTCAAGTCGGCTGAAGGACGATGTATTGAATCGGGACGCAATTTGTGTGGTCCATCCTCATTAGGTAGCCCTGAATGTTACAATTCACTATCAGTTTTTCGTCCGATTCAAAAATCTTTGACTCACAGCAGAACGACCATAAGGTGCCCGAGGCAGCAATAGACCCATGGAGACAAGCCTGCTGGAGGACGATATATTGAATCGGGACGCAATTTGAGTGATCCATCGTCATTAGGTGGCCCTGAACGTTACAATTGACTATCAGTTTTTCGTCCGATTCGAAAATCTTTGACTCACAGCAGAACGGCCATAAGGTGCCCGAGGCAGCAATAGACCCATGGAGACAAGTCGGCTGGAGGACGATGTATTGAATCGGGACGCAATTTGAGTGATCCATCGTCATTAGGTGGCCCTGAACGTTACAATTAACTATCAGTTCTTCGTCCGATTCGAAAATCTTTGAGTCACAGCATAAGGTGCCCGAATCAGCAATAGACCCATGGAGACAAGTCTGCTGGAGGACGATGTATTGAATCGGGACGCAATTTGAGGGATCCATCGTCATTAGGTGGCCCTGAACGTTACAATTAACTATCAGTTCTTCGTCCGATTCGAAAATCTTTGACCCACAGCAGAACGGCCATAAGGTGCCCGAGGCAGCAATAGACCCATGGAGACAAGTCGGCTGGAGGACGATGTATTGAATCGGGACGCAATGTGAGTGATCCATCGTCATTAGGTGGCCCTGAATGTTACAATTCACTATCGGTTTTTCGTCCGATTCTAAAATCTTTGACTCACAGCAGAACGGCCATAAGGTGCCCGAGGCAGCAATAGACCCATGGAGACAAGTCTGTTGGAGGACGATGTATTGAATCGGGACGCAATTTGAGTGATCCATCGTCATTAGGTGGCCCTGAACGTACAATTCACTATCAGTTTTTCGACCCATTCGATAATCTAGCCTCACAGCAGAACGGCCATAAGGTGCCCGAGGCAGCAATAGAGCCATTGAGTCAAGTCGGCTGAAGGACGATGTATTGAATCGGGACGGAATTTGTGTGGTCCATCCTCATTAGGTGGCCCTGAATGTTACAATTCACTATCAGTTTTTCGTCCGATTCGAAAATCTTTGACTCACAGCAGAACGGCCATAAGGTGCCCGAGGCAGCAATAGACCCATGGAGACAAGTCGGCTGGAGGACGATGTATTGAATCGGGACGGAATTTGAGTGATCCATCGTCATTAGGTGGCCCTGAATGTTACAATTCACTATCAGTTTTTCGTCAGATTCGAAAATCTTTGACCCACAGCAGAACGGCCATAAGGTGCCCGAGGCAGCAATAGACCCATGGAGACAAGTCGGCTGGAGGACGATGTATTGAATCGGGACGCAATTTGAGTGATCCATCGTCATTAGGTGGCCCTGAACGTTACAATTCACTATCAGTTTTTCGTCCCATTCGATAATCTAGACTCACAGCAGAACGGCCATAAGGTGCCCGAGGCAGCAATAGAGCCATTGAGACAAGTCGGCTGAAGGACGATGTATTGAATCGGGACGCAATTTGAGTGATCCATCGTCATTAGGTGGCCCTGAACGTTACAATTGACTATCAGTTTTTCGTCCGATTCGAAAATCTTTGACTCACAGCAGAACGGCCATAAGGTGCCCGAGGCAGCAATAGACCCATGGAGACAAGTCGGCTGGAGGACGATGTATTGAATCGGGACGCTATTTGAGTGATCCATCGTCATTAGGTGGCCCTGAATGTTACAATTCACTATCAGTTTTTCGTCAGATTCGAAAATCTTTGAGTCACAGCAGAACGGCCATAAGGTGCCCGAGGCAGCAATAGGCCCATGGAGACAAGTCTGCTGGAGGACGATGTATTGAATTGGGACGCAATTTGAGTGATCCATCGTCATTAGGTGGCCCTGAACGTTACAATTCACTATCTGTTCTTCGTCCGATTCGAAAATCTTTGACCCACAGCAGAACGGCCATAAGGTGCCCGAGGCAGCATTAGACCCATGGAGACAAGTCGGCTGGAGGACGATGTATTGAATCGGGACGCAATTTGAGTGATCCATCGTCATTAGGTGGCCCTGAATGTTACAATTCACTATCGGTTTTTCGTCCGATTCGAAAATCTTTGACTCACAGCAGAACGGCCATAAGGTGCCCGAGGCAGCAATAGACCCATGGAGTCAAGTCTGTTGGAGGACGATCTATTGAATCGGGACGCAATTTGAGTGGAATCACTCAACAGAGGAAAGTCCACTGGACCTGACGGGATACCAATTCGATTCTACACAGAGTACGCGAAAGAACTTGCCCCCCTTCTAACAGCCGTGTACCGCAAGTCTCTAGAGGAACAGAAGGTTCCAAATGATTGGAAAAGAGCACAGGTAGTCCCAGTCTTCAAGAAGGGTCGTCGAGCAGATGCGCAAAACTATAGACCTATCTCTCTGACGTCGATCTGTTGTAGAATTTTAGAACATGTCTTTTGCTCGAGTATCATGTCGTTTTTGGAAACTCGGAATCTACTATGTAGGAATCAACATGGATTCCGGAAACAGCGATCGTGTGAAACTCAACTCGCATTATTTGTTCATTAAACCCAGAAAATATTAGATACAGGCTCCCAGGTAGATGCCATTTTCCTTGACTTCCGGAAGGCGTTCGATACAGTTCCGCACTGTCGTCTGATAAACAAAGTAAGAGCCTACGGAATATCAGACCAGCTGTGTGGCTGGATTGAAGAGTTTTTAGCAAACAGAACACAGCATGTTGTTCTCAATGGAGAGACATCTACAGACGTTAAAGTAACCTCTGGCGTGCCACAGGGGAGTGTTATGGGACCATTGCTTTTCACAATATATATAAATGACCTAGTAGTTAGTGTCGGAAGTTCCATGCGGCTTTTCGCGGATGATGCTGTAGTATACAGAGAAGTTGCAGCATTAGAAAATTGTAGCGAAATGCAGGAAGATCTGCAGCGGATAGGCACTTGGTGCAGGGAGTGGCAACTGACCCTTAACATAGACAAATGTAATGTATTGCGAATACATAGAAAGAAGGATCCTTTATTGTATGATTATATGATAGCGGAACAAACACTGGTAGCAGTTACTTCTGTAAAATATCTGGGAGTATGCGTGCGGAACGATTTGAAGTGGAATGATCATATAAAATTAATTGTTGGTAAGGCGGGTACCAGGTTGAGATTCATTGGGAGAGTCCTTAGAAAATGTAGTCCATCAACAAAGGAGGTGGCTTACAAAACACTCGTTCGACCTATACTTGAGTATTGCTCATCAGTGTGGGATCCGTACCAGATCGGGTTGACGGAGGAGATAGAGAAGATCCAAAGAAGAGCGGCGCGTTTCGTCACAGGGTTATTTGGTAACCGTGATAGCGTTACGGAGATGTTTAACAAACTCAAGTGGCAGACTCTGCAAGAGAGGCGCTCTGCATCGCGGTGTAGCTTGCTCGCCAGGTTTCGAGAGGGTGCGTTTCTGGATGAGGTATCGATTATATTGCTTCCCCCTACTTATACCTCCCGAGGAGATCACGAATGTAAAATTAGAGAGATTAGAGCGCGCACAGAGGCTTTCAGACAGTCGTTCTTCCCGCGAACCATACGCGACTGGAACAGGAAAGGGAGATAATGACAGTGGCACGTAAAGTGCCCTCCGCCACACACCGTTGGGTGGCTTGCGGAGTATAAATGTAGATGTAGATGTAGATCCATCGTCATTAGGTGGCCCTGAACGTACAATTCACTATCAGTTTTTCGTCCCATTCGATAATCTAGACTCACAGCAGAACGGCCATAAGGTGCCCGAGGCAGCAATAGAGCCATTGAGTCAAGTCGGCTGAAGGACGATGTATTGAATCGGGACGCAATTTGTGTGGTCCATCCTCATTAGGTGGCCCTGAATGTTACAATTCACTATCAGTTTTTCGTCCGATTCAAAAATCTTTGACTCACAGCAGAACGACCATAAGGTGCCCGAGGCAGCAATAGACCCATGGAGACAAGCCTGCTGGAGGACGATGTATTGAATCGGGACGCAATTTGAGTGATCCATCGTCATTAGGTGGCCCTGAACGTTACAATTGACTATCAGTTTTTCGTCCGATTCGAAAATCTTTGACTCACAGCAGAACGGCCATAAGGTGCCCGAGGCAGCAATAGACCCATGGAGACAAGTCGGCTGGAGGACGATGTATTGAATCGGGACGCAATTTGAGTGATCCATCGTCATTAGGTGGCCCTGAACGTTACAATTAACTATCAGTTCTTCGTCCGATTCGAAAATCTTTGACCCACAGCAGAACGGCCATAAGGTGCCCGAGGCAGCAATAGACCCATGGAGACAAGTCTGCTGGAGGACGATGTATTGAATCGGGACGCAATTTGAGTGATCCATCGTCATTAGGTGGCACTGAATGTTACAATTCACTATCAGTTTTTCGTCCGATTGGAAAATCACACTCACAGCAGAACGGCCATAAGGTGCCCGAGGCACCAATAGACCCATGGGGACAAGTCGGCTGGAGGACGATGTATTGAATCGGGACGCAATTTGAGTGATCCATCGTCATTAGGTGGCCCTGAACGTTACAATTCACTATCAGTTTTTCGTCCCATTCGATAATCTAGACTCACAGCAGAACGGCCATAAGGTGCCCGAGGCAGCAATAGAGCCATTGAGACAAGTCGGCTGAAGGACGATGTATTGAATCGGGACGCAATTTGAGTGATCCATCGTCATTAGGTGGCCCTGAACGTTACAATTGACTATCAGTTTTTCGTCCGATTCGAAAATCTTTGACTCACAGCAGAACGGCCATAAGGTGCCCGAGGCAGCAATAGACCCATGGAGACAAGTCTGTTGGAGGACGATGTATTGAATCGGGACGCAATTTGAGTGATCCATCGTCATTAGGTGGCCCTGAACGTACAATTCACTATCAGTTTTTCGTCCCATTCGATAATCTAGCCTCACAGCAGAACGGCCATAAGGTGCCCGAGGCAGCAATAGAGCCATTGAGTCAAGTCGGCTGAAGGACGATGTATTGAATCGGGACGCAATTTGTGTGGTCCATCCTCAATAGGTGGCCCTGAATGTTACAATTCACTATCAGTTTTTCGTCAGATTCGAAAATCTTTGACCCACAGCAGAACGGCCATAAGGTGCCCGAGGCAGCAATAGACCCATGGAGACAAGTCGGCTGGAGGACGATGTATTGAATCGGGACGCAATTTGAGTGATCCATCGTCATTAGGTGGCCCTGAACGTACAATTCACTATCAGTTTTTCGTCCCATTCGATAATCTAGACTCACAGCAGAACGGCCATAAGGTGCCCGAGGCAGCAATAGAGCCATTGAGTCAAGTCGGCTGAAGGACGATTTATTGAATCGGGACGCAATTTGTGTGGTCCATCCTCATTAAGTGGCCCTTAATGTTACAATTCACTATCAGTTTTTCGTCCGATTCAAAAATCTTTGACTCACAGCAGAACGACCATAAGGTGCCCGAGGCAGCAATAGACCCATGGAGACAAGCCTGCTGGAGGACGATGTATTGAATCGGGACGCAATTTGAGTGATCCATCGTCATTAGGTGGCCCTGAACGTTACAATTGACTATCAGTTTTTCGTCCGATTCGAAAATCTTTGACTCACAGCAGAACGGCCATAAGGTGCCCGAGGCAGCAATAGACCCATGGAGACAAGTCGGCTGGAGGACGATGTATTGAATCGGGACGCAATTTGAGTGATCCATCGTCATTAGGTGGCCCTGAATGTTACAATTCACTATCAGTTTTTCGTCAGATTCGAAAATCTTTGAGTCACAGCAGAACGGCCATAAGGTGCCCGAGGCAGCAATAGGCCCATGGAGACAAGTCTGCTGGAGGACGATGTATTGAATTGGGACGCAATTTGAGTGATCCATCGTCATTAGGTGGCCCTGAACGTTACAATTCACTATCTGTACTTCGTCCGATTCGAAAATCTTTGACCCACAGCAGAACGGCCATAAGGTGCCCGAGGCAGCTTTACACCCATGGAGACAAGTCGGCTGGAGGACGATGTATTGAATCGGGACGCAATTTGAGTGATCCATCGTCATTAGGTGGCCCTGAATGTTACAATTCACTATCGGTTTTTCGTCCGATTCGAAAATCTTTGACTCACAGCAGAACGGCCATAAGGTGCCCGAGGCACCAATAGACCCATGGGGACAAGTCGGCTGGAGGACGATGTATTGAATCGGGACGCAATTTGAGTGATCCATCGTCATTAGGTGGCCCTGAACGTTACAATTCACTATCAGTTTTTCGTCCCATTCGATAATCTAGACTCACAGCAGAACGGCCATAAGGTGCCCGAGGCAGCAATAGAGCCATTGAGACAAGTCGGCTGAAGGACGATGTATTGAATCGGGACGCAATTTGAGTGATCCATCGTCATTAGGTGGCCCTGAACGTTACAATTGACTATCAATTTTTCGTCCGATTCGAAAATCTTTGACTCACAGCAGAACGGCCATAAGGTGCCCGAGGCAGCAATAGACCCATGGAGACAAGTCGGCTGGAGGACGATGTATTGAATCGGGACGCAATTTGAGTGATCCATCGTCATTAGGTGGCCCTGAATGTTACAATTCACTATCAGTTTTTCGTCAGATTCGAAAATCTTTGAGTCACAGCAGAACGGCCATAAGGTGCCCGAGGCAGCAATAGGCCCATGGAGACAAGTCTGCTGGAGGACGATGTATTGAATTGGGACGCAATTTGAGTGATCCATCGTCATTAGGTGGCCCTGAACGTTACAATTCACTATCTGTTCTTCGTCCGATTCGAAAATCTTTGACCCACAGCAGAACGGCCATAAGGTGCCCGAGGCAGCATTAGACCCATGGAGACAAGTCGGCTGGAGGACGATGTATTGAATCGGGACGCAATTTGAGTGATCCATCGTCATTAGGTGGCCCTGAATGTTACAATTCACTATCGGTTTTTCGTCCGATTCGAAAATCTTTGACTCACAGCAGAACGGCCATAAGGTGCCCGAGGCAGCAATAGACCCATGGAGTCAAGTCTGTTGGAGGACGATCTATTGAATCGGGACGCAATTTGAGTGGAATCACTCAACAGAGGAAAGTCCACTGGACCTGACGGGATACCAATTCGATTCTACACAGAGTACGCGAAAGAACTTGCCCCCCTTCTAACAGCCGTGTACCGCAAGTCTCTAGAGGAACAGAAGGTTCCAAATGATTGGAAAAGAGCACAGGTAGTCCCAGTCTTCAAGAAGGGTCGTCGAGCAGATGCGCAAAACTATAGACCTATCTCTCTGACGTCGATCTGTTGTAGAATTTTAGAACATGTCTTTTGCTCGAGTATCATGTCGTTTTTGGAAACTCAGAATCTACTATGTAGGAATCAACATGGATTCCGGAAACAGCGATCGTGTGAAACTCAACTCGCATTATTTGTTCATGAAACCCAGAAAATATTAGATACAGGCTCCCAGGTAGATGCCATTTTCCTTGACTTCCGGAAGGCGTTCGATACAGTTCCGCACTGTCGTCTGATAAACAAAGTAAGAGCCTACGGAATATCAGACCAGCTGTGTGGCTGGATTGAAGAGTTTTTAGCAAACAGAACACAGCATGTTGTTCTCAATGGAGAGACATCTACAGACGTTAAAGTAACCTCTGGCGTGCCACAGGGGAGTGTTATGGGACCATTGCTTTTCACAATATATATAAATGACCTAGTAGATAGTGTCGGAAGTTCCATGCGGCTTTTCGCGGATGATGCTGTAGTATACAGAGAAGTTGCAGCATTAGAAAATTGTAGCGAAATGCAGGAAGATCTGCAGCGGATAGGCACTTGGTGCAGGGAGTGGCAACTGACCCTTAACATAGACAAATGTAATGTATTGCGAATACATAGAAAGAAGGATCCTTTATTGTATGATTATATGATAGCGGAACAAACACTGGTAGCAGTTACTTCTGTAAAATATCTGGGAGTATGCGTGCGGAACGATTTGAAGTGGAATGATCATATAAAATTAATTGTTGGTAAGGCGGGTACCAGGTTGAGATTCATTGGGAGAGTCCTTAGAAAATGTAGTCCATCAACAAAGGAGGTGGCTTACAAAACACTCGTTCGACCTATACTTGAGTATTGCTCATCAGTGTGGGATCCGTACCAGATCGGGTTGACGGAGGAGATAGAGAAGATCCAAAGAAGAGCGGCGCGTTTCGTCACAGGGTTATTTGGTAACCGTGATAGCGTTACGGAGATGTTTAACAAACTCAAGTGGCAGACTCTGCAAGAGAGGCGCTCTGCATCGCGGTGTAGCTTGCTCGCCAGGTTTCGAGAGGATGCGTTTCTGGATGAGGTATCGATTATATTGCTTCCCCCTACTTATACCTCCCGAGGAGATCACGAATGTAAAATTAGAGAGATTAGAGCGCGCACAGAGGCTTTCAGACAGTCGTTCTTCCCGCGAACCATACGCGACTGGAACAGGAAAGGGAGATAATGACAGTGGCACGTAAAGTGCCCTCCGCCACACACCGTTGGGTGGCTTGCGGAGTATAAATGTAGATGTAGATGTAGATCCATCGTCATTAGGTGGCCCTGAACGTACAATTCACTATCAGTTTTTCGTCCCATTCGATAATCTAGACTCACAGCAGAACGGCCATAAGGTGCCCGAGGCAGCAATAGAGCCATTGAGTCAAGTCGGCTGAAGGACGATGTATTGAATCGGGACGCAATTTGTGTGGTCCATCCTCATTAGGTGGCCCTGAATGTTACAATTCACTATCAGTTTTTCGTCCGATTCAAAAATCTTTGACTCACAGCAGAACGACCATAAGGTGCCCGAGGCAGCAATAGACCCATGGAGACAAGCCTGCTGGAGGACGATGTATTGAATCGGGACGCAATTTGAGTGATCCATCGTCATTAGGTGGCCCTGAACGTTACAATTGACTATCAGTTTTTCGTCCGATTCGAAAATCTTTGACTCACAGCAGAACGGCCATAAGGTGCCCGAGGCAGCAATAGACCCATGGAGACAAGTCGGCTGGAGGACGATGTATTGAATCGGGACGCAATTTGAGTGATCCATCGTCATTAGGTGGCCCTGAACGTTACAATTAACTATCAGTTCTTCGTCCGATTCGAAAATCTTTGACCCACAGCAGAACGGCCATAAGGTGCCCGAGGCAGCAATAGACCCATGGAGACAAGTCTGCTGGAGGACGATGTATTGAATCGGGACGCAATTTGTGTGATCCATCGTCATTAGGTGGCACTGAATGTTACAATTGACTATCAGTTTTTCGTCCGATTGGAAATTCACACTCACAGCAGAACGGCCATAAGGTGCCCGAGGCACCAATAGACCCATGGGGAAAAGTCGGCTGGAGGACGATGTATTGAATCGGGACGCAATTTGAGTGATCCATCGTCATTAGGTGGCCCTGAACGTTACAATTCACTATCAGTTTTTCGTCCCATTCGATAATCTAGACTCACAGCAGAACGGCCATAAGGTGCCCGAGGCAGCAATAGAGCGATTGAGACAAGTCGGCTGAAGGACGATGTATTGAATCGGGACGCAATTTGAGTGATCCATCGTCATTAGGTGGCCCTGAACGTTACAATTGACTATCAGTTTTTCGTCCGATTCGAAAATCTTTGACTCACAGCAGACGGCCATAAGGTGCCCGAGGCAGCAATAGACCCATGGAGACAAGTCTGTTGGAGGACGATGTATTGAATCGGGACGCAATTTGAGTGATCCATCGTCATTAGGTGGCCCTGAACGTACAATTCACTATCAGTTTTTCGTCCCATTCGATAATCTAGCCTCACAGCAGAACGGCCATAAGGTGCCCGAGGCAGCAATAGAGCCATTGAGTCAAGTCGGCTGAAGGACGATGTATTGAATCGGGACGCAATTTGTGTGGTCCATCCTCATTAGGTGGCCCTGAATGTTACAATTCACTATCAGTTTTTCGTCAGATTCGAAAATCTTTGACCCACAGCAGAACGGCCATATGGTGCCCGAGGCAGCAATAGACCCATGGAGACAAGTCGGCTGGAGGACGATGTATTGAATCGGGACGCAATTTGAGTGATCCATCGTCATTAGGTGGCCCTGAACGTACAATTCACTATCAGTTTTTCGTCCCATTCGATAATCTAGACTCACAGCAGAACGGCCATAAGGTGCCCGAGGCAGCAATAGAGCCATTGAGTCAAGTCGGCTGAAGGACGATTTATTGAATCGGGACGCAATTTGTGTGGTCCATCCTCATTAGGTGGCCCTGAATGTTACAATTCACTATCAGTTTTTCGTCCGATTCAAAAATCTTTGACTCACAGCAGAACGACCATAAGGTGCCCGAGGCAGCAATAGACCCATGGAGACAAGCCTGCTGGAGGACGATGTATTGAATCGGGACGCAATTTGAGTGATCCATCGTCATTAGGTGGCCCTGAACGTTACAATTGACTATCAGTTTTTCGTCCGATTCGAAAATCTTTGACTCACAGCAGAACGGCCATAAGGTGCCCGAGGCAGCAATAGACCCATGGAGACAAGTCGGCTGGAGGACGATGTATTGAATCGGGACGCAATTTGAGTGATCCATCGTCATTAGGTGGCCCTGAACGTTACAATTAACTATCAGTTCTTCGTCCGATTCGAAAATCTTTGACCCACAGCAGAACGGCCATAAGGTGCCCGAGGCAGCAATAGACCCACGGAGACAAGTCTGCTGGAGGACGATGTATTGAATCGGGACGCAATTTGAGTGATCCATCGTCATTAGGTGGCCCTGAATGTTACAATTCACTATCAGTTTTTCGTCCGATTGGAAAATCACACTCACAGCAGAACGGCCATAAGGTGCCCGAGGCACCAATAGACCCATGGGGACAAGTCGGCTGGAGGACGATGTATTGAATCGGGACGCAATTTGAGTGATCCATCGTCATTAGGTGGCCCTGAACGTTACAATTCACTATCAGTTTTTCGTCCCATTCGATAATCTAGACTCACAGCAGAACGGCCATAAGGTGCCCGAGGCAGCAATAGAGCCATTGAGACAAGTCGGCTGAAGGACGATGTATTGAATCGGGACGCAATTTGAGTGATCCATCGTCATTAGGTGGCCCTGAACGTTACAATTGACTATCAGTTTTTCGTCCGATTCGAAAATCTTTGACTCACAGCAGAACGGCCATAAGGTGCAAGAGGCAGCAATAGACCCATGGAGACAAGTCGGCTGGAGGACGATGTATTGAATCGGGACGCAATTTGAGTGATCCATCGTCATTAGGTGGCCCTGAATGTTACAATTCACTATCAGTTTTTCGTCAGATTCGAAAATCTTTGAGTCACAGCAGAACGGCCATAAGGTGCCCGAGGCAGCAATAGGCCCATGGAGACAAGTCTGCTGGAGGACGATGTATTGAATTGGGACGCAATTTGAGTGATCCATCGTCATTAGGTGGCCCTGATCGTTACAATTCACTATCTGTACTTCGTCCGATTCGAAAATCTTTGACCCACAGCAGAACGGCCATAAGGTGCCCGAGGCAGCATTAGACCCATGGAGACAAGTCGGCTGGAGGACGATGTATTGAATCGGGACGCAATTTGAGTGATCCATCGTCATTAGGTGGCACTGAATGTTACAATTCACTATCAGTTTTTCGTCCGATTGGAAAATCACACTCACAGCAGAACGGCCATAAGGTGCCCGAGGCACCAATAGACCCATGGGGACAAGTCGGCTGGAGGACGATGTATTGAATCGGGACGCAATTTGAGTGATCCATCGTCATTAGGTGGCCCTGAACGTTACAATTCACTATCAGTTTTTCGTCCCATTCGATAATCTAGACTCACAGCAGAACGGCCATAAGGTGCCCGAGGCAGCAATAGAGCCATTGAGACAAGTCGGCTGAAGGACGATGTATTGAATCGGGACGCAATTTGAGTGATCCATCGTCATTAGGTGGCCCTGAACGTTACAATTGACTATCAGTTTTTCGTCCGATTCGAAAATCTTTGACTCACAGCAGAACGGCCATAAGGTGCCCGAGGCAGCAATAGACCCATGGAGACAAGTCTGTTGGAGGACGATGTATTGAATCGGGACGCAATTTGAGTGATCCATCGTCATTAGGTGGCCCTGAACGTACAATTCACTATCAGTTTTTCGTCCCATTCGATAATCTAGACTCACAGCAGAACGGCCATAAGGTGCCCGAGGCAGCAATAGAGCCATTGAGTCAAGTCGGCTGAAGGACGATTTATTGAATCGGGACGCAATTTGTGTGGTCCATCCTCATTAGGTGGCCCTGAATGTTACAATTCACTATCAGTTTTTCGTCCGATTCAAAAATCTTTGACTCACAGCAGAACGACCATAAGGTGCCCGAGGCAGCAATAGACCCATGGAGACAAGCCTGCTGGAGGACGATGTATTGAATCGGGACGCAATTTGAGTGATCCATCGTCATTAGGTGGCCCTGAACGTTACAATTGACTATCAGTTTTTCGTCCGATTCGAAAATCTTTGACTCACAGCAGAACGGCCATAAGGTGCCCGAGGCAGCAATAGACCCATGGAGACAAGTCGGCTGGAGGACGATGTATTGAATCGGGACGCAATTTGAGTGATCCATCGTCATTAGGTGGCCCTGATCGTTACAATTCACTATCAGTTTTTCGTCCCATTCGATAATCTAGACTCACAGCAGAACGGCCATAAGGTGCCCGAGGCAGCAATAGAGCCATTGAGACAAGTCGGCTGAAGGACGATGTATTGAATCGGGACGCAATTTGAGTGATCCATCGTCATTAGGTGGCCCTGAACGTTACAATTCACTATCTGTACTTCGTCCGATTCGAAAATCTTTGACCCACAGCAGAACGGCCATAAGGTGCCCGAGGCAGCATTAGACCCATGGAGACAAGTCGGCTGGAGGACGATGTATTGAATCGGGACGCAATTTGAGTGATCCATCGTCATTAGGTGGCCCTGAATGTTACAATTCACTATCGGTTTTTCGTCCGATTCGAAAATCTTTGACTCACAGCAGAACGGCCATAAGGTGCCCGAGGCAGCAATAGACCCATGGAGTCAAGTCTGTTGGAGGACGATGTATTGAATCGGGACGCAATTTGAGTGATCCATCGTCATTAGGTGGCCCTGAACGTACAATTCACTATCAGTTTTTCGTCCCATTCGATAATCTAGACTCACAGCAGAACGGCCATAAGGTGCCCGAGGCAGCAATAGAGCCATTGAGTCAAGTCGGCTGAAGGACGATGTATTGAATCGGGACGCAATTTGTGTGGTCCATCCTCATTAGGTGGCCCTGAATGTTACAATTCACTATCAGTTTTTCGTCCGATTCAAAAATCTTTGACTCACAGCAGAACGACCATAAGGTGCCCGAGGCAGCAATAGACCCATGGAGACAAGCCTGCTGGAGGACGATGTATTGAATCGGGACGCAATTTGAGTGATCCATCGTCATTAGGTGGCCCTGAACGTTACAATTGACTATCAGTTTTTCGTCCGATTCGAAAATCTTTGACTCACAGCAGAACGGCCATAAGGTGCCCGAGGCAGCAATAGACCCATGGAGACAAGTCGGCTGGAGGACGATGTATTGAATCGGGACGCAATTTGAGTGATCCATCGTCATTAGGTGGCCCTGAACGTTACAATTAACTATCAGTTCTTCGTCCGATTCGAAAATCTTTGACCCACAGCAGAACGGCCATAAGGTGCCCGAGGCAGCAATAGACCCATGGAGACAAGTCTGCTGGAGGACGATGTATTGAATCGGGACGCAATTTGAGTGATCCATCGTCATTAGGTGGCACTGAATGTTACAATTCACTATCAGTTTTTCGTCCGATTGGAAAATCACACTCACAGCAGAACGGCCATAAGGTGCCCGAGGCACCAATAGACCCATGGGGACAAGTCGGCTGGAGGACGATGTATTGAATCGGGACGCAATTTGAGTGATCCATCGTCATTAGGTGGCCCTGAACGTTACAATTCACTATCAGTTTTTCGTCCCATTCGATAATCTAGACTCACAGCAGAACGGCCATAAGGTGCCCGATTCAGCAATAGAGCCATTGAGACAAGTCGGCTGAAGGACGATGTATTGAATCGGGACGCAATTTGAGTGATCCATCGTCATTAGGTGGCCCTGAACGTTACAATTGACTATCAGTTTTTCGTCCGATTCGAAAATCTTTGACTCACAGCAGAACGGCCATAAGGTGCCCGAGGCAGCAATAGACCCATGGAGACAAGTCGGCTGGAGGACGATGTATTGAATCGGGACGCAATTTGAGTGATCCATCGTCATTAGGTGGCCCTGAATGTTACAATTCACTATCAGTTTTTCGTCAGATTCGAAAATCTTTGAGTCACAGCAGAACGGCCATAAGGTGCCCGAGGCAGCAATAGGCCCATGGAGACAAGTCTGCTGGAGGACGATGTATTGAATTGGGACGCAATTTGAGTGATCCATCGTCATTAGGTGGCCCTGAACGTTACAATTCACTATCTGTTCTTCGTCCGATTCGAAAATCTTTGACCCACAGCAGAACGGCCATAAGGTGCCCGAGGCAGCATTAGACCCATGGAGACAAGTCGGCTGGAGGACGATGTATTGAATCGGGACGCAATTTGAGTGATCCATCGTCATTAGGTGGCCCTGAAAGTTACAATTCACTATCAGTTTTTCGTCGCATTCGATAATCTAGACTCACAGCAGAACGGCCATAAGGTGCCCGATGCAGCAATAGACCCATGGAGACAAGTCGGCTGGAGGACGATGTATTGAATCGGGACGCAATTTGAGTGATCCATCGTCATTAGGTGGCCCTGAACGTTACAATTCACTATCAGTACTTCGTCCGATTCGAAAATCTTTGAGTCACAGCATAAGGTGCCCGAATCAGCAATAGACCCATGGAGACAAGTCTGCTGGAGGACGATGTATTGAATCGGGACGCAATTTGAGGGATCCATCGTCATTAGGTGGCCCTGAACGTTACAATTAACTATCAGTTCTTCGTCCGATTCGAAAATCTTTGACCCACAGCAGAACGGCCATAAGGTGCCCGAGGCAGCAATAGACCCATGGAGACAAGTCTGCTGGAGGACGATGTATTGAATCGGGACGCAATTTGAGTGTTCCATCGTCATTAGGTGGCCCTGAATGTTACAATTCACTATCAGTTTTTCGTCCGATTGGAAAATCACACACACAGCAGAACGGCCATAAGGTGCCCGATTCAGCAATAGACCCATGGGGACAAGTCGGCTGGAGGACGATGTATTGAATCGGGACGCAATTTGAGTGATCCATCGTCATTAGGTGGCCCTGAATGTTACAATTCACTATCGGTTTTTCGTCCGATTCTAAAATCTTTGACTCACAGCAGAACGGCCATAAGGTGCCCGAGGCAGCAATAGACCCATGGAGACAAGTCTGTTGGAGGACGATGTATTGAATCGGGACGCAATTTCAGTGATCCATCGTCATTAGGTGGCCCTGAACGTACAATTCACTATCAGTTTTTCGTCCCATTCGATAATCTAGACTCACAGCAGAACGGCCATAAGGTGCCCGAGGCAGCAATAGAGCCATTGAGACAAGTCGGCTGAAGGACGATGTATTGAATCGGGACGCAATTTGAGTGATCCATCGTCATTAGGTGGCCCTGAACGTTACAATTGACTATCAGTTTTTCGTTCGATTCGAAAATCTTTGACTCACAGCAGAACGGCCATAAGGTGCCCGAGGCAGCAATAGACCCATGGAGACAAGTCGGCTGGAGGACGATGTATTGAATCGGGACGCAATTTGAGTGATCCATCGTCATTAGGTGGCCCTGAATGTTACAATTCACTATCAGTTTTTCGTCAGATTCGAAAATCTTTGAGTCACAGCAGAACGGCCATAAGGTGCCCGAGGCAGCAATAGGCCCATGGAGACAAGTCTGCTGGAGGACGATGTATTGAATTGGGACGCAATTTGAGTGATCCATCGTCATTAGGTGGCCCTGAACGTTACAATTCACTATCTGTTCTTCGTCCGATTCGAAAATCTTTGACCCACAGCAGAACGGCCATAAGGTGCCCGAGGCAGCATTAGACCCATGGAGACAAGTCGGCTGGAGGACGATGTATTGAATCGGGACGCAATTTGAGTGATCCATCGTCATTAGGTGGCCCTGAATGTTACAATTCACTATCGGTTTTTCGTCCGATTCGAAAATCTTTGACTCACAGCAGAACGGCCATAAGGTGCCCGAGGCAGCAATAGACCCATGGAGTCAAGTCTGTTGGAGGACGATGTATTGAATCGGGACGCAATTTGAGTGGAATCACTCAACAGAGGAAAGTCCACTGGACCTGACGGGATACCAATTCGATTCTACACAGAGTACGCGAAAGAACTTGCCCCCCTTCTAACAGCCGTGTACCGCAAGTCTCTAGAGGAACAGAAGGTTCCAAATGATTGGAAAAGAGCACAGGTAGTCCCAGTCTTCAAGGAGGGTCGTCGAGCAGATGCGCAAAACTATAGACCTATCTCTCTGATGTCGATCTGTTGTAGAATTTTAGAACATGTCTTTTGCTCGAGTATCATGTCGTTTTTGGAAACTCAGAATCTACTATGTAGGAATCAACATGGATTCCGGAAACAGCGATCGTGTGAAACTCAACTCGCATTATTTGTTCATGAAACCCAGAAAATATTAGATACAGGCTCCCAGGTAGATGCCATTTTCCTTGACTTCCGGAAGACGTTCGATACAGTTCCGCACTGTCGTCTGATAAACAAAGTAAGAGCCTACGGAATATCAGACCAGCTGTGTGGCTGGATTGAAGAGTTTTTAGCAAACAGAACACAGCATGTTGTTCTCAATGGAGAGACATCTACAGACGTTAAAGTAACCTCTGGCGTGCCACAGGGGAGTGTTATGGGACCATTGCTTTTCACAATATATATAAATGACCTAGTAGATAGTGTCGGAAGTTCCATGCGGCTTTTCGCGGATGATGCTGTAGTATACAGAGAAGTTGCAGCATTAGAAAATTGTAGCGAAATGCAGGAAGATCTGCAGCGGATAGGCACTTGGTGCAGGGAGTGGCAACTGACCCTTAACATAGACAAATGTAATGTATTGCGAATACATAGAAAGAAGGATCCTTTATTGTATGATTATATGATAGCGGAACAAACACTGGTAGCAGTTACTTCTGTAAAATATCTGGGAGTATGCGTGCGGAACGATTTGAAGTGGAATGATCATATAAAATTAATTGTTGGTAAGGCGGGTACCAGGTTGAGATTCATTGGGAGAGTCCTTAGAAAATGTAGTCCATCAACAAAGGAGGTGGCTTACAAAACACTCGTTCGACCTATACTTGAGTATTGCTCATCAGTGTGGGATCCGTACCAGATCGGGTTGACGGAGGAGATAGAGAAGATCCAAAGAAGAGCGGCGCGTTTCGTCACAGGGTTATTTGGTAACCGTGATAGCGTTACGGAGATGTTTAACAAACTCAAGTGGCAGACTCTGCAAGAGAGGCGCTCTGCATCGCGGTGTAGCTTGCTCGCCAGGTTTCGAGAGGGTGCGTTTCTGGATGAGGTATCGAATATATTGCTTCCCCCTACTTATACCTCCCGAGGAGATCACGAATGTAAAATTAGAGAGATTAGAGCGCGCACAGAGGCTTTCAGACAGTCGTTCTTCCCGCGAACCATACGCGACTGGAACAGGAAAGGGAGATAATGACAGTGGCACGTAAAGTGCCCTCCGCCACACACCGTTGGGTGGCTTGCGGAGTATAAATGTAGATGTAGATGTAGATCCATCGTCATTAGGTGGCCCTGAACGTACAATTCACTATCAGTTTTTCGTCCCATTCGATAATCTAGCCTCACAGCAGAACGGCCATAAGGTGCCCGAGGCAGCAATAGAGCCATTGAGTCAAGTCGGCTGAAGGACGATGTATTGAATCGGGACGCAATTTGTGTGGTCCATCCTCATTAGGTGGCCCTGAATGTTACAATTCACTATCAGTTTTTCGTCCGATTCAAAAATCTTTGACTCACAGCAGAACGACCATAAGGTGCCCGAGGCAGCAATAGACCCATGGAGACAAGCCTGCTGGAGGACGATGTATTGAATCGGGACGCAATTTGAGTGATCCATCGTCATTAGGTGGCCCTGAACGTTACAATTGACTATCAGTTTTTCGTCCGATTCGAAAATCTTTGACTCACAGCAGAACGGCCATAAGGTGCCCGAGGCAGCAATAGACCCATGGAGACAAGTCGGCTGGAGGACGATGTATTGAATCGGGACGCAATTTGAGTGATCCATCGTCATTAGGTGGCCCTGAACGTTACAATTAACTATCAGTTCTTCGTCCGATTCGAAAATCTTTGACCCACAGCAGAACGGCCATAAGGTGCCCGAGGCAGCAATAGACCCATGGAGACAAGCCTGCTGGAGGACGATGTATTGAATCGGGACGCAATTTGAGTGATCCATCGTCATTAGGTGGCACTGAATGTTACAATTCACTATCAGTTTTTCGTCCGATTGGAAAATCACACTCACAGCAGAACGGCCATAAGGTGCCCGAGGCACCATTAGACAAGTCGGCTGGAGGACGATGTATTGAATCGGGACGCAATTTGAGTGATCCATCGTCATTAGGTGGCCCTGAACGTTACAATTCACTATCAGTTTTTCGTCCCATTCGATAATCTAGACTCACAGCAGAACGGCCATAAGGTGCCCGAGGCAGCAATAGAGCCATTGAGACAAGTCGGCTGAAGGACGATGTATTGAATCGGGACGCAATTTGAGTGATCCATCGTCATTAGGTGGCCCTGAACGTTACAATTGACTATCAGTTTTTCGTCCGATTCGAAAATCTTTGACTCACAGCAGAACGGCCATAAGGTGCCCGAGGCAGCAATAGACCCATGGAGACAAGTCTGTTGGAGGACGATGTATTGAATCGGGACGCAATTTGAGTGATCCATCGTCATTAGGTGGCCCTGAACGTACAATTCACTATCAGTTTTTCGTCCCATTCGATAATCTAGCCTCACAGCAGAACGACCATAAGGTGCCCGAGGCAGCAATAGACCCATGGAGACAAGCCTGCTGGAGGACGATGTATTGAATCGGGACGCAATTTGAGTGATCCATCGTCATTAGGTGGCCCTGAACGTTACAATTGACTATCAGTTTTTCGTCCGATTCGAAAATCTTTGACTCACAGCAGAACGGCCATAAGGTGCCCGAGGCAGCAATAGACCCATGGAGACAAGTCGGCTGGAGGACGATGTATTGAATCGGGACGCAATTTGAGTGATCCATCGTCATTAGGTGGCCCTGAATGTTACAATTCACTATCAGTTTTTCGTCAGATTCGAAAATCTTTGAGTCACAGCAGAACGGCCATAAGGTGCCCGAGGCAGCAATAGGCCCATGGAGACAAGTCTGCTGGAGGACGATGTATTGAATTGGGACGCAATTTGAGTGATCCATCGTCATTAGGTGGCCCTGAACGTTACAATTCACTATCTGTTCTTCGTCCGATTCGAAAATCTTTGACCCACAGCAGAACGGCCATAAGGTGCCCGAGGCAGCATTAGACCCATGGAGACAAGTCGGCTGGAGGACGATGTATTGAATCGGGACGCAATTTGAGTGATCCATCGTCATTAGGTGGCCCTGAATGTTACAATTCACTATCGGTTTTTCGTCCGATTCGAAAATCTTTGACTCACAGAAGAACGGCCATAAGGTGCCCGAGGCAGCAATAGACCCATGGAGTCAAGTCTGTTGGAGGACGAAGTATTGAATCGGGACGCAATTTGAGTGATCCATCGTCATTAGGTGGCCCTGAACGTACAATTCACTATCAGTTTTTCGTCCCATTCGATAATCTAGACTCACAGCAGAACGGCCATAAGGTGCCCGAGGCAGCAATAGAGCCATTGAGTGAAGTCGGCTGAAGGACGATGTATTGAATCGGGACGCAATTTGTGTGGTCCATCCTCATTAGGTGGCCCTGAATGTTACAATTCACTATCAGTTTTTCGTCCGATTCAAAAATATTTGACTCACAGCAGAACGACCATAAGGTGCCCGAGGCAGCAATAGACCCATGGAGACAAGCCTGCTGGAGGACGATGTATTGAATCGGGACGCAATTTGAGTGATCCATCGTCATTAGGTGGCACTGAATGTTACAATTCACTATCAGTTTTTCGTCCGATTGGAAAATCACACTCACAGCAGAACGGCCATACGGTGCCCGAGGCACCAATAGACCCATGGGGACAAGTCGGCTGGAGGACGATGTATTGAATCGGGACGCAATTTGAGTGATCCATCGTCATTAGGTGGCACTGAATGTTACAATTCACTATCAGTTTTTCGTCCGATTGGAAAATCACACTCACAGCAGAACGGCCATAAGGTGCCCGAGGCACCATTAGACAAGTCGGCTGGAGGACGATGTATTGAATCGGGACGCAATTTGAGTGATCCATCGTCATTAGGTGGCCCTGAACGTTACAATTCACTATCAGTTTTTCGTCCCATTCGATAATCTAGACTCACAGCAGAACGGCCATAAGGTGCCCGAGGCAGCAATAGAGCCATTGAGACAAGTCGGCTGAAGGACGATGTATTGAATCGGGACGCAATTTGAGTGATCCATCGTCATTAGGTGGCCCTGAACGTTACAATTGACTATCAGTTTTTCGTCCGATTCGAAAATCTTTGACTCACTGCAGAACGGCCATAAGGTGCCCGAGGCAGCAATAGACCCATGGAGACAAGTCTGTTGGAGGACGATGTATTGAATCGGGACGCAATTTGAGTGATCCATCGTCATTAGGTGGCCCTGAACGTACAATTCACTATCAGTTTTTCGTCCCATTCGATAATCTAGCCTCACAGCAGAACGACCATAAGGTGCCCGAGGCAGCAATAGACCCATGGAGACAAGCCTGCTGGAGGACGATGTATTGAATCGGGACGCAATTTGAGTGATCCATCGTCATTAGGTGGCCCTGAACGTTACAATTGACTATCAGTTTTTCGTCCCATTCGAAAATCTTTGACTCACAGCAGAATGGCCATAAGGTGCCCGAGGCAGCAATAGACCCATGGAGACAAGTCGGCTGGAGGACGATGTATTGAATCGGGACGCAATTTGAGTGATCCATCGTCATTAGGTGGCCCTGAATGTTACAATTCACTATCAGTTTTTCGTCGGATTCGAAAATCTTTGAGTCACAGCAGAACGGCCATAAGGTGCCCGAGGCAGCAATAGGCCCATGGAGACAAGTCTGCTGGAGGACGATGTATTGAATTGGGACGCAATTTGAGTGATCCATCGTCATTAGGTGGCCCTGAACGTTACAATTCACTATCTGTTCTTCGTCCGATTCGAAAATCTTTGACCCACAGCAGAACGGCCATAAGGTGCCCGAGGCAGCATTAGACCCATGGAGACAAGTCGGCTGGAGGACGATGTATTGAATCGGGACGCAATTTGAGTGATCCATCGTCATTAGGTGGCCCTGAATGTTACAATTCACTATCGGTTTTTCGTCCGATTCGAAAATCTTTGACTCACAGAAGAACGGCCATAAGGTGCCCGAGGCAGCAATAGACCCATGGAGTCAAGTCTGTTGGAGGACGAAGTATTGAATCGGGACGCAATTTGAGTGATCCATCGTCATTAGGTGGCCCTGAACGTACAATTCACTATCAGTTTTTCGTCCCATTCGATAATCTAGACTCACAGCAGAACGGCCATAAGGTGCCCGAGGCAGCAATAGAGCCATTGAGTCAAGTCGGCTGAAGGACGATGTATTGAATCGGGACGCAATTTGTGTGGTCCATCCTCATTAGGTGGCCCTGAATGTTACAATTCACTATCAGTTTTTCGTCCGATTCAAAAATATTTGACTCACAGCAGAACGACCATAAGGTGCCCGAGGCAGCAATAGACCCATGGAGACAAGCCTGCTGGAGGACGATGTATTGAATCGGGACGCAATTTGAGTGATCCATCGTCATTAGGTGGCCCTGAACGTTACAATTGACTATCAGTTTTTCGTCCGATTCGAAAATCTTTGACTCACAGCAGAACGGCCATAAGGTGCCCGAGGCAGCAATAGACCCATGGAGACAAGTCGGCTGGAGGACGATGTATTGAATCGGGACGCAATTTGAGTGATCCATCGTCATTAGGTGGCCCTGAACGTTACAATTAACTATCAGTTCTTCGTCCGATTCGAAAATCTTTGACCCACAGCAGAACGGCCATAAGGTGCCCGAGGCAGCAATAGACCCATGGAGACAAGCCTGCTGGAGGACGATGTATTGAATCGGGACGCAATTTGAGTGATCCATCGTCATTAGGTGGCACTGAATGTTACAATTCACTATCAGTTTTTCGTCCGATTGGAAAATCACACTCACAGCAAAACGGCCATAAGGTGCCCGAGGCACCAATAGACCCATGGGGACAAGTCGGCTGGAGGACGATGTATTGAATCGGGACGCAATTTGAGTGATCCATCGTCATTAGGTGGCCCTGAACGTTACAATTCACTATCAGTTTTTCGTCCCATTCGATAATCTAGACTCACAGCAGAACGGCCATAAGGTGCCCGAGGCAGCAATAGAGCCATTGAGACAAGTCGGCTGAAGGACGATGTATTGAATCGGGACGCAATTTGAGTGATCCATCGTCATTAGGTGGCCCTGAACGTTACAATTGACTATCAGTTTTTCGTCCGATTCGAAAATCTTTGACTCACAGCAGAACGGCCATAAGGTGCCCGAGGCAGCAATAGACCCATGGAGACAAGTCTGTTGGAGGACGATGTATTGAATCGGGACGCAATTTGAGTGATCCATCGTCATTAGGTGGCCCTGAACGTACAATTCACTATCAGTTTTTCGTCCCATTCGATAATCTAGCCTCACAGCAGAACGACCATAAGGTGCCCGAGGCAGCAATAGACCCATGGAGACAAGCCTGCTGGAGGACGATGTATTGAATCGGGACGCAATTTGAGTGATCCATCGTCATTAGGTGGCCCTGAACGTTACAATTGACTATCAGTTTTTCGTCCGATTCGAAAATCTTTGACTCACAGCAGAACGGCCATAAGGTGCCCGAGGCAGCAATAGACCCATGGAGACAAGTCGGCTGGAGGACGATGTATTGAATCGGGACGCAATTTGAGTGATCCATCGTCATTAGGTGGCCCTGAATGTTACAATTCACTATCAGTTTTTCGTCAGATTCGAAAATCTTTGAGTCACAGCAGAACGGCCATAAGGTGCCCGAGGCAGCAATAGGCCCATGGAGACAAGTCTGCTGGAGGACGATGTATTGAATTGGGACGCAATTTGAGTGATCCATCGTCATTAGGTGGCCCTGAACGTTACAATTCACTATCTGTTCTTCGTCCGATTCGAAAATCTTTGACCCACAGCAGAACGGCCAAAAGGTGCCCGAGGCAGCATTAGACCCATGGAGACAAGTCGGCTGGAGGACGATGTATTGAATCGGGACGCAATTTGAGTGATCCATCGTCATTAGGTGGCCCTGAATGTTACAATTCACTATCGGTTTTTCGTCCGATTCGAAAATCTTTGACTCACAGAAGAACGGCCATAAGGTGCCCGAGGCAGCAATAGACCCATGGAGTCAAGTCTGTTGGAGGACGAAGTATTGAATCGGGACGCAATTTGAGTGATCCATCGTCATTAGGTGGCCCTGAACGTACAATTCACTATCAGTTTTTCGTCCCATTCGATAATCTAGACTCACAGCAGAACGGCCATAAGGTGCCCGAGGCAGCAATAGAGCCATTGAGTGAAGTCGGCTGAAGGACGATGTATTGAATCGGGACGCAATTTGTGTGGTCCATCCTCATTAGGTGGCCCTGAATGTTACAATTCACTATCAGTTTTTCGTCCGATTCAAAAATATTTGACTCACAGCAGAACGACCATAAGGTGCCCGAGGCAGCAATAGACCCATGGAGACAAGTCTGTTGGAGGACGATGTATTGAATCGGGACGCAATTTGAGTGATCCATCGTCATTAGGTGGCCCTGAACGTACAATTCACTATCAGTTTTTCGTCCCATTCGATAATCTAGCCTCACAGCAGAACGACCATAAGGTGCCCGAGGCAGCAATAGACCCATGGAGACAAGCCTGCTGGAGGACGATGTATTGAATCGGGACGCAATTTGAGTGATCCATCGTCATTAGGTGGCCCTGAACGTTACAATTGACTATCAGTTTTTCGTCCGATTCGAAAATCTTTGACTCACAGCAGAACGGCCATAAGGTGCCCGAGGCAGCAATAGACCCATGGAGACAAGTCGGCTGGAGGACGATGTATTGAATCGGGACGCAATTTGAGTGATCCATCGTCATTAGGTGGCCCTGAACGTTACAATTAACTATCAGTTCTTCGTCCGATTCGAAAATCTTTGACCCACAGCAGAACGGCCATAAGGTGCCCGAGGCAGCAATAGACCCATGGAGACAAGTCTGCTGGAGGACGATGTATTGAATCGGGACGCAATTTGAGTGATCCATCGTCATTAGGTGGCACTGAATGTTACAATTCACTATCAGTTTTTCGTCCGATTGGAAAATCACACTCACAGCAGAACGGCCATACGGTGCCCGAGGCACCAATAGACCCATGGGGACAAGTCGGCTGGAGGACGATGTATTGAATCGGGACGCAATTTGAGTGATCCATCGTCATTAGGTGGCCCTGAACGTTACAATTCAGTATCAGTTTTTCGTCCCATTCGATAATCTAGACTCACAGCAGAACGGCCATAAGGTGCCCGAGGCAGCAATAGAGCCATTGAGACAAGTCGGCTGAAGGACGATGTATTGAATCGGGACGCAATTTGAGTGATCCATCGTCATTAGGTGGCCCTGAACGTTACAATTGACTATCAGTTTTTCGTCCGATTCGAAAATCTTTGACTCACAGCAGAACGGCCATAAGGTGCCCGAGGCAGCAATAGACCCATGGAGACAAGTCGGCTGGAGGACGATGTATTGAATCGGGACGCAATTTGAGTGATCCATCGTCATTAGGTGGCCCTGAACGTTACAATTCACTATCAGTACTTCGTCCGATTCGAAAATCTTTGAGTCACAGCATAAGGTGCCCGACTCAGCAATAGACCCATGGAGACAAGTCTGCTGGAGGACGATGTATTGAATCGGGACGCAATTTGAGGGATCCATCGTCATTAGGTGGCCCTGAACGTTACAATTAACTATCAGTTCTTCGTCCGATTCGAAAATCTTTGACCCACAGCAGAACGGCCATAAGGTGCCCGAGGCAGCAATAGACCCATGGAGACAAGTCTGCTGGAGGACGATGTATTGAATCGGGACGCAATTTGAGTGTTCCATCGTCATTAGGTGGCCCTGAATGTTACAATTCACTATCAGTTTTTCGTCCGATTGGAAAATCACACACACAGCAGAACGGCCATAAGGTGCCCGATTCAGCAATAGACCCATGGGGACAAGTCGGCTTGAGGACGATGTATTGAATCGGGACGCAATTTGAGTGATCCATCGTCATTAGGTGGCCCTGAATGTTGCAATTCACTATCGGTTTTTCGTGCGATTCTAAAATCTTTGACTCACAGCAGAACGGCCATAAGGTGCCCGAGGCAGCAATAGACCCATGGAGACAAGTCTGTTGGAGGACGATGTATTGAATCGGGACGCAATTTCAGTGATCCATCGTCATTAGGTGGCCCAGAACGTACAATTCACTATCAGTTTTTCGTCCCATTCGATAATCTAGCCTCACAGCAGAACGGCCATAAGGTGCCCGAGGCAGCAATAGAGCCATTGAGTCAAGTCGGCTGAAGGACGATGTATTGAATCGGGACGCAATTTGTGTGGTCCATCCTCATTAGGTGGCCCTGAATGTTACAATTCACTATCAGTTTTTCGTCCGATTCGAAAATCTTTGACTCACAGCAGAACGGCCATAAGGTGCCCGAGGCAGCAATAGACCCATGGAGACAAGCCTGCTGGAGGACGATGTATTGAATCGGGACGCAATTTGAGTGATCCATCGTCATTAGGTGGCCCTGAACGTTACAATTCACTATCAGTTTTTCGTCCGATTCGAAAATCTTTGACTCACAGCAGAACGGCCATAAGGTGCCCGAGGCAGCAATAGACCCATGGAGACAAGTCGGCTGGAGGACGATGTATTGAATCGGGACGCAATTTGAGTGATCCATCGTCATTAGGTGGCCCTGAATGTTACAATTCACTATCAGTTTTTCGTCCGATTGGAAAATCACACTCACAGCAGAACGGCCATAAGGTGCCCGAGGCACCAATAGACCCATGGGGACAAGTCGGCTGGAGGACGATGTATTGAATCGGGACGCAATTTGAGTGATCCATCGTCATTAGGTGGCCCTGAACGTTACAATTCACTATCAGTTTTTCGTCCCATTCGATAATCTAGCCTCACAGCAGAACGACCATAAGGTGCCCGAGGCAGCAATAGACCCATGGAGACAAGCCTGCTGGAGGACGATGTATTGAATCGGGACGCAATTTGAGTGATCCATCGTCATTAGGTGGCCCTGAACGTTACAATTGACTATCTGTTTTTCGTCCGATTCGAAAATCTTTGACTCACAGCAGAACGGCCATAAGGTGCCCGAGGCAGCAATAGACCCATGGAGAAAAGTCGGCTGGAGGACGATGTATTGAATCGGGACGCAATTTGAGTGATCCATCGTCATTAGGTGGCCCTGAATGTTACAATTCACTATCAGTTTTTCGTCAGATTCGAAAATCTTTGAGTCACAGCAGCACGGCCATAAGGTGCCCGAGGCAGCAATAGGCCCATGGAGACAAGTCTGCTGGAGGACGATGTATTGAATTGGGACGCAATTTGAGTGATCCATCGTCATTAGGTGGCCCTGAACGTTACAATTCACTATCTGTTCTTCGTCCGATTCGAAAATCTTTGACCCACAGCAGAACGGCCATAAGGTGCCCGAGGCAGCATTAGACCCATGGAGACAAGTCGGCAGGACGACGATGTATTGAATCGGGACGCAATTTGAGTGATCCATCGTCATTAGGTGGCCCTGAATGTTACAATTCACTATCGGTTTTTCGTCCGATTCGAAAATCTTTGACTCACAGAAGAACGGCCATAAGGTGCCCGAGGCAGCAATAGACCCATGGAGTCAAGTCTGTTGGAGGACGAAGTATTGAATCGGGACGCAATTTGAGTGATCCATCGTCATTAGGTGGCCCTGAACGTACAATTCACTATCAGTTTTTCGTCCCATTCGATAATCTAGACTCACAGCAGAACGGCCATAAGGTGCCCGAGGCAGCAATAGAGCCATTGAGTGAAGTCGGCTGAAGGACGATGTATTGAATCGGGACGCAATTTGTGTGGTCCATCCTCATTAGGTGGCCCTGAATGTTACAATTCACTATCAGTTTTTCGTCCGATTCAAAAATATTTGACTCACAGCAGAACGACCATAAGGTGCCCGAGGCAGCAATAGACCCATGGAGACAAGCCTGCTGGAGGACGATGTATTGAATCGGGACGCAATTTGAGTGATCCATCGTCATTAGGTGGCCCTGAACGTTACAATTGACTATCAGTTTTTCGTCCGATTCGAAAATCTTTGACTCACAGCAGAACGGCCATAAGGTGCCCGAGGCAGCAATAGACCCATGGAGACAAGTCGGCTGGAGGACGATGTATTGAATCGGGACGCAATTTGAGTGATCCATCGTCATTAGGTGGCCCTGAACGTTACAATTAACTATCAGTTCTTCGTCCGATTCGAAAATCTTTGACCCACAGCAGAACGGCCATAAGGTGCCCGAGGCAGCAATAGACCCATGGAGACAAGTCTGCTGGAGGACGATGTATTGAATCGGGACGCAATTTGAGGGATCCATCGACATTAGGTGGCACTGAATGTTACAATTCACTATCAGTTTTTCGTCCGATTGGAAAATCACACTCACAGCAGAACGGCCATAAGGTGCCCGAGGCACCAATAGACCCATGGGGACAAGTCGGCTGGAGGACGATGTATTGAATCGGGACGCAATTTGAGTGACCCATCGTCATTAGGTGGCCCTGAACGTTACAATTCAGTATCAGTTTTTCGTCCCATTCGATAATCTAGACTCACAGCAGAACGGCCATAAGGTGCCCGAGGCAGCAATAGAGCCATTGAGACAAGTCGGCTGAAGGACGATGTATTGAATCGGGACGCAATTTGAGTGATCCATCGTCATTAGGTGGCCCTGAACGTTACAATTGACTATCAGTTTTTCGTCCGATTCGAAAATCTTTGACTCACAGCAGAACGGCCATAAGGTGCCCGAGGCAGCAATAGACCCATGGAGACAAGTCGGCTGGAGGACGATGTATTGAATCGGGACGCAATTTGAGTGATCCATCGTCATTAGGTGGCCCTGAACGTTACAATTCACTATCAGTACTTCGTCCGATTCGAAAATCTTTGAGTCACAGCATAAGGTGCCCGAATCAGCAATAGACCCATGGAGACAAGTCTGCTGGAGGACGATGTATTGAATCGGGACGCAATTTGAGGGATCCATCGTCATTAGGTGGCCCTGAACGTTACAATTAACTATCAGTTCTTCGTCCGATTCGAAAATCTTTGACCCACAGCAGAACGGCCATAAGGTGCCCGAGGCAGCAATAGACCCATGGAGACAAGTCTGCTGGAGGACGATGTATTGAATCGGGACGCAATTTGAGTGTTCCATCGTCATTAGGTGGCCCTGAATGTTACAATTCACTATCAGTTTTTCGTCCGATTGGAAAATCACACACACAGCAGAACGGCCATAAGGTGCCCGATTCAGCAATAGACCCATGGGGACAAGTCGGCTGGAGGACGATGTATTGAATCGGGACGCAATTTGAGTGATCCATCGTCATTAGGTGGCCCTGAATGTTACAATTCACTATCGGTTTTTCGTGCGATTCTAAAATCTTTGACTCACAGCAGAACGGCCATAAGGTGCCCGAGGCAGCAATAGACCCATGGAGACAAGTCTGTTGGAGGACGATGTATTGAATCGGGACGCAATTTCAGTGATCCATCGTCATTAGGTGGCCCAGAACGTACAATTCACTATCAGTTTTTCGTCCCATTCGATAATCTAGACTCACAGCAGAACGGCCATAAGGTGCCCGAGGCAGCAATAGAGCCATTGAGTGAAGTCGGCTGAAGGACGATGTATTGAATCGGGACGCAATTTGTGTGGTCCATCCTCATTAGGTGGCCCTGAATGTTACAATTCACTATCAGTTTTTCGTCCGATTCAAAAATATTTGACTCACAGCAGAACGACCATAAGGTGCCCGAGGCAGCAATAGACCCATGGAGACAAGCCTGCTGGAGGACGATGTATTGAATCGGGACGCAATTTGAGTGATCCATCGTCATTAGGTGGCCCTGAACGTTACAATTGACTATCAGTTTTTCGTCCGATTCGAAAATCTTTGACTCACAGCAGAACGGCCATAAGGTGCCCGAGGCAGCAATAGACCCATGGAGACAAGTCGGCTGGAGGACGATGTATTGAATCGGGACGCAATTTGAGTGATCCATCGTCATTAGGTGGCCCTGAACGTTACAATTAACTATCAGTTCTTCGTCCGATTCGAAAATCTTTGACCCACAGCAGAACGGCCATAAGGTGCCCGAGGCAGCAATAGACCCATGGAGACAAGTCTGCTGGAGGACGATGTATTGAATCGGGACGCAATTTGAGGGATCCATCGACATTAGGTGGCACTGAATGTTACAATTCACTATCAGTTTTTCGTCCGATTGGAAAATCACACTCACAGCAGAACGGCCATAAAGTGCCCGAGGCACCAATAGACCCATGGGGACAAGTCGGCTGGAGGACGATGTATTGAATCGGGACGCAATTTGAGTGACCCATCGTCATTAGGTGGCCCTGAACGTTACAATTCAGTATCAGTTTTTCGTCCCATTCGATAATCTAGACTCACAGCAGAACGGCCATAAGGTGCCCGAGGCAGCAATAGAGCCATTGAGACAAGTCGGCTGAAGGACGATGTATTGAATCGGGACGCAATTTGAGTGATCCATCGTCATTAGGTGGCCCTGAACGTTACAATTGACTATCAGTTTTTCGTCCGATTCGAAAATCTTTGACTCACAGCAGAACGGCCATAAGGTGCCCGAGGCAGCAATAGACCCATGGAGACAAGTCGGCTGGAGGACGATGTATTGAATCTAGACGCAATTTGAGTGATCCATCGTCATTAGGTGGCCCTGAACGTTACAATTCACTATCAGTACTTCGTCCGATTCGAAAATCTTTGAGTCACAGCATAAGGTGCCCGAATCAGCAATAGACCCATGGAGACAAGTCTGCTGGAGGACGATGTATTGAATCGGGACGCAATTTGAGTGATCCATCGTCATTAGGTGGCCCTGAATGTTACAATTCACTATCGGTTTTTCGTGCGATTCTAAAATCTTTGACTCACAGCAGAACGGCCATAAGGTGCCCGAGGCAGCAATAGACCCATGGAGACAAGTCTGTTGGAGGACGATGTATTGAATCGGGACGCAATTTCAGTGATCCATCGTCATTAGGTGGCCCAGAACGTACAATTCACTATCAGTTTTTCGTCCCATTCGATAATCTAGCCTCACAGCAGAACGGCCATAAGGTGCCCGAGGCAGCAATAGAGCCATTGAGTCAAGTCGGCTGAAGGACGATGTATTGAATCGGGACGCAATTTGTGTGGTCCATCCTCATTAGGTGGCCCTGAATGTTACAATTCACTATCAGTTTTTCGTCCGATTCGAAAATCTTTGACTCACAGCAGAACGGCCATAAGGTGCCCGAGGCAGCAATAGACCCATGGAGACAAGCCTGCTGGAGGACGATGTATTGAATCGGGACGCAATTTGAGTGATCCATCGTCATTAGGTGGCCCTGAACGTTACAATTCACTATCAGTTTTTCGTCCGATTCGAAAATCTTTGACTCACAGCAGAACGGCCATAAGGTGCCCGAGGCAGCAATAGACCCATGGAGACAAGTCGGCTGGAGGACGATGTATTGAATCGGGACGCAATTTGAGTGATCCATCGTCATTAGGTGGCCCTGAATGTTACAATTCACTATCAGTTTTTCGTCCGATTGGAAAATCACACTCACAGCAGAACGGCCATAAGGTGCCCGAGGCACCAATAGACCCATGGGGACAAGTCGGCTGGAGGACGATGTATTGAATCGGGACGCAATTTGAGTGATCCATCGTCATTAGGTGGCCCTGAACGTTACAATTCACTATCAGTTTTTCGTCCCATTCGATAATCTAGCCTCACAGCAGAACGACCATAAGGTGCCCGAGGCAGCAATAGACCCATGGAGACAAGCCTGCTGGAGGACGATGTATTGAATTGGGACGCAATTTGAGTGATCCATCGTCATTAGGTGGCCCTGAACGTTACAATTCACTATCTGTTCTTCGTCCGATTCGAAAATCTTTGACCCACAGCAGAACGGCCATAAGGTGCCCGAGGCAGCATTAGACCCATGGAGACAAGTCGGCTGGACGACGATGTATTGAATCGGGACGCAATTTGAGTGATCCATCGTCATTAGGTGGCCCTGAATGTTACAATTCACTATCGGTTTTTCGTCCGATTCGAAAATCTTTGACTCACAGAAGAACGGCCATAAGGTGCCCGAGGCAGCAATAGACCCATGGAGTCAAGTCTGTTGGAGGACGAAGTATTGAATCGGGACGCAATTTGAGTGATCCATCGTCATTAGGTGGCCCTGAACGTACAATTCACTATCAGTTTTTCGTCCCATTCGATAATCTAGACTCACAGCAGAACGGCCATAAGGTGCCCGAGGCAGCAATAGAGCCATTGAGTGAAGTCGGCTGAAGGACGATGTATTGAATCGGGACGCAATTTGTGTGGTCCATCCTCATTAGGTGGCCCTGAATGTTACAATTCACTATCAGTTTTTCGTCCGATTCAAAAATATTTGACTCACAGCAGAACGACCATAAGGTGCCCGAGGCAGCAATAGACCCATGGAGACAAGCCTGCTGGAGGACGATGTATTGAATCGGGACGCAATTTGAGTGATCCATCGTCATTAGGTGGCCCTGAACGTTACAATTGACTATCAGTTTTTCGTCCGATTCGAAAATCTTTGACTCACAGCAGAACGGCCATAAGGTGCCCGAGGCAGCAATAGACCCATGGAGACAAGTCGGCTGGAGGACGATGTATTGAATCGGGACGCAATTTGAGTGATCCATCGTCATTAGGTGGCCCTGAACGTTACAATTAACTATCAGTTCTTCGTCCGATTCGAAAATCTTTGACCCACAGCAGAACGGCCATAAGGTGCCCGAGGCAGCAATAGACCCATGGAGACAAGTCTGCTGGAGGACGATGTATTGAATCGGGACGCAATTTGAGGGATCCATCGTCATTAGGTGGCACTGAATGTTACAATTCACTATCAGTTTTTCGTCCGATTGGAAAATCACACTCACAGCAGAACGGCCATAAGGTGCCCGAGGCACCAATAGACCCATGGGGACAAGTCGGCTGGAGGACGATGTATTGAATCGGGACGCAATTTGAGTGACCCATCGTCATTAGGTGGCCCTGAACGTTACAATTCAGTATCAGTTTTTCGTCCCATTCGATAATCTAGACTCACAGCAGAACGGCCATAAGGTGCCCGAGGCAGCAATAGAGCCATTGAGACAAGTCGGCTGAAGGACGATGTATTGAATCGGGACGCAATTTGAGTGATCCATCGTCATTAGGTGGCCCTGAACGTTACAATTGACTATCAGTTTTTCGTCCGATTCGAAAATCTTTGACTCACAGCAGAACGGCCATAAGGTGCCCGAGGCAGCAATAGACCCATGGAGACAAGTCGGCTGGAGGACGATGTATTGAATCGGGACGCAATTTGAGTGATCCATCGTCATTAGGTGGCCCTGAACGTTACAATTCACTATCAGTACTTCGTCCGATTCGAAAATCTTTGAGTCACAGCATAAGGTGCCCGAATCAGCAATAGACCCATGGAGACAAGTCTGCTGGAGGACGATGTATTGAATCGGGACGCAATTTGAGGGATCCATCTTCATTAGGTGGCCCTGAACGTTACAATTAACTATCAGTTCTTCGTCCGATTCGAAAATCTTTGACCCACAGCAGAACGGCCATAAGGTGCCCGAAGCAGCAATAGACCCATGGAGACAAGTCTGCTGGAGGACGATGTATTGAATCGGGACGCAATTTGAGTGTTCCATCGTCATTAGGTGGCCCTGAATGTTACAATTCACTATCAGTTTTTCGTCCGATTGGAAAATCACACACACAGCAGAACGGCCATAAGGTGCCCGATTCAGCAATAGACCCATGGGGACAAGTCGGCTGGAGGACGATGTATTGAATCGGGACGCAATTTGAGTGATCCATCGTCATTAGGTGGCCCTGAATGTTACAATTCACTATCGGTTTTTCGTGCGATTCTAAAATCTTTGACTCACAGCAGAACGGCCATAAGGTGCCCGAGGCAGCAATAGACCCATGGAGACAAGTCTGTTGGAGGACGATGTATTGAATCGGGACGCAATTTCAGTGATCCATCGTCATTAGGTGGCCCTGAATGTTACAATTCACTATCGGTTTTTCGTCCGATTCGAAAATCTTTGACTCACAGAAGAACGGCCATAAGGTGCCCGAGGCAGCAATAGACCCATGGAGTCAAGTCTGTTGGAGGACGAAGTATTGAATCGGGACGCAATTTGAGTGATCCATCGTCATTAGGTGGCCCTGAACGTACAATTCACTATCAGTTTTTCGTCCCATTCGATAATCTAGACTCACAGCAGAACGGCCATAAGGTGCCCGAGGCAGCAATAGAGCCATTGAGTGAAGTCGGCTGAAGGACGATGTATTGAATCGGGACGCAATTTGTGTGGTCCATCCTCATTAGGTGGCCCTGAATGTTACAATTCACTATCAGTTTTTCGTCCGATTCAAAAATATTTGACTCACAGCAGAACGACCATAAGGTGCCCGAGGCAGCAATAGACCCATGGAGACAAGCCTGCTGGAGGACGATGTATTGAATCGGGACGCAATTTGAGTGATCCATCGTCATTAGGTGGCCCTGAACGTTACAATTGACTATCAGTTTTTCGTCCGATTCGAAAATCTTTGACTCACAGCAGAACGGCCATAAGGTGCCCGAGGCAGCAATAGACCCATGGAGACAAGTCGGCTGGAGGACGATGTATTGAATCGGGACGCAATTTGAGTGATCCATCGTCATTAGGTGGCCCTGAACGTTACAATTAACTATCAGTTCTTCGTCCGATTCGAAAATCTTTGACCCACAGCAGAACGGCCATAAGGTGCCCGAGGCAGCAATAGACCCATGGAGACAAGTCTGCTGGAGGACGATGTATTGAATCGGGACGCAATTTGAGGGATCCATCGTCATTAGGTGGCACTGAATGTTACAATTCACTATCAGTTTTTCGTCCGATTGGAAAATCACACTCACAGCAGAACGGCCATAAGGTGCCCGAGGCACCAATAGACCCATGGGGACAAGTCGGCTGGAGGACGATGTATTGAATCGGGACGCAATTTGAGTGACCCATCGTCATTAGGTGGCCCTGAACGTTACAATTCAGTATCAGTTTTTCGTCCCATTCGATAATCTAGACTCACAGCAGAACGGCCATAAGGTGCCCGAGGCAGCAATAGAGCCATTGAGACAAGTCGGCTGAAGGACGATGTATTGAATCGGGACGCAATTTGAGTGATCCATCGTCATTAGGTGGCCCTGAACGTTACAATTGACTATCAGTTTTTCGTCCGATTCGAAAATCTTTGACTCACAGCAGAACGGCCATAAGGTGCCCGAGGCAGCAATAGACCCATGGAGACAAGTCGGCTGGAGGACGATGTATTGAATCGGGACGCAATTTGAGTGATCCATCGTCATTAGGTGGCCCTGAACGTTACAATTCACTATCAGTACTTCGTCCGATTCGAAAATCTTTGAGTCACAGCATAAGGTGCCCGAATCAGCAATAGACCCATGGAGACAAGTCTGCTGGAGGACGATGTATTGAATCGGGACGCAATTTGAGGGATCCATCGTCATTAGGTGGCCCTGAACGTTACAATTAACTATCAGTTCTTCGTCCGATTCGAAAATCTTTGACCCACAGCAGAACGGCCATAAGGTGCCCGAGGCAGCAATAGACCCATGGAGACAAGTCTGCTGGAGGACGATGTATTGAATCGGGACGCAATTTGAGTGTTCCATCGTCATTAGGTGGCCCTGAATGTTACAATTCACTATCAGTTTTTCGTCCGATTGGAAAATCACACACACAGCAGAACGGCCATAAGGTGCCCGATTCAGCAATAGACCCATGGGGACAAGTCGGCTGGAGGACGATGTATTGAATCGGGACGCAATTTGAGTGATCCATCGTCATTAGGTGGCCCTGAATGTTACAATTCACTATCGGTTTTTCGTGCGATTCTAAAATCTTTGACTCACAGCAGAACGGCCATAAGGTGCCCGAGGCAGCAATAGACCCATGGAGTCTGTTGGAGGACGATGTATTGAATCGGGACGCAATTTCAGTGATCCATCGTCATTAGGTGGCCCAGAACGTACAATTCACTATCAGTTTTTCGTCCCATTCGATAATCTAGCCTCACAGCAGAACGGCCATAAGGTGCCCGAGGCAGCAATAGAGCCATTGAGTCAAGTCGGCTGAAGGACGATGTATTGAATCGGGACGCAATTTGTGTGGTCCATCCTCATTAGGTGGCCCTGAATGTTACAATTCACTATCAGTTTTTCGTCCGATTCGAAAATCTTTGACTCACAGCAGAACGGCCATAAGGTGCCCGAGGCAGCAATAGACCCATGGAGACAAGCCTGCTGGAGGACGATGTATTGAATCGGGACGCAATTTGAGTGATCCATCGTCATTAGGTGGCCCTGAACGTTACAATTCACTATCAGTTTTTCGTCCGATTCGAAAATCTTTGACTCACAGCAGAACGGCCATAAGGTGCCCGAGGCAGCAATAGACCCATGGAGACAAGTCGGCTGGAGGACGATGTATTGAATCGGGACGCAATTTGAGTGATCCATCGTCATTAGGTGGCCCTGAATGTTACAATTCACTATCAGTTTTTCGTCCGATTGGAAAATCACACTCACAGCAGAACGGCCATAAGGTGCCCGAGGCACCAATAGACCCATGGGGACAAGTCGGCTGGAGGACGATGTATTGAATCGGGACGCAATTTGAGTGATCCATCGTCATTAGGTGGCCCTGAACGTTACAATTCACTATCAGTTTTTCGTCCCATTCGATAATCTAGCCTCACAGCAGAACGACCATAAGGTGCCCGAGGCAGCAATAGACCCATGGAGACAAGCCTGCTGGAGGACGATGTATTGAATCGGGACGCAATTTGAGTGATCCATCGTCATTAGGTGGCCCTGAACGTTACAATTGACTATCTGTTTTTCGTCCGATTCGAAAATCTTTGACTCACAGCAGAACGGCCATAAGGTGCCCGAGGCAGCAATAGACCCATGGAGAAAAGTCGGCTGGAGGACGATGTATTGAATCGGGACGCAATTTGAGTGATCCATCGTCATTAGGTGGCCCTGAATGTTACAATTCACTATCAGTTTTTCGTCAGATTCGAAAATCTTTGAGTCACAGCAGAACGGCCATAAGGTGCCCGAGGCAGCAATAGGCCCATGGAGACAAGTCTGCTGGAGGACGATGTATTGAATTGGGACGCAATTTGAGTGATCCATCGTCATTAGGTGGCCCTGAACGTTACAATTCACTATCTGTTCTTCGTCCGATTCGAAAATCTTTGACCCACAGCAGAACGGCCATAAGGTGCCCGAGGCAGCATTAGACCCATGGAGACAAGTCGGCTGGACGACGATGTATTGAATCGGGACGCAATTTGAGTGATCCATCGTCATTAGGTGGCCCTGAATGTTACAATTCACTATCGGTTTTTCGTCCGATTCGAAAATCTTTGACTCACAGAACGGCCATAAGGTGCCCGAGGCAGCAATAGACCCATGGAGTCAAGTCTGTTGGAGGACGAAGTATTGAATCGGGACGCAATTTGAGTGATCCATCGTCATTAGGTGGCCCTGAACGTACAATTCACTATCAGTTTTTCGTCCCATTCGATAATCTAGACTCACAGCAGAACGGCCATAAGGTGCCCGAGGCAGCAATAGAGCCATTGAGTGAAGTCGGCTGAAGGACGATGTATTGAATCGGGACGCTATTTGTGTGGTCCATCCTCATTAGGTGGCCCTGAATGTTACAATTCACTATCAGTTTTTCGTCCGATTCAAAAATATTTGACTCACAGCAGAACGACCATAAGGTGCCCGAGGCAGCAATAGACCCATGGAGACAAGCCTGCTGGAGGACGATGTATTGAATCGGGACGCAATTTGAGTGATCCATCGTCATTAGGTGGCCCTGAACGTTACAATTGACTATCAGTTTTTCGTCCGATTCGAAAATCTTTGACTCACAGCAGAACGGCCATAAGGTGCCCGAGGCAGCAATAGACCCATGGAGACAAGTCGGCTGGAGGACGATGTATTGAATCGGGACGCAATTTGAGTGATCCATCGTCATTAGGTGGCCCTGAACGTTACAATTAACTATCAGTTCTTCGTCCGATTCGAAAATCTTTGACCCACAGCAGAACGGCCATAAGGTGCCCGAGGCAGCAATAGACCCATGGAGACAAGTCTGCTGGAGGACGATGTATTGAATCGGGACGCAATTTGAGGGATCCATCGTCATTAGGTGGCACTGAATGTTACAATTCACTATCAGTTTTTCGTCCGATTGGAAAATCACACTCACAGCAGAACGGCCATAAGGTGCCCGAGGCACCAATAGACCCATGGGGACAAGTCGGCTGGAGGACGATGTATTGAATCGGGACGCAATTTGAGTGACCCATCGTCATTAGGTGGCCCTGAACGTTACAATTCAGTATCAGTTTTTCGTCCCATTCGATAATCTAGACTCACAGCAGAACGGCCATAAGGTGCCCGAGGCAGCAATAGAGCCATTGAGACAAGTCGGCTGAAGGACGATGTATTGAATCGGGACGCAATTTGAGTGATCCATCGTCATTAGGTGGCCCTGAACGTTACAATTGACTATCAGTTTTTCGTCCGATTCGAAAATCTTTGACTCACAGCAGAACGGCCATAAGGTGCCCGAGGCAGCAATAGACCCATGGAGACAAGTCGGCTGGAGGACGATGTATTGAATCGGGACGCAATTTGAGTGATCCATCGTCATTAGGTGGCCCTGAACGTTACAATTCACTATCAGTACTTCGTCCGATTCGAAAATCTTTGAGTCACAGCATAAGGTGCCCGAATCAGCAATAGACCCATGGAGACAAGTCTGCTGGAGGACGATGTATTGAATCGGGACGCAATTTGAGGGATCCATCGTCATTAGGTGGCCCTGAACGTTACAATTAACTATCAGTTCTTCGTCCGATTCGAAAATCTTTGACCCACAGCAGAACGGCCATAAGGTGCCCGAGGCAGCAATAGACCCATGGAGACAAGTCTGCTGGAGGACGATGTATTGAATCGGGACGCAATTTGAGTGTTCCATCGTCATTAGGTGGCCCTGAATGTTACAATTCACTATCAGTTTTTCGTCCGATTGGAAAATCACACACACAGCAGAACGGCCATAAGGTGCCCGATTCAGCAATAGACCCAATGGGGACAAGTCGGCTGGAGGACGATGTATTGAATCGGGACGCAGTTTGAGTGATCCATCGTCATTAGGTGGCCCTGAATGTTACAATTCACTATCGGTTTTTCGTCCGATTCTAAAATCTTTGACTCACAGCAGAACGGCCATAAGGTGCCCGAGGCAGCAATAGACCCATGGAGACAAGTCTGTTGGAGGACGATGTATTGAATCGGGACGCAATTTCAGTGATCCATCGTCATTAGGTGGCCCAGAACGTACAATTCACTATCAGTTTTTCGTCCCATTCGATAATCTAGCCTCACAGCAGAACGGCCATAAGGTGCCCGAGGCAGCAATAGAGCCATTGAGTCAAGTCGGCTGAAGGACGATGTATTGAATCGGGACGCAATTTGTGTGGTCCATCCTCATTAGGTGGCCCTGAATGTTACAATTCACTATCAGTTTTTCGTCCGATTCGAAAATCTTTGACTCACAGCAGAACGGCCATAAGGTGCCCGAGGCAGCAATAGACCCATGGAGACAAGCCTGCTGGAGGACGATGTATTGAATCGGGACGCAATTTGAGTGATCCATCGTCATTGGTTGGCCCTGAACGTTACAATTCACTATCAGTTTTTCGTCCGATTCGAAAATCTTTGACTCACAGCAGAACGGCCATAAGGTGCCCGAGGCAGCAATAGACCCATGGAGACAAGTCGGCTGGAGGACGATGTATTGAATCGGGACGCAATTTGAGTGATCCATCGTCATTAGGTGGCCCTGAATGTTACAATTCACTATCAGTTTTTCGTCCGATTGGAAAATCACACTCACAGCAGAACGGCCATAAGGTGCCCGAGGCAGCAATAGACCCATGGAGTCAAGTCTGTTGGAGGACGATGTATTGAATCGGGACGCAATTTGAGTGATCCATCGTCATTAGGTGGCCCTGAACGTACAATTCACTATCAGTTTTTCGTCCCATTCGATAATCTAGACTCACAGCAGAACGGCCATAAGGTGCCCGAGGCAGCAATAGAGCCATTGAGTCAAGTCGGCTGAAGGACGATGTATTGAATCGGGACGCAATTTGTGTGGTCCATCCTCATTAGGTGGCCCTGAATGTTACAATTCACATTCAGTTTTTCGTCCGATTCAAAAATCTTTGACTCACAGCAGAACGACCATAAGGTGCCCGAGGCAGCAATAGACCCATGGAGACAAGCCTGCTGGAGGACGATGTATTGAATCGGGACGCAATTTGAGTGATCCATCGTCATTAGGTGGCCCTGAACGTTACAATTGACTATCAGTTTTTCGTCCGATTCGAAAATCTTTGACTCACAGCAGAACGGCCATAAGGTGCCCGAGGCAGCAATAGACCCATGGAGACAAGTCGGCTGGAGGACGATGTATTGAATCGGGACGCAATTTGAGTGATCCATCGTCATTAGGTGGCCCTGAACGTTACAATTAACTATCAGTTCTTCGTCCGATTCGAAAATCTTTGACCCACAGCAGAACGGCCATAAGGTGCCCGAGGCAGCAATAGACCCATGGAGACAAGTCTGCTGGAGGACGATGTATTGAATCGGGACGCAATTTGAGTGATCCATCGTCATTAGGTGGCACTGAATGTTACAATTCACTATCAGTTTTTCGTCCGATTGGAAAATCACACTCACAGCAGAACGGCCATAAGGTGCCCGAGGCACCAATAGACCCATGGGGACAAGTCGGCTGGAGGACGATGTATTGAATCGGGACGCAATTTGAGTGATCCATCGTCATTAGGTGGCCCTGAACGTTACAATTCACTATCAGTTTTTCGTCCCATTCGATAATCTAGACTCACAGCAGAACGGCCATAAGGTGCCCGAGGCAGCAATAGAGCCATTGAGACAAGTCGGCTGAAGGACGATGTATTGAATCGGGACGCAATTTGAGTGATCCATCGTCATTAGGTGGCCCTGAACGTTACAATTGACTATCAGTTTTTCGTCCGATTCGAAAATCTTTGACTCACAGCAGAACGGCCATAAGGTGCCCGAGGCAGCAATAGACCCATGGAGACAAGTCGGCTGGAGGACGATGTATTGAATCGGGACGCAATTTGAGTGATCCATCGTCATTAGGTGGCCCTGAATGTTACAATTCACTATCAGTTTTTCGTCAGATTCGAAAATCTTTGAGTCACAGCAGAACGGCCATAAGGTGCCCGAGGCAGCAATAGGCCCATGGAGACAAGTCTGCTGGAGGACGATGTATTGAATTGGGACGCAATTTGAGTGATCCATCGTCATTAGGTGGCCCTGAACGTTACAATTCACTATCTGTTCTTCGTCCGATTCGAAAATCTTTGACCCACAGCAGAACGGCCATAAGGTGCCCGAGGCAGCATTAGACCCATGGAGACAAGTCGGCTGGAGGACGATGTATTGAATCGGGACGCAATTTGAGTGATCCATCGTCATTAGGTGGCCCTGAATGTTACAATTCACTATCAGTTTTTCGTCGCATTCGATAATCTAGACTCACAGCAGAACGGCCATAAGGTGCCCGATGCAGCAATAGACCCATGGAGACAAGTCGGCTGGAGGACGATGTATTGAATCGGGACGCAATTTGAGTGATCCATCGTCATTAGGTGGCCCTGAACGTACAATTCACTATCAGTTTTTCGTCCGATTGGAAAATCACACACACAGCAGAACGGCCATAAGGTGCCCGATTCAGCAATAGACCCATGGGGACAAGTCGGCTGGAGGACGATGTATTGAATCGGGACGCAATTTGAGTGATCCATCGTCATTAGGTGGCCCTGAATGTTACAATTCACTATCGGTTTTTCGTCCGATTCTAAAATCTTTGACTCACAGCAGAACGGCCATAAGGTGCCCGAGGCAGCAATAGACCCATGGAGACAAGTCTGTTGGAGGACGATGTATTGAATCGGGACGCAATTTCAGTGATCCATCGTCATTAGGTGGCCCAGAACGTACAATTCACTATCAGTTTTTCGTCCCATTCGATAATCTAGCCTCACAGCAGAACGGCCATAAGGTGCCCGAGGCAGCAACAGAGCCATTGAGTCAAGTCGGCTGAAGGACGATGTATTGAATCGGGACGCAATTTGTGTGGTCCATCCTCATTAGGTGGCCCTGAATGTTACAATTCACTATCAGTTTTTCGTCCGATTCGAAAATCTTTGACTCACAGCAGAACGGCCATAAGGTGCCCGAGGCAGCAATAGACCCATGGAGACAAGCCTGCTGGAGGACGATGTATTGAATCGGGACGCAATTTGAGTGATCCATCGTCATTAGGTGGCCCTGAACGTTACAATTCACTATCAGTTTTTCGTCCGATTCGAAAATCTTTGACTCACAGCAGAACGGCCATAAGGTGCCCGAGGCAGCAATAGACCCATGGAGACAAGTCGGCTGGAGGACGATGTATTGAATCGGGACGCAATTTGAGTGATCCATCGTCATTAGGTGGCCCTGAATGTTACAATTCACTATCAGTTTTTCGTCAGATTCGAAAATCTTTGACCCACAGCAGAACGGCCATAAGGTGCCCGAGGCAGCAATAGACCCATGGAGACAAGTCGGCTGGAGGACGATGTATTGAATCGGGACGCAATTTGAGTGATCCATCGTCATTAGGTGGCCCTGAACGTTACAATTCACTATCAGTTTTTCGTCGCATTCGATAATCTAGACTCACAGCAGAACGGCCATATGCTGCCCGAGGCAGCAATAGACCCATGGAGTCTAGTCGGCTGGAGAACGATGTATTGTATCGGGACGCAATTTGAGTGATCCATCGTCATTAGGTGGCCCTGAATGTTACAATTCACTATCAGTTTTTCGTCCGATTCGAAAATCTTTGACTCACAGCAGAACGGCCATAAGGTTCCCGAGGCAGCAATAGACCCATGGAGACAATTCGGCAGGATGACGATGTATTGAATCGGGACGCAATTTGAGTGTTCCATCGTCATTAGGTGGCCCTGAACGTACAATTCACTATCAGTTTTTCGTCCCATTCGATAATCTAGACTCACAGCAGAACGGCCATAAGGTGCCCGAGGCAGCAATGGAGCCATTGAGTCAAGTCGGCTGAAGGACGATGTATTGAATCGGGACGCAATTTGTGTGGTCCATCCTCATTAGGTGGCCCTGAATGTTACAATTCACTATCAGTTTTTCGTCCGATTCGAAAATCTTTGACTCACAGCAGAACGGCCATAAGGTGCCCGAGGCAGCAATAGACCCATGGAGACAAGCCTGCTGGAGGACGATGTATTGAATCGGGACGCAATTTGAGTGATCCATCGTCATTGGTTGGCCCTGAACGTTACAATTCACTATCAGTTTTTCGTCCGATTCGAAAATCTTTGACTCACAGCAGAACGGCCATAAGGTGCCCGAGGCAGCTATAGACCCATGGAGACAAGTCGGCTGGAGGACGATGTATTGATTCGGGACGCAATTCGGGTGATCCATCGTCATTAGGTGGCCCTGAATGTTACAATTCACTATCAGTTTTTCGTCAGATTCGAAAATCTAGACTCACAGCAGAACGGCCATAAGGTGCCCGAGGCAGCAATAGAGCCATTGAGACAAGTCGGCTGAAGGACGATGTATTGAATCGGGACGCAATTTGAGTGATCCATCGTCATTAGGTGGCCCTGAAAGTTACAATTCACTATCAGTTTTTCGACCGATTCGAAAATCTTTGACTCACAGCAGAACGGCCATAAGGTGCCCGAGGCAGCAATAGACCCATGGAGACAAGTCTGCTGGAGGACGATGTATTGAATCGGGACGCAATTTGAGTGATCCATCGTCATTAGGTGGCCCTGAACGTTACAATTCACTATCAGTTTCACGTCAGATTTGAAAATCTTTGAGTCACAGCAGAACGGCCATAAGGTACCCGAGGCAGCAATAGACCCATGGAGACAAGTCGGCTGGAGGACGATGTATTGAATCGGGACGCAATTTGGGTGATCCATCGTCATTAGGTGGCCCTGAACGTTACAATTCACTATCAGTTTTTCGTCCGATTCGAAAATCTTTGACTCACAGCAGAACGGCCATAAGGTACCCGAGGCAGCAATAGACCCATGGAGACAAGTCGGCTGGAGGACGATGTATTGAATCGGGACGCAATTTGAGTGATCCATCGTCATTAGGTGGCCCTGAATGTTACAATTCACTATCAGTTTCTCCTCAGATTTGAAAATCTTTGAGCCACAGCAGAACGGCCATAAGGTGCCCGAGGCAGCAATAGACCCATGGAGACAAGTCTGCTGGAGGACGATGTATTGAATCGGGACGCAATTTGAGTGATCCATCGTCATTAGGTGGCCCTGAACGTTACAATTCACTATCAGTTCTTCGTCCGATTCGAAAATCTTTGACCCACAGCAGAACGGCCATAAGGTGCCCGAGGCAGCAATAGAGCCATTGAGACAAGTCGGCTGAAGGACGATGTATTGAATCGGGACGCAATTTGAGTGATCCATCGTCATTAGGTGGCCCTGAACGTTACAATTGACTATCAGTTTTTCGTCCGATTCGAAAATCTTTGACTCACAGCAGAACGGCCATAAGGTGCCCGAGGCAGCAATAGACCCATGGAGACAAGTCGACTGGAGGACGATGTATTGAATCGGGACGCAATTTGAGTGATCCATCGTCATTAGGAGGCCCTGAATGTTACAATTCACTATCAGTTTTTCGTCACATTCGAAAATCTTTGAGTCACAGCAGAACGGCCATAAGGTGCCCGAGGCAGCAATAGGCCCATGGAGACAAGTCTGCTGGAGGACGATGTATTGAATTGGGACGCAATTTGAGTGATCCATCGTCATTAGGTGGCCCTGAACGTTACAATTCACTATCTGTTCTTCGACCGATTCGAAAATCTTTGACCCACAGCAGAACGGCCATAAGGTGCCCGAGGCAGCAATAGACCCATGGAGACAAGTCGGCTGGAGGACGATGTATTGAATCGGGACGCAATTTGAGTGATCCATCGTCATTAGGTGGCCCTGAATGTTACAATTCACTATCGGTTTTTCGTCCGATTCGAAAATCTTTGACTCACAGCAGAACGGCCATATGGTGCCCGAGGCAGCAATAGACCCATGGAGACAAGTCGGCTGGAGGACGATTTATTGAATCGGGACGCAATTTTAATGATCCATCGTCATTAGGTGGCCCTGAACGTTACAATTCACTATCAGTACTTCGTCCGATTCGAAAATCTTTGAGTCACAGCATAAGGTGCCCGAATCAGCAATAGACCCATGGAGACAAGTCTGCTGGAGGACGATGTATTGAATCGGGACGCAATTTGAGGGATCCATCGTCATTAGGTGGCCCTGATTGTTACAATTAACTATCAGTTCTTCGTCCGATTCGAAAATCTTTGACCCACAGCAGAACGGCCATAAGGTGCCCGAGGCAGCAATAGACCCATGGAGACAAGTCTGCTGGAGGACGATGTATTGAATCGGGACGCAATTTGAGTGTTCCATCGTCATTAGGTGGCCCTGAATGTTACAATTCACTATCAGTTTTTCGTCCGATTGGAAAATCACACACACAGCAGAACGGCCATAAGGTGCCCGATTCAGCAATAGACCCATGGGGACAAGTCGGCTGGAGGACGATGTATTGAATCGGGACGCAATTTGAGTGATCCATCGTCATTAGGTGGCCCTGAATGTTACAATTCACTATCGGTTTTTCGTCCGATTCTAAAATCTTTGACTCACAGCAGAACGGCCATAAGGTGCCCGAGGCAGCAATAGACCCATGGAGACAAGTCTGTTGGAGGACGATGTATTGAATCGGGACGCAATTTCAGTGATCCATCGTCATTAGGTGGCCCAGAACGTACAATTCACTATCAGTTTTTCGTCCCATTCGATAATCTAGCCTCACAGCAGAGCGGCCATAAGGTGCCCGAGGCAGCAATAGAGCCATTGAGTCAAGTCGGCTGAAGGACGATGTATTGAATCGGGACGCAATTTGTGTGGTCCATCCTCATTAGGTGGCCCTGAATGTTACAATTCACTATCAGTTTTTCGTCCGATTCGAAAATCTTTGACTCACAGCAGAACGGCCATAAGGTGCCCGAGACAGCAATAGACCCATGGAGACAAGCCTGCTGGAGGACGATGTATTGAATCGGCACGCAATTTGAGTGATCCATCGTCATTAGGTGGCCCTGAACGTTACAATTCACTATCAGTTTTTCGTCCGATTCGAAAATCTTTGACTCACAGCAGAACGGCCATAAGGTGCCCGAGGCAGCAATAGACCCATGGAGACAAGTCGGCTGGAGGACGATGTATTGAATCGGGACGCAATTTGAGTGATCCATCGTCATTAGGTGGCCCTGAATGTTACATTTCACTATCAGTTTTTCGTCCGATTGGAAAATCACACTCACAGCAGAACGGCCATAAGGTGCCCGAGGCACCAATAGACCCATGGGGACAAGTCGGCTGGAGGACGATGTATTGAATCGGGACGCAATTTGAGTGATCCATCGTCATTAGGTGGCCCTGAACGTTACAATTCACTATCAGTTTTTCGTCCCATTCGATAATCTAGACTCACAGCAGAAAGGCCATAAGGTGCCCGAGGCAGCAATAGAGCCATTGAGACAAGTCGGCTGAAGGACGATGTATTGAATCGGGACGCAATTTGAGTGATCCATCGTCATTAGGTGGCCCTGAACGTTACAATTGACTATCAGTTTTTCGTCCGATTCGAAAATCTTTGACTCACAGCAGAACGGCCATAAGGTGCCCGAGGCAGCAATAGACCCATGGAGACAAGTCGGCTGGAGGACGATGTATTGAATCGGGACGCAATTTGAGTGATCCATCGTCATTAGGTGGCCCTGAATGTTACAATTCACTATCAGTTTTTCGTCAGATTCGAAAATCTTTGAGTCACAGCAGAACGGCCATAAGGTGCCGGAGGCAGCAATAGGCCCATGGAGACAAGTCTGCTGGAGGACGATGTATTGAATTGGGTCGCAATTTGAGTGATCCATCGTCATTAGGTGGCCCTGAACGTTACAATTCACTATCTGTTCTTCGTCCGATTCGAAAATCTTTGACCCACAGCAGAACGGCCATAAGGTGCCCGAGGCAGCATTAGACCCATGGAGACAAGTCGGCTGGAGGACGATGTATTGAATCGGGACGCAATTTGAGTGATCCATCGTCATTAGGTGGCCCTGAATGTTACAATTCACTATCGGTTTTTCGTCCGATTCGAAAATCTTTGACTCACAGCAGAACGGCCTTAAGGTGCCCGAGGCAGCAATAGACCCATGGAGTCAAGTCTGTTGGAGGACGATGTATTGAATCGGGACGCAATTTGAGTGATCCATCGTCATTAGGTGGCCCTGAACGTACAATTCACTATCAGTTTTTCGTCCCATTCGATAATCTAGACTCACAGTAGAACGGCCATAAGGTGCCCGAGGCAGCAATAGAGCCATTGAGTCAAGTCGGCTGAAGGACGATGTATTGAATCGGGACGCAATTTGTGTGGTCCATCCTCATTAGGTGGCCCTGAATGTTACAATTCACCATCAGTTTTTCGTCCGATTCAAAAATCTTTGACTCACAGCAGAACGACCATAAGGTGCCCGAGGCAGCAATAGACCCATGGAGACAAGCCTGCTGGAGGACGATGTATTGAATCGGGACGCAATTTGAGTGATCCATCGTCATTAGGTGGCCCTGAACGTTACAATTGACTATGAGTTTTTCGTCCGATTCGAAAATCTTTGACTCACAGCAGAACGGCCATAAGGTGCCCGAGGCAGCAATAGACCCATGGAGACAAGTCGGCTGGAGGACGATGTATTGAATCGGGACGCAATTTGAGTGATCCATCGTCATTAGGTGGCCCTGAACGTTACAATTAACTATCAGTTCTTCGTCCGATTCGAAAATCTTTGACCCACAGCAGAACGGCCATAAGGTGCCCGAGGCAGCAATAGACCCATGGAGACAAGTCTGCTGGAGGACGATGTATTGAATCGGGACGCAATTTGAGTGATCCATCGTCATTAGGTGGCACTGAATGTTACAATTCACTATCAGTTTTTCGTCCGATTGGAAAATCACACTCACAGCAGAACGGCCATAAGGTGCCCGAGGCACCAATAGACCCATGGGGACAAGTCGGCTGGAGGACGATGTATTGAATCGGGACGCAATTTGAGTGATCCATCGTCATTAGGTGGCCCTGAATGTTACAATTCACTATCAGTTTTTCGTCCGATTCGAAAATCTTTGACTCACAGCAGAACGGCCATAAGGTGCCCGAGGCAGCAATAGACCCATGGAGACAAGCCTGCTGGAGGACGATGTATTGAATCGGGACGCAATTTGAGTGATCCATCGTCATTAGGTGGCCCTGAACGTTACAATTCACTATCAGTTTTTCGTCCGATTCGAAAATCTTTGACTCACAGCAGAACGGCCATAAGGTGCCCGAGGCAGCAATAGACCCATGGAGACAAGTCGGCTGGAGGACGATGTATTGAATCGGGACGCAATTTGAGTGATCTATCGTCATTAGGTGGCCCTGAACGTTACAATTCACTATCAGTTTTTCGTCGCATTCGATAATCTAGACTCACAGCAGAACGGCCATATGCTGCCCGAGGCAGCAATAGACCCATGGAGTCTAGTCGGCTGGAGAACGATGTATTGTATCGGGACGCAATTTGAGTGATCCATCGTCATTAGGTGGCCCTTAATGTTACAATTCACTATCAGTTTTTCGTCCGATTCGAAAATCTTTGACTCACAGCAGAACGGCCATAAGGTGCCCGAGGCAGCAATAGACCCATGGAGACAATTCGGCAGGATGACGATGTATTGAATCGGGACGCAATTTGAGTGTTCCATCGTCATTAGGTGGCCCTGAACGTACAATTCACTATCAGTTTTTCGTCCCATTCGATAATCTAGACTCACAGCAGAACGGCCATAAGGTGCCCGAGGCAGCAATAGAGCCATTGAGTGAAGTCGGCTGAAGGACGATGTATTGAATCGGGACGCAATTTGTGTGGTCCATCCTCATTAGGTGGCCCTGAATGTTACAATTCACTATCAGTTTTTCGTCCGATTCGAAAATCTTTGACTCACAGCAGAACGGCCATAAGGTGCCCGAGGCAGCAATAGACCCATGGAGACAAGCCTGCTGGAGGACGATGTATTGAATCGGGACGCAATTCGGGTGATCCATCGTCATTAGGTGGCCCTGAATGTTACAATTCACTATCAGTTTTTCGTCAGATTCGAAAATCTAGACTCACAGCAGAACGGCCATAAGGTGCCCGAGGCAGCAATAGAGCCATTGAGACAAGTCGGCTGAAGGACGATGTATTGAATCGGGACGCAATTTGAGTGATCCATCGTCATTAGGTGGCCCTGAAAGTTACAATTCACTATCAGTTTTTCGACCGATTCGAAAATCTTTGACTCACAGCAGAACGGCCATAAGGTGCCCGAGGCAGCAATAGACCCATGGAGACAAGTCTGCTGGAGGACGATGTATTGAATCGGGACGCAATTTGAGTGATCCATCGTCATTAGGTGGCCCTGAACGTTACAATTCACTATCAGTTTCTCGTCAGATTTGAAAATCTTTGGTTCACAGCAGAACGGCCATAAGGTACCCGAGGCAGCAATAGACCCATGGAGACAAGTCGGCTGGAGGACGATGTATTGAATCGGGACGCAATTCGGGTGATCCATCGTCATTAGGTGGCCCTGAACGTTACAATTCACTATCAGTTCTTCGTCCGATTCGAAAATCTTTGAACTACAGCAGAACGGCCATAAGGTGCCCGATGCAGCAATAGACCCATGGAGACAAATAGGCTGGAGGACGATGTATTGAATCGAGACGCAATTTGAGTGATCCATCGTCATTAGGTGGCCATGAATGTTACAATTCACTATCTGTTTTTCGTCCGATTCGAATATCTTTGACTCACAGCAGAACGGCCATAGGGTGCCCGAGGCAGCAATAGACCAATGGAGACAAGTCTGCTGGAGGACGATGTATTGAATCGGGACGCAATTTGAGTGTTCCATCGTCATTAGGTGTCCCTGAACGTTACAATTCACTATCAGTTTTCCGTCCGATTCGAAAATCTTTGACCCACAGCAGAACGGCCATAAGGTGCCCGAGGCAGCAATAGACCCATGGAGACAAGTCGGCTGGAGGACGATGTATTGAATCGGGACGCAATTTGAGTGATCCATCGTCATTAGGTGGCCCTGAACGTTACAATTCACTATCAGTTTTTCGTCCGATTCGAAAATCTTTGACCCACAGCAGAACGGCCATAAGGTGCCCGAGGCAGCAATAGACCCATGGAGACAAGTCGGCTGGAGGACGATGTATTGAATCGGGACGCAATTTGAGTGATCCATCGTCATTAGGTGGCCCTGAACGTTACAATTCACTATCAGTTTTTCGTCGCATTCGATAATCTAGACTCACAGCAAAACGGCCATATGGTGCCCGAGGCAGCAATAGACCCATGGAGTCTAGTCGGCTGGAGAACGATGTATTGTATCGGGACGCAATTTGAGTGATCCATCGTCATTAGGTGGCCCTGAATGTTACAATTGACTATCAGTTTTTCGTCCGATTCGAAAATCTTTGACTCACAGCAGAACGGCCATAAGGTGCCCGAGGCAGCAATAGACCCATGGAGACAAGTCGGCAGGATGACGATGTACTGAATCGGGACGCAATTTGAGTGTTCCATCGTCATTAGGTGGCCCTGAACGTACAATTCACTATCAGTTTTTCGTCCCATTCGATAAACTAGACTCACAGCAGAACGGCCATAAGGTGCTCGAGGCAGCAATAGAGCCATTGAGTCAAGTCGGCTGAAGGACGATGTATTGAATCGGGACGCAATTTGTGTGGTCCATCCTCATTAGTTGGCCCTGAATGTTACAATTCACTATCAGTTTTTCGTCCGATTCGAAAATCTTTGACTCACAGCAGAACGGCCATAAGGTGCCCGAGGCAGCAATAGACCCATGGAGACAAGCCTGCTGGAGGACGATGTATTGAATCGGGACGCAATTTGAGTGATCCATCGTCATTGGTTGGCCCTGAACGTTACAATTCACTATCTGTTTTTTGTCCGATTCGAAAATCTTTGACTCACAGCAGAACGGCCATAGGGTGCCCGAGGCAGCAATAGACCCATGGAGACAAGTCTGCTGGAGGACGATGTATTGAATCGGGACGCAATTTGAGTGATCCATCGTCATTAGGTGGCCCTGAACGTTACAATTCACTATCAGTTTTTCGTCGCATTCGATAATCTAGACTCACAGCAGAACGGCCATAAGGTGCCCGAGGCAGCAATAGACCCATGGAGTCAAGTCGGCTGGAGAACGATGTATTGAATCGGGATGCAATTTGAGTGATCCATCGTCATTAGGTGGCCCTGAATGTTACAATTCACTATCAGTTTTTCGTCCGAATCGAAAATCTTTGAGTCACAAGCGAACGGCCATAAGGTGCCCGAGGCAGCAATAGACCCATGGAGACAAGTCTGCCGGATGACGATGTATTGAATCGGGACGCAATTTGAGTGATCCATCGTCATTAGGTGGCCCAGAAAGTTACAATTCACTATCAGTTTTTCGACCGATTCGAAAATCGTTGACTCACAGCAGAACGGCCATAAGGTGCCCGAGGCAGCAATAGACCCATGGAGACAAGTCTGCTGGAGGACGATGTATTGAATCGGGACGCAATTTGAGTGATCTATCGTCATTAGGTGGCCCTGAACGTTACAATTCACTATCAGTTTTTCGTCCCATTCCATAATCTAGACTCACAGCAGAACGGCCATAAGGTGCCCGAGGCAGCAATAGACCCCCATATGGAGACAAGTCTGCAGGATGACGATGTATTGAATCGGGACGCAATTTGAGTGATCCATCGTCATTAGGTGGCCCAGAAAGTTACAATTCACTATCAGTTTTTCGTCCGATTCGAAAATCTTTGACTCACACCGGAACGTCCATAAGGTACCCGAGGCAGCAATAGACCCATGGAGACAAGTCGGCTGGAGGACGATGTATTGAATCGGGACGCAATTTGGGTGATCCATCGTCATTAGGTGGCCCTGAACGTACAATTCACTATCAGTTTTTCGTCCCATTCGATAATCTAGCCTCACAGCAGAACGGCCATAAGGTGCCCGAGGCAGCAATAGAGCCATTGAGTCAAGTCGGCTGAAGGACGATGTATTGAATCGGGACGCAATTTGAGTGATCCATCGTCATTAGGTGGCCCTGAATGTTACAATTCACTATCAGTTTTTCGTCCGATTCGAAAATCTTTGACTCACAGCAGAACGGCCATAAGGTGCCCGAGGCAGCAATAGACCCATGGAGACAAGTCGGCAGGATGACGATGTATTGAATCGGGACGCAATTTGAGTGTTCCATCGTCATTAGGTGGCCGTGAACGTACAATTCACTATCAGTTTTTCGTTCCATTCGATAATCTAGACTCACAGCAGAACGGCCATAAGGTGCTCGAGGCAGCAATAGAGCCATTGAGTCAAGTCGGCTGAAGGACGATGTATTGAATCGGGACGGAATTTGTGTGGTCCATCCTCATTAGGTGGCCCTGAATGTTACAATTCACTATCAGTTTTTCGTCCGATTCGAAAATCTTTGACCCACAGCAGAACGGCCATAAGGTGCCCGAGGCAGCAATAGACCCATGGAGACAAGTCTGCTGGAGGACGATGTATTGAATCGGGACGCAATTTGAGTGTTCCATCGTCATTAGGTGTCCCTGAACGTTACAATTCACTATCAGTTTTTCGTCCGATTCAAAAATCTTTGACTCACAGCAGAACGGCCATAAGGTGCCCGAGGCAGCAATAGACCCATGGAGACAAGTCTGCTGGAGGACGATGTATTGAATCGGGACGCAATTTGAGTGATCCATCGTCATTAGGTGGCCCTGAACGTTACAATTCACTATCAGTTTTTCGTCGCATTCGATAATCTAGACTCACAGCAGAACGGCCATAAGGTGCCCGAGGCAGCAATAGACCCATGGAGTCAAGTCGGCTGGAGAACGATGTATTGAATCGGGACGCAATTTGAGTGATCCATCGTCATTAGGTGGCCCTGAATGTTACAATTCACTATCAGTTTTTCGTCCGATTCGAAAATCTTTGAGTCACAAGCGAACGGCCATAAGGTGCCCGAGGCAGCAATAGACCCATGGAGACAAGTCTGCAGGATGACGATGTATTGAATCGGGACGCAATTTGAGTGTTCCATCGTCATTAGGAGGCCCTGAACGTTACAATTCACTATCAGTTTTTCGTCCGATTCTAAAATCTATGACTCACAGCAGAACGCCCATAAGGTGCCCGAGGCAGCAATAGACCCATGGAGACATGTCGGCTGGAGGACGATGTATTGAATCGGGACGCAATTTGAGTGATCCATCGTCATTAGGTGGCCCTGAAAGTTACAATTCACTATCAGTTTTTCGACCGATTCGAAAATCTTTGACTCACAGCAGAACGGCCATAAGGTGCCCGAGGCAGCAATAGACCCATGGAACAAGTCTGCTGGACGACGATGTATTGAATCGGGACGCAATTTGAGTGATCCATCGTCATTAGGTGGCCCTGAACGTTACAATTCACTATCAGTTTTTCGTCCCATTCGATAATCTAGACTCACAGCAGAACGGCCATAAGGTGCCCGAGGCAGCAATAGACCCATGGAGACAAGTCTGCAGGATGACGATGTATTGAACCGGGACGCAATTTGAGTGTTCCATCGTCATTAGGAGGCACTGAACGTTACAATTCACTATCAGTTTTTCGTCCGATTCGAAAATCTTTGACTGACACCAGAACGGCCATAAGGTACCCGAGGCAGCAATAGACCCATGGAGACAAGTCGGCTGGAGGACGATGTATTGAATCGGGACGCAATTTGGGTGATCCATCGTCATTAGGTGGCCCTGAATGTTACAATTAACTATCAGTTCTTCGTCCGATTCGAAAATCTTTGACCTACAGCAAAACGGCCATAAGGTGCCCGATGCAGCAATAGACCCATGGAGACAAGTAGGCTGGAGGACGATGTATTGAATCGGGACGCAATTTGAGTGATCCATCGTCATTAGGTGGCCATGAATGTTACAGTTCACTATCTGTTTTTCGTCCGATTCGAAAATCTTTGACTCACAGCAGAACGGCCATAGGGTGCCCGAGGCAGCAATAGACCCATGGAGACAAGTCGGCAGGATGACGATGTATTGAATCGGGACGCAATTTGAGTGTTCCATCGTCATTAGGTGGCCCTGAACGTACAATTCACTATCAGTTTTTCGTCCCATTCGATAATCTAGCCTCACAGCAGAACGGCCATAAGGTGCCCGAGGCAGCAATAGAGCCATTGAGTCAAGTCGGCTGAAGGACGATGTATTGAATCGGGACGCAATTTGTGTGGTCCATCCTCATTAGGTGGCCCTGAATGTTACAATTCACTATCAGTTTTTCGTCCGATTCGAAAATCTTTGACTCACAGCAGAACGGCCATAAGGTGCCCGAGGCAGCAATAGACCCATGGAGACAAGCCTGCTGGAGGACGATGTATTGAATCGGGACGCAATTTGAGTGATCCATCGTCATTGGTTAGCCCTGAACGTTACAATTCACTATCAGTTTTTCGTCCGATTCGAAAATCTTTGACTCACAGCAGAACGGCCATAAGGTGCCCGAGGCAGCAATGGACCCATGGAGACAAGTCGGCTGGAGGACGATGTATTGATTCGGGACGCAATTCGGGTGATCCATCGTCATTAGGTGGCCCTGAATGTTACAATTCACTATCAGTTTTTCGTCCGATTCGAAAATCTTTGACTCACAGCAGAACGGCCATAGGGTGCCCGAGGCAGCAATAGACCAATGGAGACAAGTCTGCTGGAGGACGATGTATTGAATCGGGACGCAATTTGAGTGTTCCATCGTCATTAGGTGTCCCTGAACGTTACAATTCACTATCAGTTTTTCGTCCGATTCGAAAATCTTTGACCCACAGCAGAACGGCCATAAGGTGCCCGAGGCAGCAATAGACCCATGGAGACAAGTCGGCTGGAGGACGATGTATTGAATCGGGACGCAATTTGAGTGATCCATCGTCATTAGGTGGCCCTGAACGTTACAATTCACTATCAGTTTTTCGTCCGATTCGAAAATCTTTGACCCACAGCAGAACGGCCATAAGGTGCCCGAGGCAGCAATAGACCCATGGAGACAAGTCGGCTGGAGGACGATGTATTGAATCGGGACGCAATTTGAGTGATCCATCGTCATTAGGTGGCCCTGAACGTTACAATTCACTATCAGTTTTTCGTCGCATTCGATAATCTAGACTCACAGCAAAACGGCCATATGGTGCCCGAGGCAGCAATAGACCCATGGAGTCTAGTCGGCTGGAGAACGATGTATTGTATCGGGACGCAATTTGAGTGATCCATCGTCATTAGGTGGCCCTGAATGATACAATTCACTATCAGTTTTTCGTCCGATTCGAAAATCTTTGACTCACAGCAGAACGGCCATAAGGTGCCCGAGGCAGCAATAGACCCATGGAGACAAGTCGGCAGGATGACGATGTACTGAATCGGGACGCAATTTGAGTGTTCCATCGTCATTAGGTGGCCCTGAACGTACAACTCACTATCAGTTTTTCGTCCCATTCGATAAACTAGACTCACAGCAGAACGTCCATAAGGTGCTCGTGGCAGCAATAGAGCCATTGAGTCAAGTCGGCTGAAGGACGATGTATTGAATCGGGACGCAATTTGTGTGGTCCATCCTCATTAGTTGGCCCTGAATGTTACAATTCACTATCAGTTTTTCGTCCGATTCGAAAATCTTTGACTCACAGCAGAACGGCCATAAGGTGCCCGAGGCAGCAATAGACCCATGGAGACAAGCCTGCTGGAGGACGATGTATTGAATCGGGACGCAATTTGAGTGATCCATCGTCATTGGTTGGCCCTGAACGTTACAATTCACTATCTGTTTTTTGTCCGATTCGAAAATCTTTGACTCACAGCAGAACGGCCATAGGGTGCCCGAGGCAGCAATAGACCCATGGAGACAAGTCTGCTGGAGGACGATGTATTGAATCGGGACGCAATTTGAGTGTTCCATCGTCATTAGGTGTCCCTGAACGTTACAATTCACTATCAGTTTTTCGTCCGATTCAAAAATCTTTGACTCACAGCAGAACGGCCATAAGGTGCCCGAGGCAGCAATAGACCCATGGAGACAAGTCTGCTGGAGGACGATGTATTGAATCGGGACGCAATTTGAGTGATCCATCGTCATTAGGTGGCCCTGAACGTTACAATTCACTATCAGTTTTTCGTCGCATTCGATAATCTAGACTCACAGCAGAACGGCCATAAGGTGCCCGAGGCAGCAATAGACCCATGGAGTCAAGTCGGCTGGAGAACGATGTATTGAATCGGGACGCAATTTGAGTGATCCATCGTCATTAGGTGGCCCTGAATGTTACAATTCACTATCAGTTTTTCGTCCGATTCGAAAATCTTTGAGTCACAAGCGAACGGCCATAAGGTGCCCGAGGCAGCAATAGACCCATGGAGACAAGTCTGCAGGATGACGATGTATTGAATTGGGACGCAATTTGAGTGTTCCATCGTCATTAGGAGGCCCTGAACGTTACAATTCACTATCAGTTTTTCGTCCGATTCTAAAATCTATGACTCACAGCAGAACGCCCATAAGGTGCCAGAGGCAGCAATAGACCCATGGAGACATGTCGGCTGGAGGACGATGTATTGAATCGGGACGCAATTTGAGTGATCCATCGTCATTAGGTGGCCCAGAAAGTTACAATTCACTATCAGTTTTTCGACCGATTCGAAAATCGTTGACTCACAGCAGAACGGCCATAAGGTGCCCGAGGCAGCAATAGACCCATGGAGACAAGTCTGCTGGAGGACGATGTATTGAATCGGGACGCAATTTGAGTGATCCATCGTCATTAGGTGGCCCTGAACGTTACAATTCACTATCAGTTTTTCGTCCCATTCCATAATCTAGACTCACAGCAGAACGGCCATAAGGTGCCCGAGGCAGCAATAGACCCCCATATGGAGACAAGTCTGCAGGATGACGATGTATTGAATCGGGACGCAATTTGAGTGATCCATCGTCATTAGGTGGCCCAGAAAGTTACAATTCACCATCAGTTTTTCGTCCGATTCGAAAATCTTTGACTCACACCGGAACGTCCATAAGGTACCCGAGGCAGCAATAGACCCATGGAGACAAGTCGGCTGGAGGACGATGTATTGAATCGGGACGCAATTTGGGTGATCCATCGTCATTAGGTGGCCCTGAACGTACAATTCACTATCAGTTTTTCGTCCCATTCGATAATCTAGCCTCACAGCAGAACGGCCATAAGGTGCCCGAGGCAGCAATAGAGCCATAGAGTCAAGTCGGCTGAAGGACGATGTATTGAATCGGGACGCAATTTGTGTGGTCCATCCTCATTAGGTGGCCCTGAATGTTACAATTCACTATCAGTTTTTCGTCCGATTCGAAAATCTTTGACTCACAGCAGAACGGCTATAAGGTGCCCGATGCAGCAATAGACCCATGGAGACAAGTCGGCTGGAGGACGATGTATTGAATAGGGACGCAATTTGAGTGATCCATCGTCATTAGGTGGCCCTGAATGTTACAATTCACTATCAGTTTTTCGTCAGATTCGAAAATCTTTGACCCACAGCAGAACGGCCATAAGGTGCCCGAGGCAGCAATAGACCCATGGAGACAAGTCTGCTGGAGGACGATGTATTGAATCGGGACGCAATTTGAGTGTTCCATCGTCATTAGGTGTCCCTGAACGTTACAATTCACTATCAGTTTTTCGTCCGATTCAAAAATCTTTGACTCACAGCAGAACGGCCATAAGGTGCCCGAGGCAGCAATAGACCCATGGAGACAAGTCTGCTGGAGGACGATGTATTGAATCGGGACGCAATTTGAGTGATCCATCGTCATTAGGTGGCCCTGAATGTTACAATTCACTATCAGTTTTTCGTCCGATTCGAAAATCTTTGAGTCACAAGCGAACGGCCATAAGGTGCCCGAGGCAGCAATAGACCCATGGAGACAAGTCTGCAGGATGACGATGTATTGAATCGGGACGCAATTTGAGTGTTCCATCGTCATTAGGAGGCCCTGAACGTTACAATTCACTATCAGTTTTTCGTCCGATTCTAAAATCTATGACTCACAGCAGAACGCCCATAAGGTGCCCGAGGCAGCAATAGACCCATGGAGACATGTCGGCTGGAGGACGATGTATTGAATCGGGACGCAATTTGAGTGATCCATCGTCATTAGGTGGCCCTGAAAGTTACAATTCACTATCAGTTTTTCGACCGATTCGAAAATCTTTGACTCACAGCAGAACGGCCATAAGGTGCCCGAGGCAGCAATAGACCCATGGAGACAAGTCTGCTGGACGACGATGTATTGAATCGGGACGCAATTTGAGTGATCCATCGTCATTAGGTGGCCCTGAACGTTACAATTCACTATCAGTTTTTCGTCCCATTCGATAATCTAGACTCACAGCAGAACGGCCATAAGGTGCCCGAGGCAGCAATAGACCCATGGAGACAAGTCTGCAGGATGACGATGTATTGAATCGGGACGCAATTTGAGTGTTCCATCGTCATTAGGAGGCACTGAACGTTACAATTCACTATCAGTTTTTCGTCCGATTCGAAAATCTTTGACTCACACCAGAACGGCCATAAGGTACCCGAGGCAGCAATAGACCCATGGAGACAAGTCGGCTGGAGGACGATGTATTGAATCGGGACGCAATTTGGGTGATCCATCGTCATTAGGTGGCCCTGAATGTTACAATTCACTATCAGTTCTTCGTCCGATTCGAAAATCTTTGACCTACAGCAGAACGGCCATAAGGTGCCCGATGCAGCAATAGACCCATGGAGACAAGTAGGCTGGAGGACGATGTATTGAATCGGGACGCAATTTGAGTGATCCATCGTCATTAGGTGGCCATGAATGTTACAGTTCACTATCAGTTTTTCGTCCGATTCGAAAATCTTTGACTCACAGCAGAACGGCCATAAGGTGCCCGAGGCAGCAATAGACCCATGGAGACAAGTCGGCAGGATGACGATGTACTGAATCGGGACGCAATTTGAGTGTTCCATCGTCATTAGGTGGCCCTGAACGTACAATTCACTATCAGTTTTTCGTCCCATTCGATAAACTAGACTCACAGCAGAACGGCCATAAGGTGCTCGAGGCAGCAATAGAGCCATTGAGTCAAGTCGGCTGGAGGACGATGTATTGAATCGGGACGCAATTTGAGTGATCCATCGTCATTGGTTGGCCCTGAACGTTACAATTCACTATCTGTTTTTTGTCCGATTCGAAAATCTTTGACTCACAGCAGAACGGCCATAGGGTGCCCGAGGCAGCAATAGACCCATGGAGACAAGTCTGCTGGAGGACGATGTATTGAATCGGGACGCAATTTGAGTGTTCCATCGTCATTAGGTGTCCCTGAACGTTACAATTCACTATCAGTTTTTCGTCCGATTCAAAAATCTTTGACTCACAGCAGAACGGCCATAAGGTGCCCGAGGCAGCAATAGACCCATGGAGACAAGTCTGCTGGAGGACGATGTATTGAATCGGGACGCAATTTGAGTGATCCATCGTCATTAGGTGGCCCTGAACGTTACAATTCACTATCAGTTTTTCGTCGCATTCGATAATCTAGACTCACAGCAGAACGGCCATAAGGTGCCCGAGGCAGCAATAGACCCATGGAGTCAAGTCGGCTGGAGAACGATGTATTGAATCGGGACGCAATTTGAGTGATCCATCGTCATTAGGTGGCCCTGAATGTTACAATTCACTATCAGTTTTTCGTCCGATTCGAAAATCTTTGAGTCACAAGCGAACGGCCATAAGGTGCCCGAGGCAGCAATAGACCCATGGAGACAAGTCTGCAGGATGACGATGTATTGAATTGGGACGCAATTTGAGTGTTCCATCGTCATTAGGAGGCCCTGAACGTTACAATTCACTATCAGTTTTTCGTCCGATTCTAAAATCTATGACTCACAGCAGAACGCCCATAAGGTGCCCGAGGCAGCAATAGACCCATGGAGACATGTCGGCTGGAGGACGATGTATTGAATCGGGACGCAATTTGAGTGATCCATCGTCATTAGGTGGCCCAGAAAGTTACAATTCACTATCAGTTTTTCGACCGATTCGAAAATCGTTGACTCACAGCAGAACGGCCATAAGGTGCCCGAGGCAGCAATAGACCCATGGAGACAAGTCTGCTGGAGGACGATGTATTGAATCGGGACGCAATTTGAGTGATCCATCGTCATTAGGTGGCCCTGAACGTTACAATTCACTATCAGTTTTTCGTCCCATTCCATAATCTAGACTCACAGCAGAACGGCCATAAGGTGCCCGAGGCAGCAATAGACCCCCATATGGAGACAAGTCTGCAGGATGACGATGTATTGAATCGGGACGCAATTTGAGTGATCCATCGTCATTAGGTGGCCCAGAAAGTTACAATTCACCATCAGTTTTTCGTCCGATTCGAAAATCTTTGACTCACACCGGAACGTCCATAAGGTACCCGAGGCAGCAATAGACCCATGGAGACAAGTCGGCTGGAGGACGATGTATTGAATCGGGACGCAATTTGGGTGATCCATCGTCATTAGGTGGCCCTGAACGTACAATTCACTATCAGTTTTTCGTCCCATTCGATAATCTAGCCTCACAGCAGAACGGCCATAAGGTGCCCGAGGCAGCAATAGAGCCATAGAGTCAAGTCGGCTGAAGGACGATGTATTGAATCGGGACGCAATTTGTGTGGTCCATCCTCATTAGGTGGCCCTGAATGTTACAATTCACTATCAGTTTTTCGTCCGATTCGAAAATCTTTGACTCACAGCAGAACGGCTATAAGGTGCCCGATGCAGCAATAGACCCATGGAGACAAGTCGGCTGGAGGACGATGTATTGAATAGGGACGCAATTTGAGTGATCCATCGTCATTAGGTGGCCCTGAATGTTACAATTCACTATCAGTTTTTCGTCAGATTCGAAAATCTTTGACCCACAGCAGAACGGCCATAAGGTGCCCGAGGCAGCAATAGACCCATGGAGACAAGTCGGCTGGAGGACGATGTATTGAATCGGGACGCAATTTGAGTGATCCATCGTCATTAGGTGGCCCTGAACGTTACAATTCACTATCAGTTTTTCGTCGCATTCGATAATCTAGACTCACAGCAGAACGGCCATATGGTGCCCGAGGCAGCAATAGACCCATGGAGTCTAGTCGGCTGGAGAACGATGTATTGTATCGGGACGCAATTTGAGTGATCCATCGTCATTAGGTGGCCCTGAATGTTACAATTCACTATCAGTTTTTCGTCCGATTCGAAAATCTTTGACTCACAGCAGAACGGCCATAAGGTGCCCGAGGCAGCAATAGACCCATGGAGACAAGTCTGCTGGACGACGATGTATTGAATCGGGACGCAATTTGAGTGATCCATCGTCATTAGGTGGCCCTGAACGTTACAATTCACTATCAGTTTTTCGTCCCATTCGATAATCTAGACTCACAGCAGAACGGCCATAAGGTGCCCGAGGCAGCAATAGACCCATGGAGACAAGTCTGCAGGATGACGATGTATTGAATCGGGACGCAATTTGAGTGTTCCATCGTCATTAGGAGGCACTGAACGTTACAATTCACTATCAGTTTTTCGTCCGATTCGAAAATCTTTGACTCACACCAGAACGGCCATAAGGTACCCGAGGCAGCAATAGACCCATGGAGACAAGTCGGCTGGAGGACGATGTATTGAATCGGGACGCTATTTGGGTGATCCATCGTCATTAGGTGGCCCTGAATGTTACAATTCACTATCAGTTCTTCGTCCGATTCGAAAATCTTTGACCTACAGCAGAACGGCCATAAGGTGCCCGATGCAGCAATAGACCCATGGAGACAAGTAGGCTGGAGGACGATGTATTGAATCGGGACGCAATTTGAGTGATCCATCGTCATTAGGTGGCCATGAATGTTACAGTTCACTATCAGTTTTTCGTCCGATTCGAAAATCTTTGACTCACAGCAGAACGGCCATAAGGTGCCCGAGGCAGCAATAGACCCATGGAGACAAGTCGGCAGGATGACGATGTACTGAATCGGGACGCAATTTGAGTGTTCCATCGTCATTAGGTGGCCCTGAACGTACAATTCACTATCAGTTTTTCGTCCCATTCGATAAACTAGACTCACAGCAGAACGGCCATACGGTGCTCGAGGCAGCAATAGAGCCATTGAGTCAAGTCGGCTGAAGGACGATGTATTGAATCGGGACGCAATTTGTGTGGTCCATCCTCATTAGTTGGCCCTGAATGTTACAATTCACTATCAGTTTTTCGTCCGATTCGAAAATCTTTGACTCACAGCAGAACGGCCATAAGGTGCCCGAGGCAGCAATAGACCCATGGAGACAAGCCTGCTGGAGGACGATGTATTGAATCGGGACGCAATTTGAGTGATCCATCGTCATTGGTTGGCCCTGAACGTTACAATTCACTGTCTGTTTTTTGTCCGATTCGAAAATCTTTGACTCACAGCAGAACGGCCATAGGGTGCCCGAGGCAGCAATAGACCCATGGAGACAAGTCTGCTGGAGGACGATGTATTGAATCGGGACGCAATTTGAGTGTTCCATCGTCATTAGGTGTCCCTGAACGTTACAATTCACTATCAGTTTTTCGTCCGATTCAAAAATCTTTGACTCACAGCAGAACGGCCATAAGGTGCCCGAGGCAGCAATAGACCCATGGAGACAAGTCTGCTGGAGGACGATGTATTGAATCGGGACGCAATTTGAGTGATCCATCGTCATTAGGTGGCCCTGAACGTTACAATTCACTATCAGTTTTTCGTCGCATTCGATAATCTAGACTCACAGCAGAACGGCCATAAGGTGCCCGAGGCAGCAATAGACCCATGGAGTCAAGTCGGCTGGAGAACGATGTATTGAATCGGGACGCAATTTGAGTGATCCATCGTCATTAGGTGGCCCTGAATGTTACAATTCACTATCAGTTTTTCGTCCGATTCGAAAATCTTTGAGTCACAAGCGAACGGCCATAAGGTGGCCGAGGCAGCAATAGACCCATGGAGACAAGTCTGCAGGATGACGATGTATTGAATTGGGACGGAATTTGAGTGTTCCATCGTCATTAGGAGGCCCTGAACGTTACAATTCACTATCAGTTTTTCGTCCGATTCTAAAATCTATGACTCACAGCAGAACGCCCATAAGGTGCCCGAGGCAGCAATAGACCCATGGAGACATGTCGGCTGGAGGACGATGTATTGAATCGGGACGCAATTTGAGTGATCCATCGTCATTAGGTGGCCCAGAAAGTTACAATTCACTATCAGTTTTTCGACCGATTCGAAAATCGTTGACTCACAGCAGAACGGCCATAAGGTGCCCGAGGCAGCAATAGACCCATGGAGACAAGTCTGCTGGAGGACGATGTATTGAATCGGGACGCAATTTGAGTGATCCATCGTCATTAGGTGGCCCTGAACGTTACAATTCACTATCAGTTTTTCGTCCCATTCCATAATCTAGACTCACAGCAGAACGGCCATAAGGTGCCCGAGGCAGCAATAGACCCCCATATGGAGTCAAGTCTGCAGGATGACGATGTATTGAATCGGGACGCAATTTGAGTGATCCATCGTCATTAGGTGGCCCAGAAAGTTACAATTCACCATCAGTTTTTCGTCCGATTCGAAAATCTTTGACTCACACCGGAACGTCCATAAGGTACCCGAGGCAGCAATAGACCCATGGAGACAAGTCGGCTGGAGGACGATGTATTGAATCGGGACGCAATTTGGGTGATCCATCGTCATTAGGTGGCCCTGAACGTACAATTCACTATCAGTTTTTCGTCCCATTCGATAATCTAGCCTCACAGCAGAACGGCCATAAGGTGCCCGAGGCAGCAATAGAGCCATAGAGTCAAGTCGGCTGAAGGACGATGTATTGAATCGGGACGCAATTTGTGTGGTCCATCCTCATTAGGTGGCCCTGAATGTTACAATTCACTATCAGTTCTTCGTCCGATTCGAAAATCTTTGACCTACAGCAGAACGGCCATAAGGTGCCCGATGCAGCAATAGACCCATGGAGACAAGTAGGCTGGAGGACGATGTATTGAATCGGGACGCAATTTGAGTGATCCATCGTCATTAGGTGGCCATGAATGTTACAGTTCACTATCAGTTTTTCGTCCGATTCGAAAATCTTTGACTCACAGCAGAACGGCCATAAGGTGCCCGAGGCAGCAATAGACCCATGGAGACAAGTCGGCTGGAGGACGATGTATTGAATCGGGACGCAATTTGAGTGATCCATCGTCATTAGGTGGCCCTGAACGTTACAATTCACTATCAGTTTTTCGTCGCATTCGATAATCTAGACTCACAGCAGAACGGCCATAAGGTGCTCGAGGCAGCAATAGAGCCATTGAGTCAAGTCGGCTGAAGGACGATGTATTGAATCGGGACGCAATTTGTGTGGTCCATCCTCATTAGGTGGCCCTGAATGTTACAATTCACTATCAGTTTTTCGTCCGATTCGAAAATCTTTGACCCACAGCAGAACGGCCATAAGGTGCCCGAGGCAGCAATAGACCCATGGAGACAAGTCTGCTGGAGGACGATGTATTGAATCGGGACGCAATTTGAGTGTTCCATCGTCATTAGGTGTCCCTGAACGTTACAATTCACTATCAGTTTTTCGTCCGATTCAAAAATCTTTGACTCACAGCAGAACGGCCATAAGGTGCCCGAGGCAGCAATAGACCCATGGAGACAAGTCTGCTGGAGGACGATGTATTGAATCGGGACGCAATTTGAGTGATCCATCGTCATTAGGTGGCCCTGAACGTTACAATTCACTATCAGTTTTTCGTCGCATTCGATAATCTAGACTCACAGCAGAACGGCCATAAGGTGCCCGAGGCAGCAATAGACCCATGGAGTCAAGTCGGCTGGAGAACGATGTATTGAATCGGGACGCAATTTGAGTGATCCATCGTCATTAGGTGGCCCTGAATGTTACAATTCACTATCAGTTTTTCGTCCGATTCGAAAATCTTTGAGTCACAAGCGAACGGCCATAAGGTGCCCGAGGCAGCAATAGACCCATGGAGACAAGTCTGCAGGATGACGATGTATTGAATCGGGACGCAATTTGAGTGTTCCATCGTCATTAGGAGGCCCTGAACGTTACAATTCACTATCAGTTTTTCGTCCGATTCTAAAATCTATGACTCACAGCAGAACGCCCATAAGGTGCCCGAGGCAGCAATAGACCCATGGAGACATGTCGGCTGGAGGACGATGTATTGAATCGGGACGCAATTTGAGTGATCCATCGTCATTAGGTGGCCCTGAAAGTTACAATTCACTATCAGTTTTTCGACCGATTCGAAAATCTTTGACTCACAGCAGAACGGCCATAAGGTGCCCGAGGCAGCAATAGACCCATGGAGACAAGTCTGCTGGACGACGATGTATTGAATCGGGACGCAATTTGAGTGATCCATCGTCATTAGGTGGCCCTGAACGTTACAATTCACTATCAGTTTTTCGTCCCATTCGATAATCTAGACTCACAGCAGAACGGCCATAAGGTGCCCGAGGCAGCAATAGACCCATGGAGACAAGTCTGCAGGATGACGATGTATTGAATCGGGACGCAATTTGAGTGTTCCATCGTCATTAGGAGGCACTGAACGTTACAATTCACTATCAGTTTTTCGTCCGATTCGAAAATCTTTGACTCACACCAGAACGGCCATAAGGTACCCGAGGCAGCAATAGACCCATGGAGACAAGTCGGCTGGAGGACGATGTATTGAATCGGGACGCAATTTGGGTGATCCATCGTCATTAGGTGGCCCTGAATGTTACAATTCACTATCAGTTCTTCGTCCGATTCGAAAATCTTTGACCTACAGCAGAACGGCCATAAGGTGCCCGATGCAGCAATAGACCCATGGAGACAAGTAGGCTGGAGGACGATGTATTGAATCGGGACGCAATTTGAGTGATCCATCGTCATTAGGTGGCCATGAATGTTACAGTTCACTATCAGTTTTTCGTCCGATTCGAAAATCTTTGACTCACAGCAGAACGGCCATAAGGTGCCCGAGGCAGCAATAGACCCATGGAGACAAGTCGGCAGGATGACGATGTACTGAATCGGGACGCAATTTGAGTGTTCCATCGTCATTAGGTGGCCCTGAACGTACAATTCACTATCAGTTTTTCGTCCCATTCGATAAACTAGACTCACAGCAGAACGGCCATAAGGTGCTCGAGGCAGCAATAGAGCCATTGAGTCAAGTCGGCTGAAGGACGATGTATTGAATCGGGACGCAATTTGTGTGGTCCATCCTCATTAGTTGGCCCTGAATGTTACAATTCACTATCAGTTTTTCGTCCGATTCGAAAATCTTTGACTCACAGCAGAACGGCCATAAGGTGCCCGAGGCAGCAATAGACCCATGGAGACAAGCCTGCTGGAGGACGATGTATTGAATCGGGACGCAATTTGAGTGATCCATCGTCATTGGTTGGCCCTGAACGTTACAATTCACTATCTGTTTTTTGTCCGATTCGAAAATCTTTGACTCACAGCAGAACGGCCATAGGGTGCCCGAGGCAGCAATAGACCCATGGAGACAAGTCTGCTGGAGGACGATGTATTGAATCGGGACGCAATTTGAGTGTTCCATCGTCATTAGGTGTCCCTGAACGTTACAATTCACTATCAGTTTTTCGTCCGATTCAAAAATCTTTGACTCACAGCAGAACGGCCATAAGGTGCCCGAGGCAGCAATAGACCCATGGAGACAAGTCTGCTGGAGGACGATGTATTGAATCGGGACGCAATTTGAGTGATCCATCGTCATTAGGTGGCCCTGAACGTTACAATTCACTATCAGTTTTTCGTCGCATTCGATAATCTAGACTCACAGCAGAACGGCCATAAGGTGCCCGAGGCAGCAATAGACCCATGGAGTCAAGTCGGCTGGAGAACGATGTATTGAATCGGGACGCAATTTGAGTGATCCATCGTCATTAGGTGGCCCTGAATGTTACAATTCACTATCAGTTTTTCGTCCGATTCGAAAATCTTTGAGTCACAAGCGAACGGCCATAAGGTGCCCGAGGCAGCAATAGACCCATGGAGACAAGTCTGCAGGATGACGATGTATTGAATTGGGACGGAATTTGAGTGTTCCATCGTCATTAGGAGGCCCTGAACGTTACAATTCACTATCAGTTTTTCGTCCGATTCTAAAATCTATGACTCACAGCAGAACGCCCATAAGGTGCCCGAGGCAGCAATAGACCCATGGAGACATGTCGGCTGGAGGACGATGTATTGAATCGGGACGCAATTTGAGTGATCCATCGTCATTAGGTGGCCCAGAAACTTACAATTCACTATCAGTTTTTCGACCGATTCGAAAATCGTTGACTCACAGCAGAACGGCCATAAGGTGCCCGAGGCAGCAATAGACCCATGGAGACAAGTCTGCTGGAGGACGATGTATTGAATCGGGACGCAATTTGAGTGATCCATCGTCATTAGGTGGCCCTGAACGTTACAATTCACTATCAGTTTTTCGTCCCATTCCATAATCTAGACTCACAGCAGAACGGCCATAAGGTGCCCGAGGCAGCAATAGACCCCCATATGGAGACAAGTCTGCAGGATGACGATGTATTGAATCGGGACGCAATTTGAGTGATCCATCGTCATTAGGTGGCCCAGAAAGTTACAATTCACCATCAGTTTTTCGTCCGATTCGAAAATCTTTGACTCACACCGGAACGTCCATAAGGTACCCGAGGCAGCAATAGACCCATGGAGACAAGTCGGCTGGAGGACGATGTATTGAATCGGGACGCAATTTGGGTGATCCATCGTCATTAGGTGGCCCTGAACGTACAATTCACTATCAGTTTTTCGTCCCATTCGATAATCTAGCCTCACAGCAGAACGGCCATAAGGTGCCCGAGGCAGCAATAGAGCCATAGAGTCAAGTCGGCTGAAGGACGATGTATTGAATCGGGACGCAATTTGTGTGGTCCATCCTCATTAGGTGGCCCTGAATGTTACAATTCACTATCAGTTTTTCGTCCGATTCGAAAATCTTTGACTCACAGCAGAACGGCTATAAGGTGCCCGATGCAGCAATAGACCCATGGAGACAAGTCGGCTGGAGGACGATGTATTGAATAGGGACGCAATTTGAGTGATCCATCGTCATTAGGTGGCCCTGAATGTTACAATTCACTATCAGTTTTTCGTCAGATTCGAAAATCTTTGACCCACAGCAGAACGGCCATAAGGTGCCCGAGGCAGCAATAGACCCATGGAGACAAGTCGGCTGGAGGACGATGTATTGAATCGGGACACAATTTGAGTGATCCATCGTCATTAGGTGGCCCTGAACGTTACAATTCACTATCAGTTTTTCGTCGCATTCGATAATCTAGACTCACAGCAGAACGGCCATATGGTGCCCGAGGCAGCAATAGACCCATGGAGTCTAGTCGGCTGGAGAACGATGTATTGTATCGGGACGCAATTTGAGTGATCCATCGTCATTAGGTGGCCCTGAATGTTACAATTCACTATCAGTTTTTCGTCCGATTCGAAAATCTTTGACTCACAGCAGAACGGCCATAAGGTGCCCGAGGCAGCAATAGACCCATGGAGACAAGTCGGCAGGATGACGATGTATTGAATCGGGACGCAATTTGAGTGTTCCATCGTCATTAGGTGGCCCTGAACGTACAATTCACTATCAGTTTTTCGTTCCATTCGATAATCTAGACTCACAGCAGAACGGCCATAAGGTGCTCGAGGCAGCAATAGAGCCATTGAGTCAAGTCGGCTGAAGGACGATGTATTGAATCGGGACGCAATTTGTGTGGTCCATCCTCATTAGGTGGCCCTGAATGTTACAATTCACTATCAGTTTTTCGTCCGATTCGAAAATCTTTGACCCACAGCAGAACGGCCATAAGGTGCCCGAGGCAGCAATAGACCCATGGAGACAAGTCTGCTGGAGGACGATGTATTGAATCGGAACGCAATTTGAGTGTTCCATCGTCATTAGGTGTCCCTGAACGTTACAATTCACTATCAGTTTTTCGTCCGATTCAAAAATCTTTGACTCACAGCAGAACGGCCATAAGGTGCCCGAGGCAGCAATAGACCCATGGAGACAAGTCTGCTGGAGGACGATGTATTGAATCGGGACGCAATTTGAGTGATCCATCGTCATTAGGTGGCCCTGAACGTTACAATTCACTATCAGTTTTTCGTCGCATTCGATAATCTAGACTCACAGCAGAACGGCCATAAGGTGCCCGAGGCAGCAATAGACCCATGGAGTCAAGTCGGCTGGAGAACGATGTATTGAATCGGGACGCAATTTGAGTGATCCATCGTCATTAGGTGGCCCTGAATGTTACAATTCACTATCAGTTTTTCGTCCGATTCGAAAATCTTTGAGTCACAAGCGAACGGCCATAAGGTGCCCGAGGCAGCAATAGACCCATGGAGACAAGTCTGCAGGATGACGATGTATTGAATCGGGACGCAATTTGAGTGTTCCATCGTCATTAGGAGGCCCTGAACGTTACAATTCACTATCAGTTTTTCGTCCGATTCTAAAATCTATGACTCACAGCAGAACGCCCATAAGGTGCCCGAGGCAGCAATTGACCCATGGAGACATGTCGGCTGGAGGACGATGTATTGAATCGGGACGCAATTTGAGTGATCGATCGTCATTAGGTGGCCCTGAAAGTTACAATTCACTATCAGTTTTTCGACCGATTCGAAAATCTTTGACTCACAGCAGAACGGCCATAAGGTGCCCGAGGCAGCAATAGACCCATGGAGACAAGTCTGCTGGACGACGATGTATTGAATCGGGACGCAATTTGAGTGATCCATCGTCATTAGGTGGCCCTGAACGTTACAATTCACTATCAGTTTTTCGTCCCATTCGATAATCTAGACTCACAGCAGAACGGCCATAAGGTGCCCGAGGCAGCAATAGACCCATGGAGACAAGTCTGCAGGATGACGATGTATTGAATCGGGACGCAATTTGAGTGTTCCATCGTCATTAGGAGGCACTGAACGTTACAATTCACTATCAGTTTTTCGTCCGATTCGAAAATCTTTGACTCACACCAGAACGGCCATAAGGTACCCGAGGCAGCAATAGACCCATGGAGACAAGTCGGCTGGAGGACGATGTATTGAATCGGGACGCAATTTGGGTGATCCATCGTCATTAGGTGGCCCTGAATGTTACAATTCACTATCAGTTCTTCGTCCGATTCGAAAATCTTTGACCTACAGCAGAACGGCCATAAGGTGCCCGATGCAGCAATAGACCCATGGAGACAAGTAGGCTGGAGGACGATGTATTGAATCGGGACGCAATTTGAGTGATCCATCGTCATTAGGTGGCCATGAATGTTACAGTTCACTATCAGTTTTTCGTCCGATTCGAAAATCTTTGACTCACAGCAGAACGGCCATAAGGTGCCCGAGGCAGCAATAGACCCATGGAGACAAGTCGGCTGGAGGACGATGTATTGAATCGGGACGCAATTTGAGTGATCCATCGTCATTAGGTGGCCCTGAACGTTACAATTCACTATCAGTTTTTCGTCGCATTCGATAATCTAGACTCACAGCAGGACGGCCATAAGGTGCTCGAGGCAGCAATAGAGCCATTGAGTCAAGTCGGCTGAAGGACGATGTATTGAATCGGGACGCAATTTGTGTGGTCCATCCTCATTAGGTGGCCCTGAATGTTACAATTCACTATCAGTTTTTCGTCCGATTCGAAAATCTTTGACCCACAGCAGAACGGCCATAAGGTGCCCGAGGCAGCAATAGACCCATGGAGACAAGTCTGCTGGAGGACGATGTATTGAATCGGGACGCAATTTGAGTGTTCCATCGTCATTAGGTGTCCCTGAACGTTACAATTCACTATCAGTTTTTCGTCCGATTCAAAAATCTTTGACTCACAGCAGAACGGCCATAAGGTGCCCGAGGCAGCAATAGACCCATGGAGACAAGTCTGCTGGAGGACGATGTATTGAATCGGGACGCAATTTGAGTGATCCATCGTCATTAGGTGGCCCTGAACGTTACAATTCACTATCAGTTTTTCGTCGCATTCGATAATCTAGACTCACAGCAGAACGGCCATAAGGTGCCCGAGGCAGCAATAGACCCATGGAGTCAAGTCGGCTGGAGAACGATGTATTGAATCGGGACGCAATTTGAGTGATCCATCGTCATTAGGTGGCCCTGAATGTTACAATTCACTATCAGTTTTTCGTCCGATTCGAAAATCTTTGAGTCACAAGCGAACGGCCATAAGGTGCCCGAGGCAGCAATAGACCCATGGAGACAAGTCTGCAGGATGACGATGTATTGAATCGGGACGCAATTTGAGTGTTCCATCGTCATTAGGAGGCCCTGAACGTTACAATTCACTATCAGTTTTTCGTTCGATTCTAAAATCTATGACTCACAGCAGAACGCCCATAAGGTGCCCGAGGCAGCAATAGACCCATGGAGACATGTCGGCTGGAGGACGATGTATTGAATCGGGACGCAATTTGAGTGATCCATCGTCATTAGGTGGCCCTGAAAGTTACAATTCACTATCAGTTTTTCGACCGATTCGAAAATCTTTGACTCACAGCAGAACGGCCATAAGGTGCCCGAGGCAGCAATAGACCCATGGAGACAAGTCTGCTGGACGACGATGTATTGAATCGGGACGCAATTTGAGTGATCCATCGTCATTAGGTGGCCCTGAACGTTACAATTCACTATCAGTTTTTCGTCCCATTCGATAATCTAGACTCACAGCAGAACGGCCATAAGGTGCCCGAGGCAGCAATAGACCCATGGAGACAAGTCTGCAGGATGACGATGTATTGAATCGGGACGCAATTTGAGTGTTCCATCGTCATTAGGAGGCACTGAACGTTACAATTCACTATCAGTTTTTCGTCCGATTCGAAAATCTTTGACTCACACCAGAACGGCCATAAGGTACCCGAGGCAGCAATAGACCCATGGAGACAAGTCGGCTGGAGGACGATGTATTGAATCGGGACGCAATTTGGGTGATCCATCGTCATTAGGTGGCCCTGAATGTTACAATTCACTATCAGTTCTTCGTCCGATTCGAAAATCTTTGACCTACAGCAGAACGGCCATAAGGTGCCCGATGCAGCAATAGACCCATGGAGACAAGTAGGCTGGAGGACGATGTATTGAATCGGGACGCAATTTGAGTGATCCATCGTCATTAGGTGGCCATGAATGTTACAGTTCACTATCAGTTTTTCGTCCGATTCGAAAATCTTTGACTCACAGCAGAACGGCCATAAGGTGCCCGAGGCAGCAATAGACCCATGGAGACAAGTCGGCAGGATGACGATGTACTGAATCGGGACGCAATTTGAGTGTTCCATCGTCATTAGGTGGCCCTGAACGTACAATTCACTATCAGTTTTTCGTCCCATTCGATAAACTAGACTCACAGCAGAACGGCCATAAGGTGCTCGAGGCAGCAATAGAGCCATTGAGTCAAGTCGGCTGAAGGACGATGTATTGAATCGGGACGCAATTTGTGTGGTCCATCCTCATTAGTTGGCCCTGAATGTTACAATTCACTATCAGTTTTTCGTCCGATTCGAAAATCTTTGACTCACAGCAGAACGGCCATAAGGTGCCCGAGGCAGCAATAGACCCATGGAGACAAGCCTGCTGGAGGACGATGTATTGAATCGGGACGCAATTTGAGTGATCCATCGTCATTGGTTGGCCCTGAACGTTACAATTCACTATCTGTTTTTTGTCCGATTCGAAAATCTTTGACTCACAGCAGAACGGCCATAGGGTGCCCGAGGCAGCAATAGACCCATGGAGACAAGTCTGCTGGAGGACGATGTATTGAATCGGGACGCAATTTGAGTGTTCCATCGTCATTAGGTGTCCCTGAACGTTACAATTCACTATCAGTTTTTCGTCCGATTCAAAAATCTTTGACTCACAGCAGAACGGCCATAAGGTGCCCGAGGCAGCAATAGACCCATGGAGACAAGTCTGCTGGAGGACGATGTATTGAATCGGGACGCAATTTGAGTGATCCATCGTCATTAGGTGGCCCTGAACGTTACAATTCACTATCAGTTTTTCGTCGCATTCGATAATCTAGACTCACAGCAGAACGGCCATAAGGTGCCCGAGGCAGCAATAGACCCATGGAGTCAAGTCGGCTGGAGAACGATGTATTGAATCGGGACGCAATTTGAGTGATCCATCGTCATTAGGTGGCCCTGAATGTTACAATTCACTATCAGTTTTTCGTCCGATTCGAAAATCTTTGAGTCACAAGCGAACGGCCATAAGGTGCCCGAGGCAGCAATAGACCCATGGAGACAAGTCTGCAGGATGACGATGTATTGAATTGGGACGGAATTTGAGTGATCCATCGTCATTAGGTGGCCCAGAAAGTTACAATTCACTATCAGTTTTTCGTCCGATTCGAAAATCTTTGACTCACACCGGAACGTCCATAAGGTACCCGAGGCAGCAATAGACCCATGGAGACAAGTCGGCTGGAGGACGATGTATTGAATCGGGACGCAATTTGAGTGATCCATCGTCATTAGGTGGCCCAGAAAGTTACAATTCACTATCAGTTTTTCGACCGATTCGAAAATCGTTGACTCACAGCAGAACGGCCATAAGGTGCCCGAGGCAGCAATAGACCCATGGAGACAAGTCTGCTGGAGGACGATGTATTGAATCGGGACGCAATTTGAGTGATCCATCGTCATTAGGTGGCCCTGAACGTTACAATTCACTATCAGTTTTTCGTCCCATTCCATAATCTAGACTCACAGCAGAACGGCCATAAGGTGCCCGAGGCAGCAATAGACCCCCATATGGAGACAAGTCTGCAGGATGACGATGTATTGAATCGGGACGCAATTTGAGTGATCCATCGTCATTAGGTGGCCCAGAAAGTTACAATTCACTATCAGTTTTTCGTCCGATTCGAAAATCTTTGACTCACACCGGAACGTCCATAAGGTACCCGAGGCAGCAATAGACCCATGGAGACAAGTCGGCTGGAGGACGATGTATTGAATCGGGACGCAATTTGGGTGATCCATCGTCATTAGGTGGCCCTGAACGTACAATTCACTATCAGTTTTTCGTCCCATTCGATAATCTAGCCTCACAGCAGAACGGCCATAAGGTGCCCGAGGCAGCAATAGAGCCATTGAGTCAAGTCGGCTGAAGGACGATGTATTGAATCGGGACGCAATTTGTGTGGTCCATCCTCATTAGGTGGCCCTGAATGTTACAATTCACTATCAGTTTTTCGTCCGATTCGAAAATCTTTGACTCACAGCAGAACGGCTATATGGTGCCCGATGCAGCAATAGACCCATGGAGACAAGTCGGCTGGAGGACGATGTATTGAATAGGGACGCAATTTGAGTGATCCATCGTCATTAGGTGGCCCTGAATGATACAATTCACTATCAGTTTTTCGTCAGATTCGAAAATCTTTGACCCACAGCAGAACGGCCATAAGGTGCCCGAGGCAGCAATAGACCCATGGAGACAAGTCGGCTGGAGGACGATGTATTGAATCGGGACGCAATTTGAGTGATCCATCGTCATTAGGTGGCCCTGAACGTTACAATTCACTATCAGTTTTTCGTCGCATTCGATAATCTAGACTCACAGCAGAACGGCCATATGGTGCCCGAGGCAGCAATAGACCCATGGAGTCTAGTCGGCTGGAGAACGATGTATTGTATCGGGACGCAATTTGAGTGATCCATCGTCATTAGGTGGCCCTGAATGTTACAATTCACTATCAGTTTTTCGTCCGATTCGAAAATCTTTGACTCACAGCAGAACGGCCATAAGGTGCCCGAGGCAGCAATAGACCCATGGAGACAAGTCGGCAGGATGACGATGTATTGAATCGGGACGCAATTTGAGTGTTCCATCGTCATTAGGTGGCCCTGAACGTACAATTCACTATCAGTTTTTCGTTCCATTCGATAATCTAGACTCACAGCAGAACGGCCATAAGGTGCTCGAGGCAGCAATAGAGCCATTGAGTCAAGTCGGCTGAAGGACGATGTATTGAATCGGGACGCAATTTGTGTGGTCCATCCTCATTAGGTGGCCCTGAATGTTACAATTCACTATCAGTTTTTCGTCCGATTCGAAAATCTTTGACCCACAGCAGAACGGCCATAAGGTGCCCGAGGCAGCAATAGACCCATGGAGACAAGTCTGCTGGAGGACGATGTATTGAATCGGGACGCAATTTGAGTGTTCCATCGTCATTAGGTGTCCCTGAACGTTACAATTCACTATCAGTTTTTCGTCCGATTCAAAAATCTTTGACTCACAGCAGAACGGCCATAAGGTGCCCGAGGCAGCAATAGACCCATGGAGACAAGTCTGCTGGAGGACGATGTATTGAATCGGGACGCAATTTGAGTGATCCATCGTCATTAGGTGGCCCTGAACGTTACAATTCACTATCAGTTTTTCGTCGCATTCGATAATCTAGACTCACAGCAGAACGGCCATAAGGTGCCCGAGGCAGCAATAGACCCATGGAGTCAAGTCGGCTGGAGAACGATGTATTGAATCGGGACGCAATTTGAGTGATCCATCGTCATTAGGTGGCCCTGAATGTTACAATTCACTATCAGTTTTTCGTCCGATTCGAAAATCTTTGAGTCACAAGCGAACGGCCATAAGGTGCCCGAGGCAGCAATAGACCCATGGAGACAAGTCTGCAGGATGACGATGTATTGAATCGGGACGCAATTTGAGTGTTCCATCGTCATTAGGAGGCCCTGAACGTTACAATTCACTATCAGTTTTTCGTCCGATTCTAAAATCTATGACTCACAGCAGAACGCCCATAAGGTGCCCGAGGCAGCAATAGACCCATGGAGACATGTCGGCTGGAGGACGATGTATTGAATCGGGACGCAATTTGAGTGATCCATCGTCATTAGGTGGCCCTGAAAGTTACAATTCACTATCAGTTTTTCGACCGATTCGAAAATCTTTGACTCACAGCAGAACGGCCATAAGGTGCCCGAGGCAGCAATAGACCCATGGAGATAAGTCTGCAGGATGACGATGTATTGAATCGGGACGCAATTTGAGTGTTCCATCGTCATTAGGAGGCCCTGAACGTTACAATTCACTATCAGTTTTTCGTCCGATTCTAAAATCTATGACTCACAGCAGAACGCCCATAAGGTGCCCGAGGCAGCAATAGACCCATGGAGACAAGTCTGCTGGACGACGATGTATTGAATCGGGACGCAATTTGAGTGTTCCATCGTCATTAGGAGGCACTGAACGTTACAATTCACTATCAGTTTTTCGTCCGATTCGAAAATCTTTGACTCACACCAGAACGGCCATAAGGTACCCGAGGCAGCAATAGACCCATGGAGACAAGTCGGCTGGAGGACGATGTATTGAATCGGGGCGCAATTTGGGTGATCCATCGTCATTAGGTGGCCCTGAATGTTACAATTCACTATCAGTTCTTCGTCCGATTCGAAAATCTTTGACCTACAGCAGAACGGCCATAAGGTGCCCGATGCAGCAATAGACCCATGGAGACAAGTAGGCTGGAGGACGATGTATTGAATCGGGACGCAATTTGAGTGATCCATCGTCATTAGGTGGCCATGAATGTTACAGTTCACTATCTGTTTTTCGTCCGATTCGAAAATCTTTGACTCACAGCAGAACGGCCATAGGGTGCCCGAGGCAGCAATAGACCCATGGAGACAAGTCTGCTGGAGGACGATGTATTGAATCGGGACGCAATTTGAGTGTTCCATCGTCATTAGGTGTCCCTGAACGTTACAATTCACTATCAGTTTTTCGTCCGATTCAAAAATCTTTGACTCACAGCAGAACGGCCATAAGGTGCCCGAGGCAGCAATAGACCCATGGAGACAAGTCGGCTGGAGGACGATGTATTGAATCGGGACGCAATTTGAGTGATCCATCGTCATTAGGTGGCCCTGAAAGTATCAATTCACTATCAGTTTTTCGACCGATTCGAAAATCTTTGACTCACAGCAGAACGGCCATAAGGTGCCCGAGGCAGCAATAGACCCATGGAGACAAGTCTGCTGGAGGACGATGTATTGAATCGGGACGCAATTTGAGTGATCCATCGTCATTAGGTGGCCCTGAACGTTACAATTCACTATCAGTTTTTCGTCCGATTCGAAAATCTTTGACTCACACCAGAACGGCCATTAGGTACCCGAGGCAGCAATAGACCCATGGAGACAAGTCGGCTGGAGAACGATGTATTGAATCGGGACGCAATTTGAGTGATCCATCGTCATTAGGTGGCCCTGAATGTTACAATTCACTATCAGTTTTTCGTCCGATTCGAAAATCTTTGAGTCACAGCAGAACGGCCATAAGGTGCCCGAGGCAGCAATAGACCCATGGAGACAAGTCTGCTGGTGGACGATGTATTGAATCGGGACGCAATTTGAGTGTTCCATCGTCATTAGGAGGCCCTGAACGTTACAATTCACTATCAGTTCTTCGTCCGATTCGAAAATCTATGACTCACAGCAGAACGCCCATAAGGTGCCCGAGGCAGCAATAGACCCATGGAGACATGTCGGCTGGAGGACGATGTATTGAATCGGGACGCAATTTGAGTGATCCATCGTCATTAGGTGGCCCTGAAAGTTACAATTCACTATCAGTTTTTCGACCGATTCGAAAATCTTTGACTCACAGCAGAACGGCCATAAGGTGCCCGAGGCAGCAATAGACCCATGGAGACAAGTCTGCTGGAGGACGATGTATTGAATCGGGACGCAATTTGAGTGATCCATCGTCATTAGGTGGCCCTGAACGTTACAATTCACTATCAGTTTTTCGTCCCATTCGATTATCTAGACTCACAGCAGAACGTCCATAAGGTGCCCGAGGCAGCAATAGACCCATGGAGACAAGTCTGCAAGATGACGATGTATTGAATCGGGACGCAATTTGAGTGTTCCATCGTCATTAGGAGGCCCTGAACGTTACAATTCACTATCAGTTTTTCGTCCGATTCGAAAATCTATGACTCACAGCAGAACGGCCATAAGGTGCCCGAGGCAGCAATAGACACATGGAGACAAGCCTGCTGGAGGACGATGTATTGAATCGGGACGCAATTTGAGTGATCCATCGTCATTAGGTGGCCCTGAACGTTACAATTCACTATCAGTTTTTCGTCCGATTCGAAAATCTTTGACTCACACCAGAACGGCCATAAGGTACCCGAGGCAGCAATAGACCCATGGAGACAAGTCGGCTGGAGGACGATGTATTGAATCGGGACGCAATTTGGGTGATCCATCGTCATTAGGTGACCCTGAATGTTACAATTCACTATCAGTTCTTCGTCCGATTCGAAAATCTTTGGCTCACCGCAGAACGGCCATAGGGTGCCCGAGGCAGAAATAGACCCATGGAGACAAGTCTGCTGGAGGACGATGTATTGAATCGGGACGCAATTTGAGTGTTCCATCGTCATTAGGTGTCCCTGAACGTTACAATTCACTATCAGTTTTTCGTCCGATTCAAAAATCTTTGACTCACAGCAGAACGGCCATAAGGTGCCCGAGGCAGCAATAGACCCATGGAGAAAAGTCTGCTGGAGGACGATGTATTGAATCGGGATGCAATTTGAGTGATCCATCGTCATTAGGTGTCCCTGAACGTTACAATTCACTATCAGTTTTTCGTAGCATTCGATAATCTAGACTTACAGCAGAACGGCCATAAGGTGCCCGAGGCAGCAATAGACCCATGGAGACAAGTCGGCTGGAGGACGATGTATTGAATCGGGACGCAATTTGAGTGATCCATCGTCATTAGGTGGCCATGAATGTTACAATTCACTATCAGTTTTTCGTCCGATTCGAAAATCTTTGACTCACAGCAGAACGGCCATAAGGTGCCCGAGGCAGCAATAGACCCATGGAGACAAGTCTGCTGGAGGACGATGTATTGAATCGGGACCCAATTTGAGTGTTCCATCGTCATTAGGAGGCCCTGAACGTTACAATTCACTATCAGTTCTTCGTCCGATTCGAAAATCTTTGACCTACAGCAGAACGGCCATAAGGTGCCCGATGCAGCAATAGACCCATGGAGACAAGTAGGCTGGAGGACGATGTATTGAATCGGGACGCAATTTGAGAGATCCAGCGTCATTAGGTGGCCATGAGTGTTACAGTTCACTATCTGTTTTTCGTCCGATTCGAAAATCTTTGACTCACAGCAGAACGGCCATAGGGTGCCCGAGGCAGCAATAGACCCATGGAGACAAGTCTGCTGGAGGACGATGTATTGAATCGGGACGCAATTTGAGTGTTCCATCGTCATTAGGTGTCCCTGAACGTTACAATTCACTATCAGTTTTTCGTCCGATTCAAAAATTTTTGACTCACAGCAGAAAGGCCATAAGGTGCCCGAGGCTGCAATAGACCCATGGAGACAAGTCTGCTGGAGGACGATGTATTGAATCGGGACGCAATTTGAGTGATCCATCGTCATTAGGTGGCCCTGAACGTTACAATTCACTATCAGTTTTTCGTTGCATTCGATAATCTAGACTCACAGCAGAACGGCCATAAAGTGCCCGAGGCAGCAATAGACCCATGGAGTCAAGTCGGCTGGAGAACGATGTATTGAATCGGGACGCAATTTGAGTGATCCATCGTCATTAGGTGGCCCTGAAAGTTACAATTCACTATCAGTTTTTCGTCCGATTCGAAAATCTTTGAGTCACAAGTGAACGGCCATAAGGAGCCCGAGGCAGCAATAGACCCATGGAGACAAGTCTGCAGGATGACGATGTATTGAATCGGGACGCTATTTTAGTGTTCCATCGTCATTAGGAGGCCCTGAACGTTACAATTCACTATCAGTTCTTCGTCCGATTCGAGAATCTTTGACCCACAGCAGAACGGCCATAAGGTGCCTGAGGCAGCAATAGACCCATGGAGACAAGTCTGCTGGAGGACGATGTAATGAATCGGGACGCAATTTGAGTGATCCATCGTCATTAGGTGGCCCTGAAAGTTACAATTCACCATCAGTTTTTCATCCGATTCGAAAATCTTTGACTCACAGCAGAACGGCCAAAAGGTGCCCGATGCAGCAATAGACCCATGGAGACAAGTCGGCTGGAGGACAATGTATTGAATCGGGACGCAATTTGAGTGATCCATCGTCATTAGGTGGCCCTGAACGTTACAATTCACTATCAGTTTTTCGTCGCATTCGATAATCTAGACTCACAGCAGAACGGCCATAAGGTGCCCAAGGCAGAAATAGACCCATGGAGTCAAGTCGGCTGGAGAACGATGTATTGAATCGGGACGCAATATGAGTGATTCATCGTCATTAGGTAGCCCTGAATGTTACAATTCACTATCAGTTTTTTGTCCGATTCGAAAACCTTTTACTCACAGCAGAACGGCCATAAGGTGCCCGAGGCAGCAATAGACCCATGGAGACAAGTCTGCAGGATGACGATGTATTGAATCGGGACGCAATTTGAGTGTTCCATCGTCATTAGGAGGCCCTGAATGATAGAATTAACTATCAGTTTTTCGTCCCATTCGATAATCTAGACTCACGGGAGAACGACCATAAGGTGCCCGAGGCAGCAATAGACGCATGGAGACAAGTCGGCTGGAGGACGATGTATTGAATCGGGACATAATTTGGGTGATCCATCGTCATTAGGTGGCCCTGAACGTTACAATTCACTATCAGTTTTTCGTCCGATTCGAAAATCTTTGACTCACAGCAGAACGGCCATAATATGCCCGAGGCAGCAATAGACGCATGGAGGCTAGTCTGCTGGAGCACGAGGTATTGAATCGGGACGCAATTTGAGTGTTCCATCGGCATTAGGAGGCCCTGAACGTTACAATTCACTATCAGTTTTTAGTCCGATTCGAAAATCTATGACTCACAGCAGAACGCCCATAAGGTGCCCGAGGCAGCAATAGACCCATGGAGACAAGTCGGCTGGAGGACGATGTATTGAATCGGGACGCAATTTGAGTGATCCATCGTCATTAGGTGGCCCCGACAGTTACAATTCACTATCAGTTTTTCCACCGATCCGAAAATCTTTGACTCACAGCAGAACGACCATAAGGTGCCCGAGGCAGCAATAGACCCATGGAGACAAGTCTGCTGGAGGACGATGTATTGAATCGGGACGCAATTTGAGTGATCCATCGTCATTAGGTGGCCCTGAACGTTACAATTCACTATCAGTTTTTCGTCGCATTCGATAATCTAGACTCACAGCAGAACGGCCATGAGGTGCCCGAGGCAGCAATAGACCCATGCAGTCAAGTCGGCTGGAGGACGATGTATTGAATCGGGACGCAATTTGAGTGATCCATCGTCATTAGGTAGCCCTGAATGTTACAATTCACTATCAGTTTTTCGTCCGATTCGAAAATCTTTGACTCACAGCTGAACGGCCATAAGGTGACCGAGGCAGCAATAGACCCATGGAGACAAGTCTGCAGAATGACGATGTATTGAATCGCGACGCAATTTTAGTGTTCCATCGTCATTAGGAGGCCCTGAATGTTAGAATTAACTATCAGTTTTTCGACCCATTCGATAATCAGACTCACGGGAGAACGACCATAAGGTGCCCGAGGCAGCAATAGACCCATGGAGACAAGTCGGTTGGAGGACGATGTATTGAATCGGGACGCAATTTGAGTGATCCATCGTATTTACGTGGCCCTGAACGTTACAATTCACTATCAGTTTTTCGTCCCATTCGATAATCTTGACTCACAGCAGAACGGCCACAAGGTGCCCGAGGCAGCAATAGACCCATGGAGTCAAGTCGGCTGGAGGACGATGTATTGAATCGGGACGCAATTTGTGTGGTCCATCCTCATTAGGTGGCCCTGAATGTTACAATTCACTATCAGTTTTTCGTCCGATTCGAAAATCTTTGACTCACAGCAGAACGGCCATAAGGTGCCCGAGGCAGCAATAGACCCATGGAGACATGCCTGCTGGAGGACGATGTATTGAATCGGGACGCAATTTGACTGATCCATCGTCATTATGTGGCCCTGAACGTTACAATTCACTATCAGTTTTTCGTCCGATTCGAAAATCTTTGACTCACAGCCGAACGGCCATAAGGTGCCCGAGGCAGCAATAGACCCATGGAGACAAGTCGGCTGGAGGACGATGTATTGAATCGGGACGCAATTTGAGTGATTCATCGTCATTAGGTGGCCCTGAACGTTACAATTCACTATCAGTTCTTCGTCCGATTCGAAATTCTTTGACCCACAGCAGAACGGCCATAAGGTGCCCGAGGCAGCAATAGACCCATGGAGACAAGTCGGCTGGAGGACGATGTATTGAATCGGGACGCAATTTGAGTGATCCATCGTCATTAGGTGGCCCTGAAAGTTACAATTCACTATCAGTTTTTCGTCCGATTCGAAAATCTTTGACTCACAGCTGAACGGCCATAAGGTGCCCGAGGCATCAATAGACCCATGGATACATGCCTGCTGGAGGACGATGTATTGAATCGGGACGCAATTTGAGTGATCCATCGTCATTAGGTGGCCCTGAACGTTACAATTCACTATCAGTTTCTCGTCCGATTCGAAAATCTTTGACTCACAGCAGAACAGCCATAAGGTGCCCGAGGCAGCAATAGACCCATGGAGACAAGTCGGCTGGAGATCGATGTATTGAATCGGGACGCAATTTGAGTGATCCATCGTCATTAGGTGGCCCCGACAGTTACAATTCACTATCAGTTTTTCGACCGATTCGAAAATCTTTGACTCACAGCAGAACGGCCATAAGGTGCCCGAGGCAGCAATAGACCCATGGAGACAAGTCTGCTGGAGGACGATGTATTGAATCGGGACGCAATTTGAGTGATCCAACGTCATTAGGTGGCCCTGAACGTTACAATTCACTATCAGTTTTTCGTCGCATTCGATAATCTAGACTCACTGCAGAACGGCCATGAGGTGCCCGAGGCAGCAATAGACCCATGCAGTCAAGTCGGCTGGAGGACGATGTATTGAATCGGGACGCAATTTGAGTGATCCATCGTCATTAGGTGGCCCTGAATGTTACAATTCACTATCAGTTTTTCGTCCGATTCGAAAATCTTTGACTCACAGCTGAACGGCCATAAGGTGACCGAGGCAGCAATAGACCCATGGAGACAAGTCTGCAGAATGACGATGTATTGAATCGCGACGCAATTTCAGTGTTCCATCGTCATTAGGAGGCCCTGAATGTTAGAATTAACTATCAGTTTTTCGTCCCATTCGATAATCAGACTCACGGGAGAACGACCATAAGGTGCCCGAGGCAGCAATAGACCCATGGAGACAAGTCGGCTGGAGGACGATGTATTGAATCGGGACGCAATTTGAGTGATCCATCGTCTTTACGTGGCCCTGAACGTTACAATTCACTATCAGTTTTTCGTCCGATTCGAAAATCTTTGACTCACAGCAGAACGGCCATAATGTGCCCGAGGCAGCAATAGACCCATGGAGACTAGTCGGCTGGAGGACGATGTATTGAATCGGGACGCAATTTGAGTGATCCATCGTCATTAGGTGGCCCTGAAAGTTACAATTCACTACCAGTTTTTCGACCGATTCGACAATCTTTGACTCACAGCAGAACGGCCATAAGGTGCCCGAGGCAGCAATAGACCCATGGTGACAAGTCTGCTGGAGGACGATGTATTGAATCGGGACGCAATTTGAGTGATCCATCGTCATTAGGTGGCCCTGAACGTTACAATTCACTATCAGTTTTTCGTCCCATTCGTTAATCTTGACTCACAGCAGAACGGCCACAAGGTGCCCGAGGCAGCAATAGACCCATGGAGTCAAGTCGGCTGGAGGACGATGTATTGAATCGGGACGCAATTTGTGTGGTCCATCCTCATTAGGTGGCCCTGAATGTCACAATTCACTATCAGTTTTTCGTCCGATTCGAAAATCTTGACTCACAGCAGAACGGCCATAAGGTGCCCGAGGCAGCAATAGACCCATGGAGACATGCCTGCTGGAGGACGATGTATTGAATCGGGACGCAATTTGACTGATCCATCGTCATTATGTGGCCCTGAACGTTACAATTCACTATCAGTTTTTCGTCCGATTCGAAAATCTTTGACTCACAGCCGAACGGCCATAAGGTGCCCGAGGCAGCAATAGACCTATGCAGACAAGTCGGCTGGAGGACGATGTATTGAATCGGGACGCAATTTGAGTGATTCATCGTCATTAGGTGGCCCTGAACGTTACAATTCACTATCAGTTCTTCGTCCGATTCGAAATTCTTTGACCCACAGCACAACGGCCATAAGGTGCCCGAGGCAGCAATAGACCCATGGAGACAAGTCGGCTGGAGGACGATGTATTGAATCGGGACGCAATTTGAGTGATCCATCGTCATTAGGTGGCCCTGAAAGTTACAATTCACTATCAGTTTTTCGTCCGATTCGAAAATCTTTGACTCACAGCAGAACTGCCTTAAGGTGCCCGAGGCATCAATAGACCCATGGATACATGCCTGCTGGAGGACGATGTATTGAATCGGGACGCAATTTGAGTGATCCATCGTCATTAGGTGGCCCTGAACGTTACAATTCACTATCAGTTTTTCGTCCGATTCGAAAATCTTTGACTCACAGCAGAACAGCCGTAAGGTGCCCGAGGCAGCAATAGACCCATGGAGACAAGTCTGCTGGAGGACGATGTATTGAATCGGGACGCAATTTGAGAGATTCATCGTCATTAGGTGGCCCTGAACGTTACAATTCACTATCAGTTCTTCGTCCGATACGAAAATCTTTGACCCACAGCAGAACGGCCATAAGATGCCCGAGGCAGCAATAGACCCATGGAGACAAGTCGGCTGGAGGACGATGTATTGAATCGGGACGCAATTTGAGTGATCCATCGTCATTAGGTGGCCCTGAAAGTTACAATTCGCTATCAGTTTTTCGTCCGATTCGAAAATCTTTGACTCACAGCAGAACGGCCATAAGGTGCCCGATGCAGCAATAGACCCATGGAGACAAGTCTGCTGGAGGACGATGTATTGAATCAGGACGCAATTTGAGTGTTCCATCGTCATTAGGTGTCCCTGAACGTTACAATTCACTATCAGTTTTTCGTCAATTTCAAAAATCTTTGACTCACAGCAGAACGGCCACAGGTGCCCGAGGCAGCAATAGACCCATGGAGTCAAGTCGGCTGGAGGACGATGTATTGAATCGGGACGCAATTTGTGTGGTCCATCCTCATTAGGTGGCCCTGAATGTTACAATTCACTATCAGTTTTTCGTCCGATTCGAAAATCTTGACTCACAGCAGAACGGCCATAAGGTGCCCGAGGCAGCAATAGACCCATGGAGACATGCCTGCTGGAGGACGATGTATTTAATCGGGACGCAATTTGACTGATCCATCGTCATTATGTGGCCCTGAACGTTACAATTCACTATCAGTTTTTCGTCCGATTCGAAAATGTTTGACTCACAGCCGAACGGCCATAAGGTGCCCGAGGCAGCAATAGACCCATGGAGACAAGTCGGCTGGAGGACGATGTATTGAATCGGGACGCAATTTGAGTGATCCATCGTCATTAGGTGGCCCTGAATGTTACAATTCACTATCAGTTTTTCGTCAGATTCGAAAATCTTTGAGTCACAGCAGAACGGCCAAAAGGTGCCCGAGGCAGCAATAGACCCATGGAGACAAGTCTGCTGGAGGACGATGTATTGAATCGGGACGCAATTTGAGTGATCCATCGTCATTAGGTGGCCCTGAAAGTTACAATTCGCTATCAGTTTTTCGTCCGATTCGAAAATCTTTGACTCACAGCAGAACTGCCTTAAGGTGCCCGAGGCATCAATAGACCCATGGATACATGCCTGCTGGAGGACGATGTATTGAATCGGGACGCAATTTGAGTGATCCATCGTCATTAGGTGGCCCTGAACGTTACAATTCACTATCAGTTTTTCGTCCGATTCGAAAATCTTTGACTCACAGCAGAACAGCCATAAGGTGCCCGAGGCAGCAATAGACCCATGGAGACAAGTCGGCTGGAGGACGATGTATTGAATCGGGACGCAATTTGAGTGATCCATCGTCATTAGGTGGCCCTGAATGTTACAATTCACTATCAGTTTTTCGTCAGATTCGAAAATCTTTGAGTCACAGCAGAACGGCCAAAAGGTGCCCGAGGCAGCAATAGACCCATGGAGACAAGTCTGCTGGAGGACGATGTATTGAATCGGGACGCAATTTGAGAGATTCATCGTCATTAGGTGGCCCTGAACGTTACAATTCACTATCAGTTCTTCGTCCGATTCGAAAATCTTTGACCCACAGCAGAACGGCCATAAGATGCCCGAGGCAGCAATAGACCCATGGAGACAAGTCGGCTGGAGGACGATGTATTGAATCGGGACGCAATTTGAGTGATCCATCGTCATTAGGTGGCCCTGAAAGTTACAATTCGCTATCAGTTTTTCGTCCGATTCGAAAATCTTTGACTCACAGCAGAACGGCCATAAGGTGCCCGATGCAGCAATAGACCCATGGAGACAAGTCTGCTGGAGGACGATGTATTGAATCAGGACGCAATTTGAGTGTTCCATCGTCATTAGGTGTCCCTGAACGTTACAATTCACTATCAGTTTTTCGTCAATTTCAAAAATCTTTGACTCACAGCAGAACGGCCATAAGGTGCTCGAGGCAGCAATAGACCCATGGAGACAAGTCTGCTGGAGGACGATGTATTGAATCGGGACGCAATTTGAGTGTTCCATCGTCATTAGGTGTCCCTGAACGTTACAATTCACTATCAGTTTTTCGTCCGATTCAAAAATCTATGACTCACAGCAGAACGGCCGTAAGGTGCCCGAGGCAGCAATAGACCCATGGAGACTAGTCGGCTGGAGGACGATGTATTGAATCGGGACGCAATTTGAGTGATCCATCGTCATTAGGTGGCCCTGAAAGTTACAATTCACTACCAGTTTTTCGACCGATTCGACAATCTTTGACTCACAGCAGAACGGCCATAAGGTGCCCGAGGCAGCAATAGACCCATGGAGACAAGTCTGCTGGAGGACGATGTATTGAATCGGGACGCAATTTGAGTGATCCATCGTCATTAGGTGGCCCTGAACGTTACAATTCACTATCAGTTTTTCGTCCCATTCGATAATCTTGACTCACAGCAGAACGGCCACAAGATGCCCGAGGCAGCAATAGACCCATGGAGTCAAGTCGGCTGGAGGACGATGTATTGAATCGGGACGCAATTTGTGTGGTCCATCCTCATTAGGTGGCCCTGAATGTTACAATTCACTATCAGTTTTTCGTCCGATTCGAAAATCTTGTCTCACAGCAGAACGGCCATAAGGTGCCCGAGGCAGCAATAGACCCATGGAGACATGCCTGCTGGAGGACGATGTATTGAATCGGGACGCAATTTGACTGATCCATCGTCATTATGTGGCCCTGAACGTTACAATTCACTATCAGTTTTTCGTCCGATTCGAAAATCTTTGACTCACAGCCGAACGGCCATAAGGTGCCCGAGGCAGCAATAGACCCATGGAGACAAGTCGGCTGGAGGACGATGTATTGAATCGGGACGCAATTTGAGTGATCTATCGTCATTAGGTGGCCCTGAATGTTACAATTCACTACCAGTTTTTCGTCAGATTCGAAAATCTTTGAGTCACAGCAGAACGGCCATAAGGTGCCCGAGGCAACAATAGACCCATGGAGACAAGTCTGCTGGAGGACGATGTGTTGAATCGGGACGCAATTTGAGTGATTCATCGTCATTAGGTGGCCCTGAACGTTACAATTCACTATCAGTTCTTCGTCCGATTCGAAATTCTTTGACCCACAGCAGAACTTCCATAAGGTGCCCGAGGCAGCAATAGACCCATGGAGACAAGTCGGCTGGAGGACGATGTATTGAATCGGGACGCAATTTGAGTGATCCATCGTCATTAGGTGGCCCTGAAAATTTCAATTCACTATCAGTTTTTCGTCCGATTCGAAAATCTTTGACTCACAGCAGAACGGCCTTAAGGTGCCCGAGGCATCAATAGACCCATGGATACATGCCTGCTGGAGGACGATGTATTGAATCGGGACGCAATTTGAGTGATCCATCGTCATTAGGTGGCCCTGAACGTTACAATTCACTATCAGTTTTTCGTCCGATTCGAAAATCTTTGACTCACAGCAGAACAGCCATAAGGTGCCCGAGGCAGCAATAGACCCATGGAGACAAGTCGGCTGGAGGACGATGTATTGAATCGGGACGCAATTTGAGTGATCCATCGTCATTAGGTGGCCCTGAATGTTACAATTCACTATCAGTTTTTCGTCAGATTCGAAAATCTTTGAGTCACAGCAGAACGGCCATAAGGTGCCCGAGGCAGCAATAGACCCATGGAGACAAGTCTGCTGGAGGACGATGTATTGAATCGGGACGCAATTTGAGAGATTCATCGTCATTAGGTGGCCCTGAACGTTACAATTCACTATCAGTTCATCGTCCGATTCGAAAATCTTTGACCCACAGCAGAACGGCCATAAGATGCCCGAGGCAGCAATAGACCCATGGAGACAAGTCGGCTGGAGGACGATGTATTGAATCGGGTCGCAATTTGAGTGATCCATCGTCATTAGGTGGCCCTGAAAGTTAGAATTCGCTATCAGTTTTTCGTCCGATTCGAAAATCTTTGACTCACAGCAGAACGGCCATAAGGTGCCCGATGCAGCAATAGACCCATGGAGACAAGTCTGCTGGAGGACGATGTATTGAATCAGGACGCAATTTGAGTGTTCCATCGTCATTAGGTGTCCCTGAACGTTACAATTCACTATCAGTTTTTCGTCAATTTCAAAAATCTTTGACTCACAGCAGAACGGCCATAAGGTGCCCGAGGCAGCAATAGACCCATGGAGACAAGTCTGCTGGAGGACGATGTATTGAATCGGGACGCAATTTGAGTGTTCCATCGTCATTAGGTGTCCCTGAACGTTACAATTCACTATCAGTTTTTCGTCCGATTCAAAAATCTTTGACTCACAGCAGAACGGCCATAAGGTGCCCGAGGCAGCAATAGACCCATGGAGACAAGTCGGCTGGAGGACGATGTATTGAATCGGGACGCAATTTGAGTGATCCATCGTCGTTAGGTGGCCCTGAACGTTACAATTCACTATCAGTTCTTCGTCCGATTCGAGAATCTTTGACCCACAGCAGAACGGCCATAAGGTGCCCGACGCAGCAATAGACCCATGGAGACAAGTCGGCTGGAGGACGATGTATTGAATCGGGACGCAATTTGAGTGATCCATCGTCATTAGGTGGCCCTGAACGTTACAATTCACTATCAGTTTTTCGTCGCATTCGATAATCTAGACAAACAGCAGAACGGCCATAAGGTGCCCGAGGCAGCAATAGACCCATGGAGTCAAGTCGGCTGGAGAACGATGTATTGAATCGGGACGCAATTTGAGTGATCCATCGTCATTAGGTGGCCCTGAACGTTACAATTCACTATCAGTTTTTCGTCCGATTCGAAAATCTTTGACTCACAGCAGAACAGCCATAAGGTGCCCGACGCAGCAATAGACCCATGGAGACAAGTCGGCTGGAGGACGATGTATTGAATCGGGACGCAATTTGAGTGATCCATCGTCATTAGGTGGCCCTGAATGTTACAATTCACTATCAGTTTTTCGTCCGATTCGAAAATCTTCGAGTCACAAGCGACCGGCCATAAGGTGCCCGAGGCAGCAATAGACCCATGGAGACAAGTCTGCTGGAGGACGATGTATTGAATCGGGACGCAATTTGAGTGTTCCATCGTCATTAGGTGTCCCTGAACGTTACAATTCACTATCAGTTTTTCGTCCGATTCAAAAATCTTTGACTCACAGCAGAACGGCCATAAGGTGCCCGAGGCAGCAATAGACCCATGGAGACTAGTCGGCTGGAGGACGATGTATTGAATCGGGACGCAATTTGAGTGATCCATCGTCATTAGGTGGCCCTGAAAGTTACAATTCACTACCAGTTTTTCGACCGATTCGACAATCTTTGACTCACAGCAGAACGGCCATAAGGTGCCCGAGGCAGCAATAGACCCATGGAGACAAGTCTGCTGGAGGACGATGTATTGAATCGGGACGCAATTTCAGTGATCCATCGTCATTAGGTGGCCCTGAACGTTACAATTCACTATCAGTTTTTCGTCCCATTCGATAATCTTGACTCACAGCAGAACGGCCACATGGTGCCCGAGGCAGCAATAGACCCATGGAGTCAAGTCGGCTGGAGGACGATGTATTGAATCGGGACGCAATTTGTATGGTCCATCCTCATTAGGTGGCCCTGAATGTTACAATTCACTATCAGTTTTTCGTCCGATTCGAAAATCTTGACTCACAGCAGAACGGCCATAAGGTGCCCGAGGCAACAATAGACCCATGGAGACAAGTCTGCTGGAGGACGATGTATTGAATCGGGACGCAATTTGAGTGATTCATCGTCATTAGGTGGCCCTGAACGTTACAATTCACTATCAGTTCTTCGTCCGATTCGAAATTCTTTGACCCACAGCAGAACGGCCATAAGGTGCCCGAGGCAGCAATAGACCCATGGAGACAAGTCGGCTGGAGGACGATGTATTGAATCGGGACGCAATTTGAGTGATCCATCGTCATTAGGTGGCCCTGAAAATTTCAATTCACTATCAGTTTTTCGTCCGATTCGAAAATCTTTGACTCACAGCAGAACGGCCTTAAGGTGCCCGAGGCATCAATAGACCCATGGATACATGCCTGCTGGAGGACGATGTATTGAATCGGGACGCAATTTGAGTGATCCATCGTCATTAGGTGGCCCTGAACGTTACAATTCACTATCAGTTTTTCGTCCGATTCGAAAATCTTTGACTCACAGCAGAACAGCCATAAGGTGCCCGAGGCAGCAATAGACCCATGGAGACAAGTCGGCTGGAGGACGATGTATTGAATCGGGACGCAATTTGAGTGATCCATCGTCATTAGGTGGCCCTGAATGTTACAATTCACTATCAGTTTTTCGTCAGATTCGAAAATCTTTGAGTCACAGCAGAACGGCCATAAGGTGCCCGAGGCAGCAATAGACCCATGGAGACAAGTCTGCTGGAGGACGATGTATTGAATCGGGACGCAATTTGAGAGATTCATCGTCATTAGGTGGCCCTGAACGTTACAATTCACTATCAGTTCATCGTCCGATTCGAAAATCTTTGACCCACAGCAGAACGGCCATAAGATGCCCGAGGCAGCAATAGACCCATGGAGACAAGTCGGCTGGAGGACGATGTATTGAATCGGGTCGCAATTTGAGTGATCCATCGTCATTAGGTGGCCCTGAAAGTTAGAATTCGCTATCAGTTTTTCGTCCGATTCGAAAATCTTTGACTCACAGCAGAACGGCCATAAGGTGCCCGATGCAGCAATAGACCCATGGAGACAAGTCTGCTGGAGGACGATGTATTGAATCAGGACGCAATTTGAGTGTTCCATCGTCATTAGGTGTCCCTGAACGTTACAATTCACTATCAGTTTTTCGTCAATTTCAAAAATCTTTGACTCACAGCAGAACGGCCATAAGGTGCCCGAGGCAGCAATAGACCCATGGAGACAAGTCTGCTGGAGGACGATGTATTGAATCGGGACGCAATTTGAGTGTTCCATCGTCATTAGGTGTCCCTGAACGTTACAATTCACTATCAGTTTTTCGTCCGATTCAAAAATCTTTGACTCACAGCAGAACCGCCATAAGGTGCCCGAGGCAGCAATAGACCCATGGAGACAAGTCGGCTGGAGGACGATGTATTGAATCGGGACGCAATTTGAGTGATCTATCGTCGTTAGGAGGCCCTGAACGTTACAATTCACTATCAGTTCTTCGTCGGATTCGAGAATCTTTGACCCACAGCAGAACGGCCATAAGGTGCCCGACGCAGAAATAGACCCATGGAGACAAGTCGGCTGGAGGACGATGTATTGAATCGGGACGCAATTTGAGTGATCCATCGTCATTAGGTGGCCCTGAACGTTACAATTCACTATCAGTTTTTCGTCGCATTCGATAATCTAGACAAACAGCAGAACGGCCATAAGGTGCCCGAGGCAGCAATAGACCCATGGAGTCAAGTCGGCTGGAGAACGATGTATTGAATCGGGACGCAATTTGAGTGATCCATCGTCATTAGGTGGCCCTGAACGTTACAATTCACTATCAGTTTTTCGTCCGATTCGAAAATCTTTGACTCACAGCAGAACAGCCACAAGGTGCCCGACGCAGCAATAGACCCATGGAGACAAGTCGGCTGGAGGACGATGTATTGAATCGGGACGCAATTTGAGTGATCCATCGTCATTAGGTGGCCCTGAAAGTTACAATTCGCTATCAGTTTTTCGTCCGATTCGAAAATCTTTGTCTCACAGCAGAACGGCCATAAGGTGCCCGAGGCAGCAATAGACCCATGGAGACATGCCTGCTGGAGGACGATGTATTGAATCAGGACGCAATTTGAGTGATCCATCGTCATTAGGTGGACCTGAACGTTACAATTCACTATCAGTTTTTCGTCGCATTCGATAATCTAGACTCACAGCGGAACGGCCATGAGGTGCCCGAGGCAGCAATAGACCCATGCACTCAATTCGGCTGGAGGACGATGTATTGAATCGGGACGCAATTTGAGTGTTCCATCGTCATTAGGTGTCCCTGAACGTTACAATTCACTATCAGTTTTTCGTCCGTTTCAAAAATCTTTGACTCACAGCAGAACGGCCATAAGGTGCCCGAGGCAGCAACAGACCCATGGAGACTAGTCGGCTGGAGGACGATGTGTTGAATCGGGACGCAATTTGAGTGATCCATCGTCATTAGGTGGCCCTGAAAGTTACAATTCACTACCAGTTTTTCGACCGATTCGACAATCTTTGACTCACAGCAGAACGGCCATAAGGTTGCCGAGGCAGCAATAGACCCATGGAGACAAGTCTGCTGGAGGACGATGTATTGAATCGGGACGCAATTTGAGTGATCCATCGTCATTAGGTGGCCCTGAACGTAACAATTCACTGTCAGTTTTTCGTCCCATTCGATAATCTTGACTCACAGCAGAACGGCCACAAGGTGCCCGAGGCAGCAATAGACCCATGGAGTCAAGTCGGCTGGAGGACGATGTATTGAATCGGGACGCAATTTGTGTGGTCCATCCTCATTAGGTGGCCCTGAATGTTACAATTCACTATCAGTTTTTCGTCCGATTCGAAAATCTTGACTCACAGCAGAACGGCGATAAGGTGCCCGAGGCAGCAATAGACCCATGGAGACATGCCTGCTGGAGGACGATGTATTGAATCGGGACGCAATTTGACTGATCCATCGTCATTATGTGGCCTTGAACGTTACAATTCACTATCAGTTTTTCGTCCGATTCGAAAATCTTTGACTCACAGCCGAACGGCCATAAGGTGCCCGAGGCAGCAATAGACCCATGGAGACAAGTCGGCTGGAGGACGATGTATTGAATCGGGACGCAATTTGAGTGATCTATCGTCATTAGGTGGCCCTGAATGTTACAATTCACTATCAGTTTTTCGTCAGATTCGAAAATCTTTGAGTCACAGCAGAACAGCCATAATGTGCCCGAGGCAGCAATAGACCCATGGAGACAAGTCTGCTGGAGGACGATGTATTGAATCGGGACGCAATTTGAGTGATTCATCGTCATTAGGTGGCCCTGAACGTTACAATTCAGTATCAGTTCTTCGTCCGATTCGAAATTCTTTGACCCACAGCAGAACGGCCATAAGGTGCCCGAGGCAGCAATAGACCCATGGAGACAAGTCGGCTGGAGGACGATGTATTGAATCGGGACGCAATTTGAGTGATCCATCGTCATTAGATGGCCCTGAATGTTACAATTCACTATCAGTTTTTCGTCAGATTCGAAAATCTTTGAGTCACAGCAGAACGGCCAAAATGTGCCCGAGGCAGCAATAGACCCATGGAGACAAGTCTGCTGGAGGACGATGTATTGAATCGGGACGCAATTTGAGAGATTCATCGTCATTAGGTGGCCCTGAACGTTACAATTCACTATCAGTTCTTCGTCCGATTCGAAAACTTTGACCCACAGCAGAACGGCCATAAGATGCCCGAGGCAGCAATAGACCCATGGAGACAAGTCGGCTGGAGGACGATGTATTGAATCGGGACGCAATTTGAGTGATCCATCGTCATTAGGTGGCCCTGAAAGTTACAATTCGCTATCAGTTTTTCGTCCGATTCGAAAATCTTTGACTCACAGCAGAACGGCCATAAGGTGCCCGATGCAGCAATAGACCCATGGAGACAAGTCTGCTGGAGGGCGATGTATTGAATCAGGACGCAATTTGAGTGTTCCATCGTCATTAGGTGTCCCTGAACGTTACAATTCACTATCGGTTTTTCGTCAATTTCAAAAATCTTTGACTCACAGCTGAACGGCCATAAGGTGCCCGAGGCAGCAATAGACCCATGGAGACAAGTCTGCTGGAGGACGATGTATTGAATCGGGACGCAATTTGAGTGATCCATCGTCATTAGGTGGCCCTGAACGTTACAATTCACTATCAGTTTTTCGTCCCATTCGATAATCTTGACTCACAGCAGAACGGCCACAAGGTGCCCGAGGCAGCAATAGACCCATGGACTCAAGTCGGCTGGAGGACGATGTATTGAATCGGGACGCAATTTGAGTGATCCATCGTCATTAGGTGGCCCTGAACGTTACAATTCACTATCAGTTTTTCGTCCGATTCGAAAATCTTGACTCACAGCAGAACGGCCATAAGGTGCCCGAGGCAGCAATAGACCCATGGAGACATGCCTGCTGGAGGACGAAGTATTGAATCGGGACGCAATTTGACTGATCCATCGTCATTATGTGGCCCTGAAAGTTACAATTCACTATCAGTTTTTCGTCCGATTCGAAAATCTTTGACTCACAGCCGAACGGCCATAAGGTGCCCGAGGCAGCAATAGACCCATGGAGACAAGTCGGCTGGAGGACGATGTATTGAATCGGGACGCAATTTGAGTGATCTATCGTCATTAGGTGGCCCTGAATGTTACAATTCACTATAAGTTTTTCGTCAGATTCGAAAATCTTTGAGTCACAGCAGAACGGCCATAATGTGCCCGAGGCAGCAATAGACCCATGGAGACAAGTCTGCTGGAGGACGATGTATTGAATCGGGACGCAATTTGAGTGATTCATCGTCATTAGGTGGCCCTGAACGTTACAATTCAGTATCAGTTCTTCGTCCGATTCGAAATTCTTTGACCCACAGCAGAACGGCCATAAGGTGCCCGAGGCAGCAATAGACCCATGGAGACAAGTCGGCTGGAGGACGATGTATTGAATCGGGACGCAATTTGAGTGATCCATCGTCATTAGGTGGCCCTGAAAGTTACAATTCACTATCAGTTTTTCGTCCGATTCGAAAATCTTTAACTCACAGCAGAACGGCCTTAAGGTGCCCGAGGCATCAATAGACCCATGGATACATGCCTGCTGGAGGACGATGTATTGAATCGGGACGCAATTTGAGTGATCCATCGTCATTAGGTGGCCCTGAACGTTACAATTCACTATCAGTTTTTCGTCCGATTCGAAAATCTTTGACTCACAGCAGAACAGCCATAAGGTGCCCGAGGCAGCAATAGACCCATGGAGACAAGTCGGCTGGAGGACGATGTATTGAATCGGGACGCAATTTGAGTGATCCATCGTCATTAGGTGGCCCTGAATGTTACAATTCACTATCAGTTTTTCGTCAGATTCGAAAATCTTTGAGTCACAGCAGAACGGCCAAAAGGTGCCCGAGGCAGCAATAGACCCATGGAGACAAGTCTGCTGGAGGACGATGTATTGAATCAGGACGCAATTTGAGTGTTCCATCGTCATTAGGTGTCCCTGAACGTTACAATTCACTATCAGTTTTTCGTCAATTTCAAAAATCTTTGACTCACAGCAGAACGGCCATAAGGTGCCTGAGGCAGCAATAGACCCATGGAGACAAGTCTGCTGGAGGACGATGTATTGAATCGGGACGCAATTTGAGTGTTCCATCGTCATTAGGTGTCCCTGAACGTTACAATTCACTATCAGTTTTTCGTCCGATTCAAAAATCTTTGACTCACAGCAGACCGGCCATAAGGTGCCCGATGCAGCAATAGACCCATGGAGACAAGTCGGCTGGAGGACGATGTATTGAATCGGGACGCAATTTGAGTGATCCATCGTCATTACGTGGCCCTGAACGTTACAATTCACTATCAGTTTTTCGTCCGATTCGAAAATCTTTGACTCACAGCAGAACGGCCATAATGTGCCCGAGGCAGCAATAGACCCATGGAGACTAGTCGGCTTGAGGACGATGTATTGAATCGGGACGCAATTTGAGTGATCCATCGTCATTAGGTGGCCCTGAAAGTTACAATTCACTACCAGTTTTTCGACCGATTCGACAATCTTTGACTCACAGCAGAACGGCCATAAGGTGCCCGAGGCAGCAATAGACCCATGGAGACAAGTCTGCTGGAGGACGATGTATTGAATCGGGACGCAATTTGAGTGATCCATCGTCATTAGGTGGCCCTGAACGTTACAATTCACTATCAGTTTTTCGTCCCATTCGATAATCTTGACTCACAGCAGAACGGCCACAAGGTGCCCGAGGCAGCAATAGCCCCATGGAGTCAAGTCGGCTGGAGGACGATGTATTGAATCGGGACGCAATTTGTGTGGTCCATCCTCATTAGGTGGCCCTGAATGTTACAATTCACTATCAGTTTTTCGTCCGATTCGAAAATCTTTGACTCACAGCAGAACGGCCATAAGGTGCCCGAGGCAGCAATAGACCCATGGAGACATGCCTGCTGGAGGACGATGTATTGAATCGGGACGCAATTTGACTGATCCATCGTCATTATGTGGCCCTGAACGTTACAATTCACTATCAGTTTTTCGTCCGATTCGAAAATCTTTGACTCACAGCCGAACGGCCATAAGGTGCCCGAGGCAGCAATAGACCCATGGAGACAAGTCGGCTGGAGGACGATGTATTGAATCGGGACGCAATTTGAGTGATCCATCGTCATTAGGTGGCCCTGACAGTTACAATTCACTATCAGTTTTTGACCGATTCGAAAATCTTTGACTCACAGCAGAACGTCCAAAAGGTGGCCGAGGCAGCAATAGACCCATGGAGACAAGTCTTCTGGAGGACGATGTATTGAATCGGGACGCAATTTGAGTGATCCATCGTCATAAGGTGGCCCTGAACGTTACAATTCACTATCAGTTTTTCGTCCCATTCGTTAATCTAGACTCACAGCAGAACGGCCATAAGATGTCCGAGGCAGCAATAGACCCATGGAGTCAAGTCGGCTGGAGGACGATGTATTGAATCGGGACGCGATTTGTGTGGTCCATCCTCATTAGGTGGCCCTGAATGTTACAATTCACTATCAGTTTTTCGTCCGATTCGAAAATCTTTGACTCACAGCGGAACGGCCATAAGGTGCCCGTGGCAGCAATAGACCCATGGAGACAAGTCGGCTGGAGGACGATGTATTGAATCGGGACGCAATTTGAGTGATCCATCGTCATTAGGTGGCCCTGAACGTTACAATTCACTATCAGTTCTTCGTCCGATTCGAAAATCTTTGACCCACAGCGGAACGGCCATAAGGTGCCCGAGGCAGCAATAGACCCATGGAGACAAGTCTGCTGGAGGACGATGTATTGAATCGGGACGCAATTTGAGTGATCCATCGTCATTAGGTGGACCTGAACGTTACAATTCACTACCAGTTTTTCGTCGCATTCGATAATCTAGACTCACAGCAGAACGGCCATGAGGTGCCCGAGGCAGCAATAGACCCATGCAGTCAAGTCGGCTGGAGGACGATGTATTGAATCGGGACGCAATTTGAGTGATCCATCGTCATTAGGTGGCCCTGAATGTTTCAATTCACTATCAGTTTTTCGTCCGATTCGAAAATCTTTGACTCACAGCAGAACGGCCATAATGTGCCCGAGGCAGCAATAGACCCATGGAGACTAGTCGGCTGGAGGACGATGTATTGAATCGGGACGCAATTTGAATGATCCATCGTCATTAGGTGGCCCTGAAAGTTACAATTCACTACCAGTTTTTCAACCGATTCGACAATCTTTGACTCACAGCAGAACGGCCATAAGGTGCCCGAGGCAGCAATAGACCCATGGAGACAAGTCTGCTGGAGGACGATGTATTGAATCGGGACGCAATTTGAGTGATCCATCGTCATTAGGTGGCCCTGAACGTTACAATTCACTATCAGTTTTTCGTCCCATTCGATAATCTTGACTCACAGCAGAACGGCCACAAGGTGCCCGAGGCAGCAATAGACCCATGGAGTCAAGTCGGCTGGAGGACGATGTATTGAATCGGGACGCAATTTGTGTGGTCCATCCTCATTAGGTGGCCCTGAATGTTACAATTCACTATCAGTTGTTCGTCCGATTCGAAAATCTTTGTCTCACAGCAGAACGGCCATAAGGTGCCCGAGGCAGCAATAGACCCATGGAGACATGCCTGCTGGAGGACGATGTATTGAATCAGGACGCAATTTGAGTGATCCATCGTCATTAGGTGGACCTGAACGTTACAATTCACTATCAGTTTTTCGTCGCATTCGATAATCTAGACTCACAGCGGAACGGCCATGAGGTGCCCGAGGCAGCAATAGACCCATGCACTCAATTCGGCTGGAGGACGATGTATTGAATCGGGACGCAATTTGAGTGATCCATCGTCATTAGTTGGCCCTGAATGTTACAATTCACTATCAGTTTTTCGTCCGATTCGAAAATCTTTGACTCACAGCTGAACGGCCATAAGGTGCCCGAGGCACCAATAGACCCATGGAGACAAGTGTGCAGAATGACGATGTATTGAATCGCGACGCAATTTTAGTGTTCCATCGTCATTAGGAGGCCCTGAATGTTAGAATTAACTATCAGTTTTTCGTCCCATTCGATAATCAGACTCACGGGAGAACGACCATAAGGTGCCCGAGGCAGCAATAGACCCATGGAGACAAGTCGGCTGGAGGACGATGTATTGAATCGGGACGCAATTTGAGTGACCCATGGAGACTAGTCGGCTGGAGGACGATGTATTGAATCGGGACGCAATTTGAGTGATGCATCGTCATTAGGTGGCCCTGAAAGTTACAATTCACTACCAGTTTTTCGACCGATTCGACAATCTTTGACTCACAGCAGAACGGCCATCAGGTGCCCGAGGCAGCAATAGACCCATGGAGACAAGTCTGCTGGAGGACGATGTATTAAATCGGGACGCAATTTGAGTGATCCATCGTCATTAGGTGGCCCTGAACGTTACAATTCACTATCAGTTTTTCGTCCCATTCGATAATCTTGACTCACAGCCGAACTGCCACAAAGTGCCCGAGGCAGCAATAGACCCATGGAGTCAAGTCGGCTGGAGGACGATGTATTGAATCAGGACGCAATTTGTGTGGTCCATCCTCATTAGGTGGCCCTGAATGTTACAATTCACTATCAGTTTTTCGTCCGATTCGAAAATCTTTGACTCACAGCAGAACGGCCATAACGTGCCCGAGGCAGCAATAGACCCATGGAGACATGCCTGCTGGAGGACGATGTATTGAATCGGGACGCAATTTGACTGATCCATCGTCATTATGTGGCCCTGAACGTTACAATTCACTATCAGTTTCTCGTCCGATTCGAAAATCTTTGACTCACAGCCGAACGGCCATAAGGTGCCCGAGGCAGCAATAGACCCATGGAGACAAGTCTGCTGGAGGACGATGTATTGAATCGGGACGCAATTTCAGTGATCCATCGTCATTAGGTGGACCTGAACGTTACAATTCACTACCAGTTTTTCGTCGCATTCGATAATCTAGACTCACAGCAGAACGGCCATGAGGTGCCCGAGGCAGCAATAGACCCATGGAGTCAAGTCGGCTGGAGGACGATGTATTGAATCGGGACGCAATTTGAGTGATCCATCGTCATTAGGTGGCCCTGAATGTTTCAATTCACTATCAGTTTTTCGTCCGATTCGAAAATCTTTGACTCACAGCAGAAAGGCCATAATGTGCCCGAGGCAGCAATTGACCCATGGAGACTAGTCGGCTGGAGGACGATGTATTGAATCGGGACGCAATTTGAGTGATCCATCGTCATTAGGTGGCCCTGAAAGTTACAATTCACTACCAGTTTTTCAACCGATTCGACAATCTTTGACTCACAGCAGAACGGCCATAAGGTGCCCGAGGCAGCAATAGACCCATGGAGACAAGTCTGCTGGAGGACGATGTATTGAATCGGGACGCAATTTGAGTGATCCATCGTCATTAGGTGGCCCTGAACGTTACAATTCACTATCAGTTTTTCGTCCCATTCGATAATCTTGACTCACAGCAGAACGGCCACAAGGTGCCCGAGGCAGCAATAGACCCATGGAGTCAAGTCGGCTGGAGGACGATGTATTGAATCGGGACGCAATTTGTGTGGTCCATCCTCATTAGGTGGCCCTGAATGTTACAATTCACTATCAGTTGTTCGTCCGATTCGAAAATCTTTGTCTCACAGCAGAACGGCCATAAGGTGCCCGAGGCAGCAATAGACCCATGGAGACATGCCTGCTGGAGGACGATGTATTGAATCAGGACGCAATTTGAGTGATCCATCGTCATTAGGTGGACCTGAACGTTACAATTCACTATCAGTTTTTCGTCGCATTCGATAATCTAGACTCACAGCGGAACGGCCATGAGGTGCCCGAGGCAGCAATAGACCCATGCACTCAATTCGGCTGGAGGACGATGTATTGAATCGGGACGCAATTTGAGTGATCCATCGTCATTAGTTGGCCCTGAATGTTACAATTCACTATCAGTTTTTCGTCCGATTCGAAAATCTTTGACTCACAGCTGAACGGCCATAAGGTGCCCGAGGCACCAATAGACCCATGGAGACAAGTGTGCAGAATGACGATGTATTGAATCGCGACGCAATTTTAGTGTTCCATCGTCATTAGGAGGCCCTGAATGTTAGAATTAACTATCAGTTTTTCGTCCCATTCGATAATCAGACTCACGGGAGAACGACCATAAGGTGCCCGAGGCAGCAATAGACCCATGGAGACAAGGCGGCTGGAGGACGATGTAATTAATCGGGACGCAATTTGAGTGACCCATGGAGACTAGTCGGCTGGAGGACGATGTATTGAATCGGGACGCAATTTGAGTGATGCATCGTCATTAGGTGGCCCTGAAAGTTACAATTCACTACCAGTTTTTCGACCGATTCGACAATCTTTGACTCACTGCAGAACGGCCATCAGGTGCCCGAGGCAGCAATAGACCCATGGAGACAAGTCTGCAGGAGGACGATGTATTAAATCGGGACGCAATTTGAGTGATCCATCGTCATTAGGTGGCCCTGAACGTTACAATTCACTATCAGTTTTTCGTCCCATTCGATAATCTTGACTCACAGCAGAACTGCCACAAAGTGCCCGAGGCAGCAATAGACCCATGGAGTCAAGTCGGCTGGAGGACGATGTATTGAATCGGGACGCAATTTGTGTGGTCCATCCTCATTAGGTGGCCCTGAATGTTACAATTCACTATCAGTTTTTCGTCCGATTCGAAAATCTTTGACTCACAGCAGAACGGCCATAACGTGCCCGAGGCAGCAATAGACCCATGGAGACATGCCTGCTGGAGGACGATGTATTGAATCGGGACGCAATTTGACTGATCCATCGTCATTATGTGGCCCTGAACGTTACAATTCACTATCAGTTTCTCGTCCGATTCGAAAATCTTTGACTCACAGCCGAACGGCCATAAGGTGCCCGAGGCAGCAATAGACCCATGGAGACAAGTCTGCTGGAGGACGATGTATTGAATCGGGACGCAATTTCAGTGATCCATCGTCATTAGGTGGACCTGAACGTTACAATTCACTACCAGTTTTTCGTCGCATTCGATAATCTAGACTCACAGCAGAACGGCCATGAGGTGCCCGAGGCAGCAATAGACCCATGCAGTCAAGTCGGCTGGAGGACGATGTATTGAATCGGGACGCAATTTGAGTGATCCATCGTCATTAGGTGGCCCTGAATGTTTCAATTCACTATCAGTTTTTCGTCCGATTCGAAAATCTTTGACTCACAGCAGAACAGCCATAATGTGCCCGAGGCAGCAATAGACCCATGGAGACTAGTGGGCTGGAGGACGATGTATTGAATCGGGACGCAATTTGAGTGATGCATCGTCATTAGGTGGCCCTGAAAGTTACAATTCACTACCAGTTTTTCGACCGATTCGACAATCTTTGACTCACAGCAGAACGGCCATCAGGTGCCCGAGGCAGCAATAGACCCATGGAGACAAGTCTGCTGGAGGACGATGTATTAAATCGGGACGCAATTTGAGTGATCCATCGTCATTAGGTGGCCCTGAACGTTACAATTCACTATCAGTTTTTCGTCCCATTCGATAATCTTGACTCACAGCAGAACTGCCACAAAGTGCCCGAGGCAGCAATAGACCCATGGAGTCAAGTCGGCTGGAGGACGATGTATTGAATCGGGACGCAATTTGTGTGGTCCATCCTCATTAGGTGGCCCTGAATGTTACAATTCACTATCAGTTTTTCGTCCGATTCGAAAATCTTTGACTCACAGCAGAACGGCCATAAGGTGCCCGAGGCAGCAATAGACCCATGGAGACATGCCTGCTGGAGGACGATGTATTGAATCGGGACGCAATTTGACTGATCCATCGTCATTATGTGGCCCTGAACGTTACAATTCACTATCAGTTTTTCGTCCGATTCGAAAATCTTTGACTCACAGCCGAACGGCCAT